>NW_005357764.1:7727210-7768762 GCF_000412655.1 Myotis brandtii | reverse complement strand
GTTGGAGGGCTGGACTATAGTTTAAAAAAACAAACTATGAACAAATTCCTATGCACACTGCACATATCTTATTTTGAAGTAAAAAAACAAAACGGGAACAAATACAATATTTGTATTTGCATGTGGCCCGAGGGCTGTAGTTTGAGGACCCCTGCCTTAAACAATAAAGAATTTAAATTTAAGAAAAGAAAATACCATTAGAAAGGTAGCTTTAAAAATTGTTCTCTGCCCCTCGCTGGTGTAGCTTAGTTGGTTGGGTGTCACCCTGAGCACTGAAAGGTTGTTTTGGGCTTGATCCCTGGTAGGGGCCAAGCAGGCCCGAGAAGGAGGCAGCCGATTGATGCTTCTCTCTCTCTCTCTCTCTCTCTCTCTCTCTCTCTCTCTCTCTTATTGATGTTTTTCTCTCTAAAAAAGCAATTAAAAGAAATGTTTCCCTGGTTGAAATGCCTATATTAGTTTGCTATTCCTGTGTAACAAGTTACAACAAATTTAGTAGCTTAAAACAATACCCATTAACCATTTCACAGTTCTCTAAGTGAGAATTCTGGGGGGACTGCTCCGGGTCTCCCAGGCTAAAAATCATGGTGTCAGTGGGCTCCTTCCCAGAGGCTCTGGAGAAGAAAGCATTTCCAAGGTCATGTAGGTGGTAGCGGAATCTACTTCCCTGAGGGTGTGGCTCTGAGGTCCCCATTTCCTTGCTGCCTGTCAGGGGGGCTGCTCTCTGCTCTGAGAAGCCCCCTCCATTTTCAAACCAGCAACTTTGCATCCAGCTCTTCTCAATATTCAGCTCTCTCTGACTTTCCCTCCTGCCACCAGCTGGGGAAAAGAAATCTGCTTTCAAAGGGCTGTGATTAGATTGGACACACCTGGGTAACCTCCCTTTTGCCATCAGGGGAATAAGCCAGGGGTGAAGGTCATGGAGGCCATGTTAAAATCCACCTACCATAACGCCTGCCTGGTTTTTATTTGGAAACTTAGTAATAATTTATCTTGTCACAGTAAAAGAAGATTACAGTATGTTATGTACACTCACATTTTTCCTCAAAAACATCTGGAAGGATCAGCTCCAATGATTTGACAATGGTTGTCACTGGTTGTTAGAATTATAGGTAATTTTAACTTTTTTCTTTCTGCTCTGGCATATTCTCCAAAGCTTTTGCATGGAGAAAGTGTTAATTTTGTAAAAAGGGAAAAGTTATCTTCAAAAGCAAAGGTATCTCACTCTATGTGATGTTAAAAGATACTAAATTAACACCAATTTAAGTGGTGTGATTCCGGGGCAAGCACAGATATGTAGATCAAAGGAACAGAAAATCTGCCTGCAGACACAAGCTGATGTGACTAAGCATAAAAGACATCTCCAGGAAGACAGAACAATGCAATGGGGAAGGAAGTAATTAACTCCTGGTGGTGGGAGAAAAAATTTGGAGGTAAAATTATTCAATCAGACCCCGAGTTCCCACTTTAGAGCAAACCGAATTCTAATTGGATTTGAAAGGTAACAAGAAAATGATAAACACATTAGGAAATAAAGTCAAATTCACAAATATGACTTTACTAAAGCTGAAAGTATGCTTAAACAGATGACAAAATGATTGTAAATTATTCATTGGTATAAATTTTATGATTTCCCAAAAAAGTATATAGGCTATTGATAAATACCTTCAAAGATTTACTTTTTTTATAGGGTATTTCTCCTGGTTGAATTCTCTCAAGTATGTAAATTATAAACCACAAATAGAGGTGTTTTCACATTACCCAGGTGCCCAGGAGTTCCCACCAGTGTGGATTCTACCATGTTGAAAATGTTTTGTGTTTGGGACCAAAGGTTGGTGCACCTGTCTGACATCCACAGGGATTCTCACCAGGTTATGTTTGCTGCGGTGGACTGCACGTGGGCTTCTGCGAAGGCCTTTCCACATCACACCTGGTTATGATTTTTCTTTCTCGTCTCTTGCTGTCAGGCTGCCACTGTGCCATTGAGGAACAGCCTCTATGCCCTATTGCAGACTCAGAAACTGCGGTGGTTTGATGGCCTAGTCCTGTGGTCGGCAAACTGCGGCTCTCGAGCCACATGCGGCTCTTTGGCCCCTTGAGTGTGGCTCTTCCTAAGCCTTAGGAGTACCCTAATTAAGTTAATAACAATGTACCTACCTATATAGTTTAAGTTTAAAAAATTTGGCTCTCAAAAGAAATTTCAATCATTGTACTGTTGATATTTGGCTCTGTGGACTAATGAGTTTGCCGACCACTGGTAGTCAGTCTATATTTACTGATGACCTACTCTGTGTCCAAGCTAGATGCTTTGGGGACAGACAACTTGCTTGCTGCACTCAAGAAGCCGGCAGTTTTGTGGAATTCAGGTCTGTGTGAAATGCATTTAGAGCAGGGCTCAAGGGGCAATGGTCAGTCATCGACACCTTGCGTTGTAGATACCTGTGCGTTATCCTGGGGAGAGGGTCCCAGCTTGGAACAGGAGTCCCTGGTTGTATTAGGAATCCCCGCTCTAGGCTGGAAGTGGGATCTGAATGTGCTGAGGAGCTGTTCCTGCAGGACTGAGGAACTGAGGTCAAGGGCACTCACACCCTAGCTGGGGTTTCACTGCCCTCCCTCCGTCCCCCACAGTGTGACTAAGCCTTCTCCCTCACCTTCTGCTTCTGGGAGCTGGACTGAGAGCTGCCATCAGGGAAAGGTCCCTGCATGCAGACGGCTTCTTTGAACAAATTATTTAGGAGCTGTTGCCAGGAAGCCATAGGGACTCACGGGCCCCACTGACGGGGAGAGAGTGGTTTTCCATCTGTTCACTCAAAAACTCATTTCCGCCCAAATGAGGGTATTTAATCAGACGGCTTTTCCCCTCTGTCTCTGCTGCTTCCAAATCCCAGACCTTCTTCGTCCTAATAGAACTGGAGAAGAGGATCCTGGAAATGGGAAAAAACTCTCTGAGCATAAAACTTTCTCTCCAAAGGGGCTAGAGGGTCGGCTCACCTGTCCAAGACAAAGGACCCATTCTGTGGCGTATTTGTCTGTTCTCTGGGCCCACGTGGCCTGCTGACTCCTGGGTGCTCTCTCAGTCGGGGAGTCTTAGTCAAAGGGGTCAGAAGCGGAGCTGGCAGGATCCCCTGGGGACGGCAATGCCCACAAGTCCACCCTCTGCTTTCCTGCCAGCAACCTGAGGAGAGTGCTAGAGGCAGGCTTCCTCCACCTCACATGCACAAGAGCCCCCAGAAGGACCCCCACAGTGTCTGGGAAGCCTCAGAGGCCTGAGTCCACCTTCTTGAGTGAAGGGGCCATTTGTTCTCTGGAAACCAGGCTCTGGGGTAACACTTTTTGAATATTTACTGTGGGCCAGGCCCTGTGCCAGGTGCTGACAGAGAGGAGAGGGACAGGATCCCTACATAAGAGCAGCTCACCCCAGAGCTAGGGAAGCACAAAAGGAAGTAGATAATTAATGCATATAAGTTATTAGGGTTCTGATGATGGCTGCACAGGGATGGAGGGAGGGGCTTCTAATAGAGGCACAAAGGGTAAGACTGAAAAACTAGATTATTTCCAGTTCTTTGTTTACCTACAGGTTCTCAGTCCCTAAAAATGGCATCCACTGTGCACTCAAATCACAGAATCTCTCCTTCTCCCCTTTCTATCCCTCGCTCTCCAGAAGCAGTCCTCTTGCCTCCTCTGAGAATATCGTGCCAAGGTTACTGTAGACATTCATGTGGCCAAATCCAATGAGAACAACAATAATGTAACACAGCTGACGCTGCCTCCTTCCTGAAAGGCGTTCCTGCCTTGGCCTCCAGGAGTCCACACACAACTTCTCAGGTCCTTCTGCAGGTTTCTCTGCCTCGGCCAGGCCTCTGAGTGCTGGAGCAGCTCAGGGCTCTGTCCCAGGCACTCTTCTTTGTCTACACTCTCTCCCTATGTGGTCTCACCTGTGTTTTTGAATAATACCTATGTTTGATATCCCCCTAACAACCCATCTCAGGCCTGACCTCTCCCCTGAGCAATAGGCTTGGATATCTAACAGCCTTCTCGACCTCCCGCTTGGAGGTTATACGTTCTGCCTCAACTTCCAATATCCAAAGTAGAATCCTTAGTTTTCTTCTACTGGAAGCTTGACCCATTCTTCTGCATTTTTGAAAAATGGTACCACCTTTTAGCCAGCTGTTCAAGTTAAAAATGTTAGAGTCATCATTGAACCCTCCCTTTCTCTACTTCTCCATCCCATCTTCAAGTCCTGTCTGTTCTACCTCCAAATATATCTCAAATCCTCCAGGTCCTTCCATCTTTAGTGCTACCACCCTGGTCCTCCATCATCTCCCACCTGGATGACTCTAACAGCCTCCTAACTGGTTTCCTAGTTTCCAGTAACCTATCCTCCACAGTGAAGCCAAAGCAATCTTTTAAAAACATATTTGGAACTTAAAAGAGCAATTCCATTTCTGATAGCATCAAAAAGAATAAAATAATTAGGAATTGACTTAACCAAGATTCTATGCAAGACTTGCACACTGGAAAGTATAAAACATTGTTGGAAGAAGTTAAAGAAGACAAATAAAAAAAATTCTGTGTTCATGGATTGGAAGACATATTAAGATGTCAATACTACACAAAGTGAGATATAATATCAATGTAATGCCTATCAAAATCACATGTTTTGTTTTGTTTTTGTAGAAAGAGAAAGTCCATCCTAAAACTCAAGAGACCCAGAATAGCCAAAACAATCTTGCAAAAGGAGAACATGATAGGAAGACTCACACTTCTTGATTTCAAAATTAACTACAAAGCTATAGCAATCAAAACACTGTGGCACTGATATAAAGACTGGCATATCAGTGCCAGTTAAATAAACCCTTGCATATATGGTCAAGTTATTTTCAACAAAAGTGCCAAGATAATTCAATGGGGGAAAGGACAGTCTTTCCAACAAATGATGTTGGGAAAACTGTATGTTGCATCCTTACCTTACACCATATGCAAAAATTAACTCAAAATGGACCAAAGACCTAAGTGTAAGAGCTAAAACTATAGAATGCTTAGAAGAAAACATAGGAGAAAATCTTCATGACAAATTGGATTTGGCAATGATTTCTTACATATGACACCAAAGGGAACAAAAGAAAAAATAGACAAATTGGACTTCATCAAAATTAAAATTTTCTATTCATCAAAGGACACTGTCAATAGAGTAAAAAGTCAACCCAGAGAATGTAAGAAACAAGTTGTAAATCATACATTTTATGAGGGATTAGTAGCCAGAATATATAAAGAACTCCTAAAATTCAACAAAAAAGCAAACAAGCCAATACAAAAATGGGCAAAGGATTTGAATATTTATGTATTTATTCAAAGAAGATATATAAATGGCTGATAAGCACATGAAAAGATGCTTAACCTCACTAGTCATTAGGGAACAAAATGAAAGCAAAACCCCAATGAGACATCACTTCAAATAAATGGCTATAATCAAAAACAAAAATAGCAACTGTTGATGAGGATGTGGAGAAATTGGAACCCTTGTACATTGCTGGTAGAAATGTAAATGGTGCAGCCACTCTGAAAAACAGTATGGCAGGTTCCTCAAAAAAATTAAAAATAGAATTACCATGTGATCCAGCAATTCCTCTTCTGGGTATATACCCAAAAGAATTGAAAGCAGGGACTTGAACACCCACATTCATAGCAGCATGATTCACAACAGCTTTGAAGGTGGAAGCAATCCACTGTTCGTTGATAAATAAATGGATAAATGAAATGTAGTATATACACAATTTGAATCCCTGTGTTCACAGGAGCATTATTCACAATAGCCAAAAGGTAGAAACATCTCAAATGTTCATAGACAGAAGACTGGATAAACAGAATGTGGTATATACATGCAAGAGAATATTATTCAGTCTTAAAAATGAAGAAAATTGTGACACATACTACAACATGGATGAACCTTGAAGGCATTCTAAGTGAAATATGCCAGAAAGTCACAAAAGGACAAACTGTATGATTCCGTTTATATGAAGTACTAGAAGAGTAAAGTTCATGGTGACAGAAAGGCAAACAGTGGTTACCAGGGGCTGGGAGAGAGGGAAAATGAAGAGTTGGCATTTAATGGATAGTTTCAGTGTCGAAACGTGCAAAGAATCCTGGAGATTTGTTGCATAAATGAATGTACTTAATGCCACTGAACTTAAGGTACACTTAAATATTATTAAAATGTATATTTTCACCCATTTCTCTCCATCAACTAAAACCCTCCAGTAGCTTCTCATTGTTTTAAGAATAATCTAAAATTCTTACCACAACCTGCAGGGCCTGGTATTGTCTGGCTCCCAGATGGCTCACCAGAGGAATTTTCACCACTCTCCACTCTAGTCACACAAATCTCTGTAGCACTTACCCCAAATTCTCTTCCCCAGCCTCCTCCTCCTCCAAGTTTCAGTGAGAGCTCCATGGGCTCTCCCACTGATGGCAAACTTGGGGACAAAGCAGCTGGCTGGAGTGAACATGAAGCTGTCTTGGACCCTGTGTGGTAGGCCTGTGGAAGAATGAGTGAGTGAGTGAGTGTGTGTGGGTGTGTGTGTGTGTGTGTGTGTGGAGGGGGTTGTCCCACAGTCCCACTGACCCACCACTTATTCTCTGAACTACCTGCATCCGGCGTTGGCCAAGGGACCCCATGGGATGAACGTCTTTCCTTCGTCACCAGGCAGGGATGGCCAAGATGGCCCCATATGACTTCATTTGACTTCCCTGGATAAGACATTGGGCCCATCCCTCATTCCATGGCTCGCTCTCTTGGCTTTGGAAAAATTCTGAGCACAATATTCCGGGCAGCGCCTCTCAGAGCATGACATTGAATTACGGTTTCAGGCACAGAGGTATTTTCCTCTGCGTGAGAATCCCTGTCCCTTCTCTTCTTTCCTGACATGGGTGTGGCTGGGAGCCCATGGCTGTTGTGGGCCCCTCTCCTGACCCCCCCGCAGGAGCATGTAAATAAGTTATGGTCTAGGGCTGTGCAAGCAGAGACCAGGCTGGCTTGGGCTTCTCAGGACGGGTGGGGTTTTCAAGTCCTTTCTGTCTACCCTGCACTCATGTCCTACTTGCCTGGGGCTGCCGGGGCTCTTCCTCAATGGACCCTGTGTGGTGGGGCAGAAGGGCAGACGGGGTAAGAGTATAGAGTCCGGACTCACATGGGTCTGGACTGCCTTTCAGCTCTTCCTATTCTGTGACCAGGCAAACTGCTTTCTCTCTTTAAGCTTCCATTTCCACAGCAGTAAAATGAAGGTGCTGCTAGCACTCAGCCACTTCACAGGACTGATGTCAGGAATAGAAAGGATCATGCATTTAGGTTCATAGCCCGACACAACAGCCTGTCCTCTGCTCCCATACTTGAGCTGGCCTGTTGGTTGGCCAAGGAGGTCAGGTGTAGACAGCCCCTGCCTCCTGTGTGGGGAAGGCCCACCCCAGCCTAGAAGATCTGTGGAACCCAGTGCTGAGGGTCCTTGCAGTCCTCTCTGCACCCCAGAGGCTTGGTAGCCCCAGAGTGACAGCAGAGAGAGAAGGGACCAATCAGAGCCCTTTCTCCTGGTTGGGGCTCAGCAGGCAGGGCTCTGACAGATTGGGGGCTCAGGGCAGGCACACACCTCCCTCCTGCAATTATCCATCCCCAGAAGCAGCCAGTGGCTGACCCCTTAACCCTGGGAATCCATCTCCAGGTGGCAGCACCTAATACTGAGTTTCCAGAGAAAACACGGGGCGGTGGGGCGGGGGAGCGCTGTTCAGGACCCCCAAATGAGAACTCGATCCTCTTTGGCTGGGAAAAGGCAGGGCAATGGCAGTCACAGGAGGTCTCTCCAGGGAGAGCTGAGAGAATAAAGTGTAGCCCTCTTGTTGGGGAGGCTGCGTGGGGCCAGGGCAGAGGTTGAAGCAACAGATGAAGGGGATTTTTAAGGAATCCTGTGACTTTTATTTTAAATGTTATTCCTGGGGTTCTGATGTTTTTATAAAGTCCAGGTGTGTGCATTTTGGAAGCTTAAAGTGAGATAGAGCGGAGCACACTGGCCTGGCCAGGTGAGCAGGCAGAGCTGCGGGAAAGTGAGGGAGCAGGCGCACACAGAAGACTGAACCTCACCTCTCAGGACACCCTCTCCTGAGCCCTCCTCCCCCAAGCCCAACCACTTACCAGGTTAGCTCCTTCAGCTCCTCTCACCTCACTCTGGGAGCTCGTGTTTCACCCCCACCCTCACTCCCTCAGACTTATTATCTGCGCAGAGCCACGGGCTGTCCCTCGGAGCCCACGTGGATACGCAGGTGGTAGCGCTGTTAGCTGAAGAACGATTCCCTATCTGTGGAAGGAATGGATGCCTTGATTGGATGACAGGTAATGTCTGTAAGGGAGGGTTGTCTGCTCCGCCCTCCTGTTCCCAGCATAGGACTGACCAGCAGAGGCGCTGCGGACAGCACCATCTTTGGGTCGGTGGGTCCATTAAGTGAAATGAGCTCCGCCTGCTGGCCGAGTGAAGTGTGGGCGGGCAGAACTGTCTTTTTTTTTTTTTTTTTTTTTTTAAAGAAAGTGGGCTGCCTTTGGGAAAAGACACAATAAAGGCTGTCAGCCGCCCTGATCCTGAGCAGTCTCAGCACGATGAGAGCAAGGACACCTAAGGCTGTGCCAAGCATGTAAGTATCATCTTTTTCACCCTCACGATGGACCTATGAAGTAGATGTGATGGTCATTTCCGTTACAGATGAGGAAACAGAGGCACTAAGAGGTGAAGTGATGGACCTCAGACCACACCAGCCTCTCGGTGCCAGTAACGTTTTAAGATGGACAACACAGCCCTAATCAGTTTGGCTCAGTGGATAGAGCGCCAGCCTGAGGACTGAAGGGTCCCAGGTTCGATTCCGGTCAAGGGCATGTACCTTGGTTGCGGGCACATCCCCAGTAGGGGGTGTGCAGGAGGTAGCTGATCGATCTCATCGATGTTTCTAACTCTCTATCCCCCTCCCTTCCTCTCTGTAAAAAATCAATAAAATATATTTTAAAGAAAAGATGGCTCAGGGGAGGGGACTGGAATGTTATTGGCACCGAGTGTCTGACCTGGAAAACCTGATCTTGCTTGCTTGTCTAATGGTGGCCTCTGGGAGTTAGGAGGCTTGGAGTCCCCGCTGGACCATTTTCTGTGTTCCCAATGGCTCTCCCTCTCCTGAGCCTCAGTCACCTCATCTCCATGCAGGCAACCATTTCACAGGGTCACACCACTGTAAGGAAACACGGATGCTTCAGGCCAATGAGAGAAGTGCTGGTAAAGTGACAGGAAACTCAAGGGCTGGTGGAAACTGATATGAACACAGGTTCAACAGAGACTGAGGTTCAAACCCCAGACCATCCTGGGCTCAGGGCTCCGTGCTGCGATGCTCCTGGGTGCACTGTCGGTGTGAAGGTGCATCACAGCCCCGAGGCACAGAGCCCTCCCGGGTGAACACCCAGCCAGCACAGTCCCCATCCACACAGGCATGTGTCTTTGGTTTTATTATTACAAACACACCATGGCTCTGCCAAACCTGGGAAATCCTGGGCTCTGCATGCTCTGCCCACCCTCTCTGATCTACCTGGACGGGGCCACACGGGAGTGTCCAAGCCACATGTAGACTCGAGACATGTTTGACAGAGCAGTTCAACTCATAGCTTATAATGACGCCATTCCTCCAGCTGTGAAAGAGCTTTACAGAAACCGTGCCAGGACTCCCCCTTGAGGCTGGGTTGCTTGATGCATGTTTTGGGAGCTCCACAAACTTCAGGCCCCTTTTCCGGAGCAGTGGGCAAAGGCAGGAAATTCCACGTTTGGGACAGGTCCTTTCTGGGGGTGAATGTCAGGCAGTGACATCCAGGTCTCTCCATGTAGCGGGTTAACAGCCATGTGCAGAGAGAACAAAAATTGAAACGACATCTCTCTCCCTCCTCCCCCAACCCACCCAAGGCTCAGATCTCATTATGGTGCGGCCCATGTACATTGAAGTGTGATATTTGGTTTCAAAAACAATCAGTCTCTTTGGCAAACTGAGAGAAATTGGCAAGGAGCTGCATTCTTCCCGTGGTCCTTTGCATTAATGCTTCATCCTCTCTAATAACCGCTGGTAGACAGGGGCTGAAAGAGAGAAGTTTGAAAGGTGAGAAGGATGCGAACTTCCCCATGTCTGTCTAGCAGTGGTTCTCAACCTTCTGGTCCTTGCCATACTCTCCTGCACACAGCAGGTGCTCCGTGGTGTGTGACACCTCCTGTCTTACTGAGGTTCTGAACTGGGATTTTCTACATCTCTCAGCTTGGACCACGTCCTCACCACAGGCTCCTGCCAAGCCCCTGTGCAATATCTCCAGGCTCCTAAAGCCAAACATTTACATCAGCCCTAAAGGGTGGGCACTCTTATTATCTCCATCTTATAGAGAAGGGAATTGAGTGTTCTGTGTCTGACCCCGAGGGCCAGGCTTGCTCTATTGCCCCATAGAAAGCAGATGGTAGGTATGGCCTGCTTGGGGGTAAGGCCCAAGCAAGTCAGTGGGATATCCAAACCCAGACCAGACTTACCTAATTTCACAGAGGTGTGGGCAGCCTGAAAAAAAACAAAAACAAAACACAAGGTGTCAGGGTTTCTAGTGAAGGATATACCTGCACCTGCTCACGGCAGTGGCTTCACTCATTGCCACCCCTGCTCAGAACAGGTGCTGGGGATGAGGAAGAGGAAGAGGAAGGGGGACGTGGGACTGCGGGGCCCTGGGAGCTCCTCAGTTGGCCTCAGCAGTCCTAAGTGATGTGCCAACTCCTGCCAAGTGGAGCTTGAGGTGAACATTCCTCAGCTGGGCTTCCACGGAGACCACAGGCTAAAGCTTGGGGAGCTGGGGCTGCACAGGGGGTGGTGCTCAGGAGTAGGAGCTCAGGACCAAGACCCCTCCCTTCCTGAGGGGCGCTAGCACCTTCTTCCAGAAGGAAAGTGACACATTCCAGCAGCAGGTCTCTGGGTTAAGAACTACTTGCTGCAGACTCGTCTCTTGAGGTGCAAAACCTGTTAGGTAACCCACATTCCCAAGGGGCTTCACCTGACCTGAAGTAGCAAAGCAACCTGAGCAGGGCTCCTGGGCCTTGGGCAAGGTTGGAAGCAGGATGAGGAGCACATAGAGAGTCAGAGAGGTCCAGAGAGGGGATGGGGCTAAGGCAAGGAAGGGAGGCTCCACACATAGAGCTGGTCCTGTATCCAGAACCCAACCCACAGTCCAGGAAGCCCCAGGATCACCGGAGAGGGGCCATGTCATGGAAAACAGAAGAGTCACTAAAAGGCCCAGGCTCAGGGCAGGCCAGGCCGCCATCAGGTGAATCCTTGGAGAGATGGATCCTGGAGCTGTCTGTTCTCACCAGCAGTGGCCCCCGGACAGAGGCTCAGAGGCCTCTGTGTGAAGGCCTGGGCTTTTGCCCACAAAGGAAGCAGGGGCTGCCTGGGTTCTTTTCCCTGAACTCCACATAGGCCAGAGCGAAGGACGTCCCAGTGAGAGAGGAAAGAAGTTTCTAGAGAGTCCTGGGGCAGCAGCCACGGGAGAGAGGGGATCTGGAGAGCCCCTCCATGGTCCCAAGAAGAAGACCAAGGCTGCTCAGACCAGGGGCGAACCTAGCAGGCATCTTACCCTGGAAAATGCTGACGCCTGTTTGAAAATTTCAAGGGCAGAGTCTGCAAGTTCGTCCCCTCGTTCCTGAGGTCTGTTGGCTGGGGATGAAAGAAAAGGCAGCTTTGGTGAGAGAAACTATTAGCATGTCATTCCTAACAGCCATGACTGAGGGGCACTGTTGGGCTCTCTGGCTCACATTTTCTAATGAATTTTTCCCTTATAACTTTCATAAGGCATGACAGAATTTGGTTGTGGGGAGAGAGCACAGAGAAAGGTGTATGCACAAGTGAGGACGGAGGCTGGGCTCAAGTTCAGCTTTGCTGGAGGTAAAGAGAGCTGCCGTGGGGCGCGATACTGCAAGAACCACGCTCATAGCATCTATCTGCCTGTAACAAACAACTGGGCTGTGTCTGAATGGGCTAAGACAGCCAGGCAATTCAGCAAAGAGAGGTCTGTCCTTGTGTTACTTGGTATAACGTCTTAGAAACAACAGTTCTAATTAGCTTTCAATTAGCTTTCATGATGCGTTCATGAAGACTCACTTTGCATGTGGCACCTTATTCCTATATTTGCTTAGGAGAGTTTTTCTATCATTTCTAACGAACACCAACTGCTAAAGAAGGGCCCAGTTACAAACTGAGTGAGAATGAGGCCTTACCTGGAGGCTGCAGGACACTGGAGATGGCATAGACCACGCCATTGGTGGCCATGATGTCAGCTTCAGCAACAGGCTCCTTGTTGACGCTCACTACATTATTTTTCTGGGAGAAAAAGAGGCACCAGTTGTTGAACGTAGAGCATACTTATCTCATTCACTCAGCAAAGGTTTACTGAGCACTTCTAGATGCCAGATCCTGTGCTAAGTGTTGGGGACACTCTGGTGAAAGGAACAGTCCCTGCCGGCTACAGACCTTTGGTCTGGTGGAGTCATTCCAATCCCTTGTGTGACTCAGCACGTTATAATTTACAAAATGCTCTTTCGTGTTCCCACTTCTCCCTCATGGCAGTGTATGGGGAGGAGGCAGATTTTACTGCCTCACTTAACAGAAGAGGAAACTGAGACTCAAGAGAGGCCAAGAGCCTCCTTTAAGCTCAGTTGGTGGGATGGATGGGGACAGAAGCTAGGCCTCCTGTTCTGGGTAAAGGGCGCTTTCCACTTCTCCTTGATGCCCTACTTAGGATTTTCTCATAGGAAGCGCACCAGGGTAAATCTATCTTTGGCTTTCCTGAACGACCCGCATATCAGACCCAAGGGGTCAAAGGGGGAACTGAAGCCCGTGACAGACAGAACCTGACACCCAAATCTAAGAGCTGAGAGAGTCTCAGGTGACCGGCATAAGTCAAACAAGTCATCCCTGCCTCCCTACATGCCTTCCATGCTCTGGAGGGAAACGGATGAGCAAAGGGATGGCTGGAGGTCAGGCGAGAGCAGGGAGCAGAGGCTGAGCCAGCTGTACACTGGAAGAGTGGTCCCTCCACAGGGGCTCAGTGGCAGCTCCAAAGTGGAATGCTTATCAACGTGCAGAATAAGGGAAGGCTCACAGATCAAGCATCAGAAGAAAAGCCTTTTGGGATGGTCTGGCTCATGGCACAAATCAGTGAGCCCTGGATTTGGGGGAAGGCGTGGGTTGGAGATCCATCTCTCAAGACATAAAAGTAATTGCCTATCATCTCCTTAAGGGAAGGAAGATCTCAGACCCTCTCCCAGATGCCAATCAGAAGCCTTATTCCCCTGCAAATGTGGAAGCTCTTGTTCATGCCTAACCACAGTCTCACTTGATTTCCCTGAAGACCCTTTTCTATTTCCTTTGGACAAAATGCACTCAGAGGTTCAAGATATATTTTAAAAACGGTGTGTGTGTCTCATGCCATTCCGGGGTGAGATGTGCCTGGAACCCTGGTGGAGGGCACAGCCAGCTTTTCAATTTTCAGACACACTCACTGAGCTGACTTCCAGCTTGTCGCCCTGGAGGGACTTCAGCCGCACCAGGGCCTCGACGCCTCCGCTAACCAGGATTTCATCACCAATGTGGTATTTCAGGATGCTGGCAAGCTCCTTGGCGTTGCCTGCAGGTTTGTGGGAAAGAAAACAGAGTTAATCCCAAGGTTTGGTAATTGGTGAGGTGAAGAAAGGGGCAGAGGAGAAGATACAAACGGCCACTCCTGAGATGGAGAACTCCTGCCTGGCTGATGAACACTCACTGAGCACCACTGTGTGCTCAGCCCTCTGTCCCACCACTAGTGATCAGGGAACAAGACATGTCCGTGGCCATGCATCTCCCTGGAAGTCGGCGGGCTCCTGGGTTAAAGCACATGCTCTCTTGCTGCTGAGAAGGAGTTAATCCATACTCCTCTGTGAGCATGACTCATGTTCCCATGAGCTAAATATTTGCTTGGAAAGCCAGGGACCTTTCCAGCACCGGCATCTGGGACATTTCATCATCAGCGTGGCTCCCGATGGCTATAACACAGTAGTGAAATATTTACACATTCTGCTCTCAAAACGCATATTCTGAGACGGCTATTTCCTGAAGGGAGAACTTAAAAGAGTCAACAGCTGCAATCTGGAGGAGCTGTGGAGCCGATGAGGTCAGGGCCAAGGGGGGATTCCCGACACAGCATCTCCTCCTCACGTCCCAGCATTCCTTCCAGCCCACATCAGCTTCTCCACCAACTGGGGAAGCAAGATTGCTCATAAAGGTGCACAGGCATTTCCCCAAATTAAGTGTGGGAGGCAATTCTTCAAGCTGCCAGCTGCTCTCTCATCTCTATCAAGGCTGCCACTGATGCTCACATTACCAGCCAAATGGCTGGATTTCCCCAGGGCTTATGGATGGTTATTTCCAGCATCTTGGAACTGAGAACGGAGAAAGTTTTAAAGCATTTTGGAGAGTTAGCTGGGTTATCGACACATCCACATCAGTGCCGTGCGATGGAGCCACCGGTACCAAGAGATTTCCAAACATAGACAGTCTGCAGCTGGCGTGAGCTTCCCTTCCAAGGAGACACTGCCAGCCCCCAAGGTGCAGGGCCCTAACACCCGGATTGACTGCTAACACCTGGCTGGCCCTCCATCCCCCAGGAGTGCTGGGGTCCAGTCCTGCCCATGGGCCTGAGGGAGGGTGTGTTTGGGAAGCTTTGCCCTCGCCCCTCCTCTGCCCCCACACAGCTGAAAATGAACCGGAAGCCGAGCAGGCTCAGGCCACCGGGGGATACTTCATTCCTGCTGGACAGAGAGAAGGTGGAAGGTTTATGTTCAGAATGCACTTCTCCCCTCTTCTCAGGAACATACGTCAGCATCAGAGACCCAGACATTCGTTTAGCAATAAAGAAAATTAAACAGGACACAAATTCAGCTCACAGTTGCCTGCAACCTGAACTTCCTATTCTGTTCCAGAGCAGGAAGGGAGGTGTGGACTATGTGGGCCTGAAGGTTTGGCCAAGGTCCTTCCTCCTCAGGCCCACTTCTCTGCGATGGGTGGAAATGTCTCTTATGGCATGCGTCAGAACTCAACACTGCCACCCTGTCCTACTTCCCCACTGTCATAGCCGTTACTCTATGCCCAACATGTGGGGAATACCTCATTTAATCCTCACAACAAGGAACTCTTACCTCCCTCATTTTTCTAATGGGAAAACTGAGGCTCAGAGAGGTTAAGCAACTTGCTAGAGGTCACTCAGCTAGTAAGTACCAGAGTCAGGATTTGAACTTGCTTTCAGGTAGTCCGGGAGCCCAAGCTCTTGACCACTAGGTTTCTCCTCAAACATCCTCAGCTACATTTCTCAGGGCTGTGAGTAGCTTCTCCGTCAAGCTTTCATCCCGAGGGAGGTGTGATGCAGGTAAAAGGCTTCATTATCACTATTCTCACAGGTCCCAAGTGGAAGCCATGTCTTGATGACTGGCCTGGTAGTTACCCACCCTGAAGTCCTCTCTGCTCTTCTCTGCCTTTTTTGGTGCCCAGAAGGCTGACAGCTATGAAATGTGACTTCCGGGCTCCCTCCTTCCCCCTCCTGTAACCAGCTGACAGGAGGCCTGGCAATAGTGGGCGTGGGGGATGGTGGCCTGAGGCATGTAGTGGTTCTGACAGCAGCTATACTGTGACTCTGGCCACTGTCCTGTGCCCCTCATACAGCTCTCCTGTCCTGGCCCTCCCCCCCACCCCCCAGACCTGACATGGTTGTTAGTCCCTGGGTGCCATCACCCTTCGCTAGATCCTTAATCCGGTCCACAATTCTGCCAATAGCCTCTCATTAAATTTCTTTCAGTCAAACCCTTGGTAACGTGCCAACTCTTTCTTGCGGGGACCCTGACTGATACAGCTACTTTAGAAAAGCCGATCAATGTACATAGTTGGTCTTTACCCAAGAGTTTGTTCAGTTCTCCTGGCGGCATGGCTTGGAAGGCCTCATCGGTGGGAGCAAAGACTGTGTAGACCCCTTCCCGGTTGAGCATCTCTGTCAGCCCTGCAGACTGGATGGCGGCTACCAGCATTCTGTGGACACACGCACAGAACCCGTCACTTTCCCACATATACCCCGCCACTGCGGGCAGGTGGAGCCCAGAGCAGTGGGATTCACCCTCCACCCCTTACAAAAAAGGGACGATTCAGTCTGTCTCTTCTCTCCTGAATCCTAAGCTCAGTTCAATGACCACAGTCCAAGGCCAGAGCGGGAAGGAGGGAGAGGCCAGTCACATGGCTGACCACTGACCCAAAGACTGGCTGAGCCATTGGACCCTGGGGATGTGATTCTGGGGAGGGTGCCCAGGCTCTTGTGCAGGCGGCTGAACTCAGTGACAGGAAACATTCACTGTCACAGCACCTAGTGGTGAGTGAGGAAGTCAGAAATGGAGAAAACCGGCAAGAAGAGTGGCACGGGGAGCCTGAGAAGGAGTGGCAGTAAGTCTGCAATGCAGGTGGTAGATACCACACAGAGGGAGACTCACACACATTCAAAACCAGGTGCTCAGCTCACTTGGGACTTTAGATTGAGAACACCATGTCTTCCTTGCACTTTAATAATAAAAAATGCGGTCCCTCCCTGTCCTCCATGGATGGGAGGTTACACTTCCTTTTTCTCAACTTAGGCTTTGAAGGTCACCCTGATCTTTTCCACATCCCAAGCCTGAACGGTCACACCAGCGTGTCACTACTGTTCATTGACCCCCAGAGGGTGTGTGTGTGTGTGTGTGGGGGGGAGCTTGACAAATTGCAGCCGTCCAGAGTCTTCCCCAGCATGACCACTTGGCAGAAGCCCCGCCTGGGATGCGGCTGGTTACCTGAAGCGATTGTCCCCCTTCAGGACGTCCATGACGGTCCCCATTGGGGGGGTCAGCACCCGGTCCATGGTGAACAGGGTCCCGTACCTTCCCCTCTTGTCGTGGGCGGCGATACAGCTGTTCTCGATGCACAGGCTCTGTGCAAAGGGGACAGAGAGAGGGCACATTATCCCCCAAGCAGAAGCCCCCTGACTTGGGCTGATGGCCTCATCCACAAACATCAATGAATATATATTGGGGTGGGTTTTCAAGACTAGGATAAAATGATGTATTTTCTCCAGGAAAGAAAAACATAAAATGGTGTTCCTTAAGGAAAGAGGGCCATAGATGCTCCAATGAAGTTACACAGAGGCCCTGTAATGAGAATATCATGTTACTTGAGGTCCATCAACAATGATCAATTAAATAGGTCGAGACTACTGATTTATTTATTGAACAGATGTCAACAATCTTTGGTCCAATGGTGCTGGCTGGTCTCAGCAAGAGCTGTGCTGTGTTGTGCTTCCTGCCTGCTAGTCCAGGGTAACAGTTGGGTTTGAAGAGAGAGAAGAGATAGGAGAAGAGAGAAGAGAACCTTTGGACCAAGGAGGGCTGTGCCTCAGTCCAGGGGTCTTCTCTTCACATAAGTGAAGAAGGAGTCAGGCCTCCATCCTTCCACCCTTTGTTTATCCCTCTGTGTTCAAGGTGGGCTCTGCCTCCCTGGCCAGGTCAGACAGGTGTGTGGCTTATTCCCAAAGGCCTCCAGAAAAAGAGATTCTAATCCTTCTGCAAAATCTCATTTGACCCTTGATATTAGATATGTTTTGCAGAAATTCCTTCCTTCCTTATCAGAAGCCAGTTCACAGCAAGCTCCTAGTTATTGAAAACTTTTTTGTTTTGTAAACACTAATACAGCTTCTTTTTTTTTAGAGCTGAGATAAAGGAGGACCCAGAACTTACATTACGATAAACAAAAACTCTCAGTTTTTTGCCGCCCAAAGTGTCCAGGGTCTGTCCGTGGTACAGATACTTGGAGGCCAGCTGATCTTTAACCATGTGGTTCCGAAGCAAGCTCTTCATTCGGGCATCAACACGGGGGCTTCCATCTGTAAGAGGAGGCACGGTCAGGGCCAGGGCCAGGCCCAGAAAGGAAGGGCAGAGAGACAAATGTGGCGGAGAGCCTGGCTGTCCTTGACTTTGGAAATGGAGATTGAGAAATCAAGTGAGGCTGCAATATTCCTTAACATCTTGCACCTTCTGGGAATTACAAAAACACAAGAAAGTCCAGATAACTGAGGGGGTTGGAGTTTTGCCCGAAGAGGGAGGGGAATGCACGGACACAACTTGGCCCCCGTCTCCGCCTTCCCTGAGGCCAGGACTCAGCTGTCTCCTCACTGACTGCCCGCCTAGCACATTGGCACTGATCCTGTCAATAAAAAGGCCGGGGAGTGCTCTGCTCCCCAGACAGATGCAAACTCTTGAATTCCGAGGACCAGAGCCCCAAATGCATTCTCTGCTCTGCCAAAGGAAACAGCAGAGGCTCTGAAGTTCCTGGTGAAGTCACATCTGCTTTCGGTTGAGCTGGGCGGGAGCGCTCACGCTCCACAGGGTGCTGTAAATCAGGGAGGTGACAGCGGTGGGGCAGCTGCCCCCAGTGACACCCCCACAGGGATGCCTTCCTTACATTACCTTTGAAGACAGAATTCAGGGGGGCCAGGAGAGTCAGCTGCTCATTTCCAGAGAGGTGGGTGCTGAGGCCCGCTTGTTTGAAAAGGTCAATGGCGGTGGAAACATCGGACTCTGCAGCCAACTCCAACAGTGTCTTGGCTACAAGGAAGGAGAAAGTGGGTTCAAAAGTTAAAAGTGCTGTTTTCATTTATCATTCGTTCACCCCAGAGCATGACATCCATCAGCAGGAATGTCACCCCGTGAGTCAACAACGCCTCTAAACGCTGCTGGGGCAGTGCAGGCTCGTGTCATCAGGGGACGGTCACCCAGAAAATCTCACTGGTCGGGGAAGTGAGGTGAGGTTCAGTGGGGCAGAGGTCTGCCACTGTCCCACCTTTGGGCAGGGCACTAACTCGAGGGACACAGGCGTCATTGTCTGTTCTGAACAGCAGATAATGCCAATGACCACACCCATGGGAAGAGTTTTCTGCTGGTTTGGTTTTTCATCTGAAAATTCTTCACTCATGCGTAGTAGCCCTCCCTGAAATTCCAGAACGGGGCTAGGATGCTGCATGAAACCCAAGCCAAAGTCCATTCGGTCATTTCTCCTGGGGTCACTGACCCTGGGGTGCTTGGGCACTACTGAGAAAGCCATTGCCCTCTGTGCCAACCAGATCTTCTGAAAGGCTCCTGTGGTTGAGTCGCTCCCTCCCCAGACTTCAATGGCTCGCCACTACCTCCAAGATAATGTCTGGACTCCCAGGCCTGCAGCTCAGGTTCTCCATAATGTAGCCCAAACCTACCAGGTGCCCAGGCCTTTTCTCCTGAGAGGCTGTGAGCTGGGTACAGGTAGGGAATCGGCCCCAAAGATCCCCAAATTCCCCCAGATCTGCCACCATGGACGGCAGAGGGGACAGTGGGCCTGGTGGGACCAAGGCCCACAGAGGCCTGCTTACCTGAATCTGGGATGAGCAGCTCGTCAATGTAGTGGATCACGCCGTTGGTGGCCAGGATGTCTTTGTTGGAGATGATGGCCTTCCCGTTGATGGTGAGCATGTCCCCACTGCAGCCCACGTCCAACGTCGTGCCCTGCAGGGTCTCCACGGACAGCCCCGCAACAATGGCTTCGGCACACATGGCTGACTTCATGATGTGGTTGTTCAGCAGGTCTGGGGGCAAACAACACAGGAGGGTCAGGGCCGCTCCAGGTGACCTCAGGGGCCGGTTCACAGCCTGCCCAGGGCTGTGAGGATTCTGTTCTCTCAGATGCCAACCTTCAGATGAGGCTGGGGCACTGCATGGCCCGGATCTTCCTCTCCTGCCTGCTGTCCCTTTAAAACTAGCCGGGGCTCTGTGGTCAGACTGCCTGAATTTGAATCCCAGCTCGGCCACTTACCAGCTGTGGGGCCAGGCAAGTCATTTAGCCTTTTAGAGTCTCAACTTCCTCAGCCTTAGCACAGCACTCAGCTCCTAGGGCTGGTGTACGGAGGACATGGAGCTCTGAACGTGAGGCACCCAGCATAGTGCCTGACAGAGCAAATGCCCAAAACATGTTAGTGATTCGCTTATTAACACTTGAACTTCTGGGTAAATTCTCATATTAGTACCTGAACTTCAGGGTAAATTCTCGTTGATCATTTGGGCCTTTAACTCTCTCTGAGTCTGGCCTGTACCCCAGCTCTGCCTCCCTCCTAAGTTAGTACCTGAACTTCAAGGATAGGGGAAAACTCAAATGAGTTTACACTGGGACTTTTTATCTTCTGACTTTAATAAAAATGTAAAACGTGGTCGGAAGATGGAAACTGTAGTCAAGGAGGTTATGCATGATTTGTACATTTTATTTGCTGTTGTACATTTTACTCAAAGGTCTACTACTTGTCCAAGTGCTGCCTTAGGGACCAGACCTGGGCTGGAGCAGACGAGGGGGACGCGGCCAGCCCCAGCCAGGCAGAGCAGGTTCTGGGAGGCCGCTCACCAAAGTTGCCAAGGCCCTTTGTCTTACGTTCCCACCACAGAGGCAAGTTTCAGTTTGTCCTGAATGTGGGAACCAAAACCGCGCTGTCATGGTCATGAGGAAGCTCTGAGGCCTGCAGAGCCACAAGGGCCTGCAAAACCAGGGCTGACCCAATTCAGCCGGCTGGGGATAGAAACGATGGCAAGACGGCTATGGGAATGAGGCCTTGGGGATTTAGCTTCTCAGGGACGAAGGCAGGGGTGGGGTAGGAGTGACCTGCCAGGGCCACTCGTGGGGCGAGCAGAGCCAGTCTCCAAACGGGGCACACCAGCCTGGGGCTGCTTCTCGCCTGTCTGCCAACCCACTAATAACAACAGGACACTGTGGGCCTTCCAGCTGCCAGTCAAACCCCCACAGAGGGCTCTTGTTTCGAGCAAGCGGGTTACCGTTGGGAAAGGCAGATGTGCATACAGTAAACATCAGGGGTGTTTTTTCCTCACTTTATGCTGAGATGCATCCACATCTCACCTCCTCCAGGAAGCCTTCCAGACCCCCGAGGCTGCATGTGCCCACCCATGTCTTGCTCTCATGGTGAGTATCTCTGTGACTGTGACCTTTTTAAAGCCTGTCATCCCCACTGGGTTTAAACTTCCTTGAAGGTAAAGGCTATATCGTGTTCACTTTTGTGGCCCAAATCCTGGCTCAGGCCAGACACATAAAGGCAGCACAACATCTGGACACAGTAGATCCCCATCTGTGCTTTCAGCAGTGTGCCCGTTCCTGTCCCTGCATGGCTGCAAGGAGAACCTTTTGCATTTATAGGTTGTCGGAAATGCATCAGACATTGTATATAGTACATTTCAAAGGTGGGTTTGAATAGATTCAAAAGAAATGAAGTTATCCCTGGGTTATATCTGGGAGGAATAAGTGTGCCTGGGATACACAGGGGACTGGAGGCCTACTCCCCTTTGCAGGGGCCTCAGGGATCACCAGGCAGCAGCTCAGTGGTTTTGGAGCGGAAGGGGGCACAGAGCCTGGCCTCCCCTCCTAATCTCCTCACATGCTTGTTCCTTCCCTCTCCTCCAGCAATAATTAATACACCCCTAACATAGAGCTCACTGAGAAGGTGAGGAAGGAGCTGGCAATGAAGAGTCAAGAGTCAACTGTTACTGGTTTTTAACTATCATTCTCGATTATCCATGACCCCCCTGGCCAGACATAGGAAGAGTTCAAGGGTCAGCATGATGAGTCCATTTCAAGGATGCCAGGACCTGCCACCCCCTCTCAATATCACCAAGTTGCTGCCCACCTGCCAGCCTTGTTCTGACTTTGATTATTTGGGCCTTTAACTCTCCCTGAGTCTGTCCTGGACCTCCAACTCTGCCTCCCTCCTCAGCCCAACTGCATCCCTAGGCAAAGGCTGCCAGATCCCATATGTGCCCCTCTGGCCAGGGTTCTGCTCTGGCCTCTGCAGAGATAGGGCTGGTTGGGAGCAATGAGACAGGATGGTAGACGGCATGTCCCTCTTGGATGAGAGCAGGCCTTGGGCTCAGTATGGCTGCTCCCATGAGGTGACAACATGAACTGAGGGTGCTCACCTCTCAGGGCCTCTGGGTCACCCAGGATCCGGTTCAAGGTCGCAGCAGGAATCTTCTCGAAGGCCTCATTGGTGGGGGCCAAGAGTGTGAACTGGCCATCACCTTCGAGCAGGGTGTTGAGCCCCGATGCAGCCACGGCAGCCTGTGGGGAAGGGAGGGAATGGAGCGTTCCCTGAAGTCTTGGGGAATATCTGCAGACCAGAGACACACACAGCCTCGCCAGTCCTCCCTCAGAGCCCAAGATGAAAAGGAAGGCCAAACCAAAGCTCACTTCCTACCATGGCCTCGGGGAGCTTGCCCAGCCTGAACCCCAGCCACTCTGGCCATGTCTCAGTTACTTTGTGTACCTTCTCCCTTCCTACCTCCAGCCTGGGCCCTGCCCTTCCTTCTTTGCTTTCTGTGACTCCTATTCCTTCTTTAGGCCCTAACTAAAATGCCATTTCTCTAAGTAGTCAATGTGACATCGCCTCCCACCCCACCTCATCCTGCTGTTGCGCCCAGTGAGAATGAATCTGTTACACATACCTGCACAGCTTGCTGTCCTCCTCATGTTTTAATTAAATAGTTATTGGAAATAATTATTGTGTGAGCCCTGTGAGTGTAAGGATCAGAGCAGCCAGAATGGCTTCCTACCCTCTCAGGATGAAGCTACACTCCTTTGCCAGGTCTGCAAGGCCTTGAAGGAGTTGCCCCTGCTGACCTGCCCACGCCCCCTCGCCTTGTGGTTACCTAGTTGTCTTTACTCTGGCCCCACTGGCCTCCTGCTTGCCTTTATTTGTTTACTTCTGCCCTCCCCTCTGCCCGCTGTGCTTTTGAAGCTGTTTTCTTTCCCTCTCTCTTTATTTATGTTTTTATTGATTTTAGAGAGGGAGAGGGAAAGAAACATCAATGTGAGAGAGAAACATTGATTGGCCTCCTCCTGCATGCACCCCAACCAGGGATCAGGGAATTGAGCCTGCAACTTGGGCGTGTGACCTGACTGGGAATCAAACCGGTGCCCTTTCAGTGCACGGGATGATGCTCAACCAACTGAGCCACACCGGCCAGGGCTGAACTGCGTTTTGGATAACTGGCCATTCTCATCCTTCAGGCCTCAACTGAGAAGTCACCTCTTCCAGAGAGACCTTTCCTGGCCATCCAGTCCCAACCAGCCTCCTCTGCTCACCACTTACTGACCACACGCTTCGCACAATCTGTAGAAACCTTGTGTGCTTCTTGTCTGTCTCCCCAGAAAGGCTATACATGTCACTGAGGACAGAAATGTGTGTCTTGTTCACCTCTCTACCCTTGGCACACAGAACAATGCCTGGGAAGTAGCAGGTGCTTAACTAAGTATGTGTTTGCAGAAGGAAAAATGGGTGTTAGGAAGAAGCAAGGAAGGAATATTTGCCAAACATAAACAGTAAGAGGAGATCACTAGGTGGGGATCAATTGATGTTAATCAAAAGATGTTCCCCTCCCCCGCCAAATGTGCTTCCCACTCGGTGGGAACATCATTCCCGTGCAGACTCCTGACCTCTGAGTGACCTGGAAGGAAAGCAGGGGAAGAGCTTAGACAGCAGGGCCTGCAGGGCCCTCCAGAGCCACTTCCTGAGGCCACCCCCGTGCAGCCGGGCCTGGGGTGTTTGTTTGTGTGTGTTGGAGATCTCCAGGGGAGGAGCCACCCCACTCCCACCCCATGTCCGTTGTGGTCAGGAAGTTCTCCTTGAATCAGGGCAAAAACCCTGACGGGGCAGCCTGTGTTCACTTCCTTTGAGCAGCGTTGCCAAGAGGAACGCCTGCTCACCACTCCAGTTGTAAGACAAATGTCTTCTGGGCAGTGGGGAAGGACAGGATTCCGTGGCCCCTTCCTGCTGGCCTGGGCTCCAAGGAAACATGGGTATGGCTGGAGCAGGGCTCCATGGTGGGGACATGTGGTCAAGAAGATCATGCAGCCTGACAGGCCATTTATTCTAGACCTACAGGTGGGAACCATCACCTGGAAGGAAGAATCCTCCCCCTCTGCAACCCTGGCAGCTCAGAGAACCCTGTCCTGCTGTGGCCACAAACCACTTGAACTTCCCGGGGGAGTTAAGGAAAGGAAGGCTTTACAAAGGAGAAGACAGGCTGGGGGAATTGACAGCAGGCAGTTATGATGTTTCCAGTGGCCAAATTAGGGGATCTAATTAGGGGATTCTCCATGTTCATGGTGTTTAGAACTTACTCCATGTCCCTACATGCCCATGAACATGGAGATGCCCCTGCTCCTCCCACTGCCTCTTGGGGCCTTCTTCCAGGGCAGTCCCTCACCCGAAGGGTCTCGAAGGTGTCCTCGATCTCGATGATCTGCTGGATGTTGTTGCTGATGGTGGAGATGACCCTATCAATGAGGTGCACCACACCGTTGGTTGCATGGTGGTCAGCCTTCAGCAGCCGGGCACAGTTGACGGTCACGATCTGCCCAGAGAAGGAGTGAGGATGAGCAGTTAACACATCAGAGGCACAGTCTCGAAGCCCCAGGCAGGGAAGACACAGCACAGGATGGTGTTCCACAAGCTGTGGAACCAGAGGTCCGAGGAAAAGCAGGTGCAGGAGGCAGAGGGTTACCTGCAGCTACGTCACCTGTGGGACCAAACCTCAGAAACCAGACCCCGCGTGGACCAGGAGTGAGCTCAGTGTGGGCACAAGGCAATCTGTGCAACGGGGATGCCCTACCCCATTGGGATAGTGGTGGATCTTGATGTCCGAGTTCTGGTACATGGAGGTGAGGGCCATGCCGTGTTTCAGCTCGTCCGTCAGGACCCGTCTGTTCACCATGTGGTAGCGAAGGGCGTTGAGCAGCTCGATGTTGACATTGCTCACCAGGGAGTCCAGCACTTCCTAGAAGGTCAGTGTGACAGTTAGGGGGCTGCAGACCCCATGTTCAAGAGATGGGTCATTGCTATCCTGGCAAAGATGCTCTGAAGCCCCAATGACCCAGGCCTCCATTCTGACAAGGACCCCTCCTCAGAGAACACTGAGGTCTGTCTGTCCAATTGGCAGCAACCTGGTGAGGTATATTTTAGCTCAAGTTCCTTGGCTTTGTCTGAGGGTTAAGAGAAAAGTTTCCTGAAATCACTACAGAAGCTTGTCCTTCATGCCCAACAGCCCACCCCTCTGGGGAGTAAGGCAGCCCCAGTAAGAGTCCCTTGGGCAGAGGAGGTTGTCTCACAGCTGATAAGGAAGCCCACGCCTCGTTGCTGGGGGCAAAGATGGTGAAGCTGCCGGGCCCTTCCATCTCGGGCCTCAGTTTCTCTGTGCGGTCCGTGTACAGCTGAGTGGTGGTCGATCCAACGACTCCCAGTGTCTCGTAAAGGTTGGAGAGTGGTAGGGCTGCAGGGACAGAGGACAGAGGAGAGATGGGCTTGTGAGGCCACCCCCACCTGACCACACCTTCCCTGTCTATAGAGGACGCACATCTGCAGGAGTGTGTGGGCAGGCCTGCAGCCAGCCTGCCTGCGGTGGCGTTTTGTCCCATGCTTCTTAAAATAACCCGGTCAAATGCTTCCCTACTTGAACTCAACCAATTGGTAATTTTTGATCATTTTAACCACAGCAGAACAAAAGCAAAGCTTTAGTTCACAGACGTTTAGATAATACAGGCAGGAATACCGGTACGCCAGAAATAGATATCCTAATTACAAACTAGTCTGACAGATTTATCTAGTTGTTGGAACTGGTTCCCAGAATGAAAGAACTTTGCAAGTCTTTGAGGTGCTTTGTGTATTTACAAGTAGCTTAGGAGGGCCTTCACCTCACTCAGTGAGTGTCACGTTCATTTTACAGGGCGTGAAGCTAAGGCTGGAGGTTGAGCTGCCCTTCTGAGGCCATGCTCCTTTCCCATTCCATATTTCCCACCTGTCCTTCCACTCAGGGCAGGAACGCCCGGGCCCAGACCATGCCAACCACACCTCCCTCGTGATATTGGCACCAACCAAATTGCCCCCTTCCTTTTAAGTCTGTCTCACATTCTCAACTAATAAAATAGCACATATTTCAAAGCTTAAAAAAAAAAATCTCTGTATGATCCCTGGTGTGTATGGAACTAAAAGGAAGGCTCTAATGAAATTCACAGGTGCCACGCAGTCCTTGGCCTCATGTAGCCATTCGTGGCACCTTTGTTGACTGTGGGTAGGCCCGCCTGGCCTGCCACTCTCCTCCCTACAGAACTCCGATGGGCCAAGTTTCCACAGAGCGAGGTGGAGGTGACTTGGCGTTCCCAGCCCAGCCGGGGACCATGCCTGTCCCATCTGCTCTCTAGCAGGGCTGGTCAGAAGCGCTGACTGTGTTTAGAATCACTCCCAGCCACAGCCATCAAGGCCAGGAGCCTGAGAAGAGCACGGACAGGTCAGAACTGGAGTCTGTTCCACCCCCTTGTCGAGGGGGTCAGCTCAGATAGGAAGGAACAGTAGGAAACTCAGTTTCCAGCTTCCACCTTCTGGCCCTCGTGGTGCCTAGAGGCCAAAGAGCACATGGGGGGGGGGGGCGGCGGGAAGACCACAGAGCTCATCTCCCTCCGACCCCCACTCAGGCTCTGCTGCCTCCATCTGCACTAACAGGCAAGGCCTGGCTTAATCACCTGCTGGGCAGCCCTTCTCTCCCGGGACCTTTTCATATCCAGGACAGCACTCGTAGCTGATGACTCTGCAAGGAGACACACAAATGCAGTATTAGCAGGGCTTCCCTCCTCCTCACAGGCCAACAGTCCTCTCTCCTGGAAGAATGGCCTCCGCCAACGAGGAAGGGAAATGGCGCGTAAACATCCTGCTCGCGGAGGAATTGTTCACTGTCATGTCTGTGCCTGTCATGGGCAAGGAGCTGGTCACTCCTCCTCGGCTTTGCAGAATATTCCCAACGGCACCGTCGCCTGAGGAAATCCACCACCTGGGAATGGTCAGGGGACTGTGGCAGCACATTCAACAGTGGGATTCGAACAACATACCAAGAGCTTATACCTCCATTGTAATTCCTGGGGACCCGGCAGTTCCTGAGAGGCCGCGGGGAGGAGCAGCAAGAGCCCTGGACCCCCCCAGGCGGCCCCGCCTCATCTCTGGGACTCAGTTTCCTCATCTGTGAAACTATGTGTGTTTCGTGTGATGGTCGTTGGATTAAATCTCTCATGGCCTTCTAGCTCTCCATTTAATAACCAAAAGGATATTGTTCTCAGTTTTTACAATCAAACTTTAAAACTTTAAAAATTATAAAAACAAAGCTCCTGTTATCAAGATGGTTTTAAAAATTTTTTAAATTAAAAACCAAATTATAATCAAGGAAAACATTTATATGGTTTCAAATGGAAAATATGCAAAGTGTTCCCCACCCTGATCCCTCGACAATCCCATCAACCTTCCAGGAGGCCAGCAATATTGCCAGTTTGCAAGACTCCTTGTATGTGGAGAAACAAGACTGGCAGTATCCAGTTTTAAATGTTGAAATCATTTGGCAGAGAAACTTAAAACTTTCTAACTCAGACCAGTCCATCTTGGAATATTTATGTCCTTCCTGAGGTCTGAAACAGAGCTTCAGCTAACCCGGTATTCTGGGGAAGCCCCAAGAATTTCAAATATCATTGCAAGGAAGTCGCTGTTCTAAAAGCCTACACCTGAAAGACTTGCTTCACATCAAATCCCCAAGTGCTGCCTAAGGCCACCCCTGCATTGGCAGTGTGGGCACAGCCCCTCCTGGGCAGTCTGGAACTAGAGGCAAACAGCCATGTCCTGCCCCTCCCTTGGGGACAGTAGAGGACTCAGACTGGATTTTCCACAGAACAGTTCACCACTCTCTCAGGGGCTGTTTTATGACATCAGCAGAAGAGAAGCAGGCAGATCGGAAAGAAACAGGGCTTGCAGTGGGGGCCGGCGTTTTCAATGAGCCCATACATTCTGCTCTGATTAATCCACTGGAGTCATCTCAGGGAAGCCCTGGTGAGTCATGTTCATCTGTTATCCAAGGTGGTGTTCCAGAGACGGACTGGCTAGGATTCTCAGGCTGCTGGGGAGCTATAGGTGTCATTGGCCAGAAATGCTCCCCGCCACCCCCCAGGGTACGGCTGAGGTGACAAGCCATGCACTTTCTTCTTTGTCCTGTTCTCTCCATCTTCCTGCCTTTCTCCTCTCCCTTTTCTCTGGCCCTCCTCCCATCCTGTTCCTTTCTAATCTGTCATCCCTATACTTATAAGGCTAACCAGGCTGGTGGTCTCACGACAGCTTGATCGATCCACAGTTTTATCTTTAAAACCTAAAGTAAAATTTGATTAATACTCAATCTCTCAAAGACAGTGTGGTGTAATAGAATAGGTACAAGAATTAGAAGACTTGTTGTGTGATCCATCAGTAACTAGCAAGGTGACACCGAAAGTCCATTCTCTCTCAGTCTCAGTTTCCTGATCTA
The DNA here is from genome assembly GCF_000412655.1 of Myotis brandtii. Lineage (NCBI taxonomy): Eukaryota > Metazoa > Chordata > Mammalia > Chiroptera > Vespertilionidae > Myotis > Myotis brandtii. The sequence continues at coordinate 7,740,230 of NW_005357764.1, read as the reverse complement.
TAAAATGGGATGAAGTTAAACTGGATGATCTCTAAGGTTCCTCACAATTTCAATTCACAATTCTAGTCAATGGGATTATTTCCAGGGGGAAGAGGAACTCTATTTCAAAGAAGGAGAGTGCCAGCTTCTCCCAGCTAACCCTAGGGAGAGCTCCAAGCCTTGAGCCCACAGGACCAGGGGACACCCATGCATGGGATCCCCGGCTTTCTGTGATAAATACCAGGGTTCTCTTCTGGGGAATGGGGTTAGGGTTAGGCCAAGTCCCCCAAAGTTTAGTTCCTTCCAAAAGTGCCTGGGTAACATTCCATGAAGTTGGAAAAGCACAACTGGAGAATGAGTCTTCTCCTCAAAGCCTTCCTTATTTCTGGGACCCTTGTACACACTCCATGCCTTGGAGCCCAGCCACGCTGGCCCTGGTGAGCCATGTGACTCACCAGTGACTCTTCTTCTAGGGTGTTAGCACCTGAGTTCCATCCCAAAAAACCACAAGAGAGCTCAACAGCTCAGGTGACTTCATCAGGAATTCACTGAGGACAAAAGAAAACCAACTCCCCAGTGTAAACGGTCCTGTGGCCAAGTGTGTGTGCGGGTGGGGAAAATGGTGAGAATGACAGGAGATACGGGGCTGGGGAGGAGGGACGGATCTAAGCTGAAAAGTCTCAGCGTGCAGAAGGATAGATGGAATCAGAAAGCTGCAAGGACTCTGAGTCACAAAGGGGTTTCCCAAGATCACAGCTAGGGAGCGGCATCTACAACTCTCCTCAAATTGCATCAAATCCAATTCCTTTCCCATTGCTCTTGACAATGCACATATTTGGGGGAAAGGTGACTGATTTGGAAAGTTTGACACTGAGAGGACACAGGTTTCTCTCCAATGTGGTCAGAGCTAACCCTTGTCATCACTCACTGTGCCCATCCAGATGGGCCTTTTGCACCCATGTTCCCCAGCAGCCAGGTGTGGGTGGCACACTACCCCCAGCAGGGGCTGAAGGCTTTTTCCTGGTTCTCTACCAGGAAGCTTTCTCCTAACCCTCTCACCCTGCTGACCTCTCCCTCCCGGCCCTCCTGCTACCCAGTCTGGCATCCAGGCACTTTCTAGGTGAGCAGGTGTCAGCTGTGCCTCTCAGCCTGAGCCTGGCAGCCCTGTGGGTTGAGATCTGCCACAGCTGGCAGTTTCCCTGCTCCCAGCTGCCCCAATAATACCAGCTCTCCTCAGAACCTGTCTGCTTGGCCCAGAGGAGCAGAGAGCAGCTGGAAACTGAAGACTGAGAAGACGGTCCATTGAGACAATGTTGACCAAATCTTTCAGGACAAGCAGTCTCTCTCTGTTTTCTGCCCTGGAGAGAATACACATGCTGTGGGGAGATGGGGCTGGGGGCACCCACAGGGGCCTGGGCCTGATGCCATCTCTCTAGGATGAAGGCAGCAAAGGATGGAGACCACGGGGAGCCCCCATCATCTATGTCTCCCTAGTTCATGGGCTTCCCTGTGTAGAGAGGACCAATTTGTTAGTCTTTGAATTGAACCTCATCAGCAAAAGCTGTTCTAATTAAAGGCTCCTCGCTCTCCTTGGTCTGACACAGTACAATAAGTAAAAACCTTAGGTCAGAAAAGGCAGCAGACACTAATTTTTTTGTTCCAGCTTCCCTGGTCAGAAAAACAATTTGAGGAAGAAAGTGAGGGAAGGTGTCTGATTTAAAAGGGCAATTGGGGAGGGTAAAAAGGTAGTGTCAATCCAAGATCTAAGAACAGAGATGCTTTGTTAGGGAAGCTCTCCTTCAGCCCCCTCCAAAATGTTTACTATGAATGGATTAAGAAAGAATTATTGGTGTTTCTCTCCCTAAATAATCTTCCAAAAAGTTAATGCAATAAGTTAAAACAATCACTCTCTCCCAAGTATGCTTCATGCCTTTGGCTGTCTGCCGTGGCTGTAAATTCCCTAGAGATGAACTAGCCCCTGGATGTAGGTGGAGCAAGGAACGGAGCCTGAGAGCCGGTTTCCTGTGACAGAAGGTAAACCATTCAGTGTGTCATGATTTCCAAGAGGAATCCCAGAGCAAACACAGACCAACATTGTCTAGACATCCAACATGCCCTGCAGCCGGGCTGCCTGGAGTGGTGCACTTCTGCACTGCCAGCCTGGGAAACTCAGCTGAGCTTTCTTGAGCCTCCCAGAAGAAAATCAAAATGTTGAGCCCGCTGGTGAAAAAGGGCTTGTTTTAACCTACGGTCCATCCCCAAAGACCTCTCACCACTACTCCATTCACCAGGGTGTAGCTTGGTTAGTGACAAGACTGTCTTCAGAAAATGTAGCTGTTTTCTTGTGGGAATCTGTGTGTTTTGTGAGGCCATTTTGGGGGCTCCTGGATGCTGAGCGTGTCTCCTCAGTTCCCATGCCCTTCATCATCTCACCAGGGGTGTTGGGGAGGCCCCTTGTAGCAGGGGATCAGAATGATACCGGACTGGGGGTGAGCAACTAGGAGAAGGTTGGTGACTCTGCGCCAAATGGCCTCTGCTGACCCTGAGAAGGCCTTCTCCCTGGGGCCCAAAGTCACAAGTTTTGGGGCTGTAGAGAGAAATCTGGGGCAGTCCACCCAGGCCCTTTAGGGCTGCTCACTCTGGGATCACTGACGTTCACCACTAGCCTCAATTCTCCCTGGGGCAGGGAAGTAGACAGCAGACCTCCCCACCTACTAGCAGGTGACTTTGAGCAGGCCCCTTAGGCTTTCTGAGCCTCAGTCTCCCTATACTGATCTGATAGGGCAATTGTGAGAACTGAATGAGCTTACATAGGAAAGTCTCTTAACAGAGACTTGATATTTACTAAGTGCTCAGTTGTTGAGCTTCTTCTAAAAAACTCCAGGTATACACTTTAAAACTGAAGTTAGATTAATAACTTCATTGAAAGTAATGTCCTATATGAGACCACTGATGAAATCACATTGTAATAAATCTCTCATAACACATCTATGTGGCTCAATAGATAGGGCCTGTATTAGTTTCTCATTGTTGCTGTAACAAATTATCACAATTTCAGTAGCTTATAAAAACACAAATTTATTATCTTACAGCTCTGGATGTTAAAGTCAGAAACTGGCCTTATGAGGCTAAAATCAAAGGCTGTATTCCTCCTAGAGCAGTGGTTCTCAACCTTCCTAATGCCGCGACCCTTTAATACAGTTCCTCATGTTGTGGTGACCCCCAACCATAAAATTATTTTCGTTGCTACTTCATAACTGTAATTTTGCTACTGTTATGAATCGTAATGTAAATATCTGATATGCAGGATATATTTTCATTGTTACAAAGTGAACATAATTAAAGCATAGTGATTAATCACAAAACAATATGTAATTATATATGTGTTTTCTGATGGTCTTAGGTGACCCCTGTGAAAGGATCATTCGACCCCCAAAGGGGTCGGGACCCACAGGTTGAGAACCGCTGTTCTAGAGGCTCTAGGGAAGAATCCATCCCTTATCTTTTCCAGCTTCTGGAGGCCACCTGCATTTCTTGGCTTGTGGCCACATCACTCCAACTTCAGTTTGCATTGTCACATGTCCTTCTCTGACTCTGACCCTCCTGCCTCCCTCTTGTAAGGACCCTTACATTGGACTCATCTGATAATCCTGGATAATCTCCCGTCTCAATACCCTTAATTTAATCATATCTGCAAAGTTTCTTTTTCCTTGTAAGGGAACATGTCCACAGGTTCAGAGATTAGGACATCTGTAGGGGGTCATTACTCTGCCCACCACAGGGCCATTCCCCAGATGGTACATGGATTCACAAAAATACTCAACAGAACAAAATTCCATGTCAGCTAAGCTGCCTCCTAGGAGTTTGCAGAATGGTATAGGACCTCCAGGAAGCCCTGCCAAACAGAGGTGTTTGGTGTACAACAACCCCTGGTGTTGGGTGTACAACAAATCTCAGCTATTTTGGAGCAGATTTCCCATGGGTCCCAGCTGGCTGGACAGGGAACATGAATTAGGGAAGGAGGTGCTGGTGTGCGTCTGGGGACAGCCTGGCTTCCCTAGATAGCTTCTCACCATCTGTTTCTTTTTCATGGTGTGACCAAGGTTGTGGGATACAGGAAAGGGAGACCAAGGAGGGCTCTTCTTGAACTTCACTGTAATGTCTCTGTCTGCCCCACCAGAATGAGAGCTACTGGAAACAGCCCTGCCGGCTGATGAAAGCGTAACCACACACTGGCTGGCTTTGTAAGAGACACATTTCTTAGCTTTAATGCAGTGCTGAAGAAGTATTAATATTTCAGCCCCTGGGCAAAGCACTGCTTGCTACTAGAGAAAGGGAAGTGTCCTGCCAGCTCATCTTGGCTCTGGAGGAGGGCTTTTGTGCTCGTGAGATGTGCTGCTTGTGAAACAACTTCAAGACTTTTGGAACGGACAGCTGCCACTCCAACCTGCCAGCTCCCGCTGGCCTCCCGGTGCCACGGTTATGATGTCTGAGCTCCTGCAATGACTAGTACAGTCTCATGATGTCAACTCTGACTTGGCTGCTAACTAGGCCTCCCTCTCGCTGGGGTTTGCACAAAGGAGTCCTGTCGAGAGACAGGGAGGCTTCCTGACCACAATTTCCTGCACCACCGCTCAAGCTGCTGCATGTAAAAATTTTATGGTTGCCGATCAGACTGGAGCCTAAAATCAGAGTGGGATGCCGTCTCCCTCATAACTCTCTTTGTCTGGTTAGTTATTGTATTACTCTGGTGCTCTTTAGAGTCTGAAATAAAAGCTAACTTAAATTTCCAAGTAATAAAATTCACTCAAGTTACTAAATAGAGGCCCACTGGTAACTGCTTCCTGTAATAAAATCCATATGCTGGCTTGACAAATAGCACCAAAGACTCTGGTTCTTCTCTTTTAGGAAATGCAGAAAAGTTATTGTCTGGGAACGATGTCATGTCCCCTGAGAGGCGTGCTAAGTGTGGCCAGGGCCCTCCCTCCCTCCATGGAGGTGGCTCCAGGTTCCCTGGGTCTCTGTGTGACACTACCAAGTCTTCACAAACCTCCCTCACCCTCCCCTCCCACCCCTGTGCTTGGTGTCGTTTGTCTGCTTTCAAGTTCAAGTTCTCCTTGGTCTTGGGCCTCTGGGTGACCTGGGCTGTCTCCTTCCCTATAACACTTTACACCCTTTCACCCCAATATACACTTCTTGCTTCAGCCTCCTCCCTGGGGTCCTGCTGAGAAAGTTCCCACTGCCCAAATTTGCCCCACACTGAGACAGGCCTCTGTCCAACCACCCTCATACTCCCCATTTACCAGTCTGGCCCTCACCCACATCAATGTGCTTAGGGACCCATTTCACCAGGATGACATCAACTCCAGCCAGCACAGCTCTCTCCCCTTCCCTTCCTGACCACCCCTGGCACTAAATTCCTGGGGATCACACGGCAGCTCTGGCCTGGGCCTCGGTCCTGGGCACACCAGCGAACAGTGAGGCTGATCTTTCTCAGCTCTCTTGGGGACAACGGAGATAAGTTCAACTGCTTCCCCTGTCCCTCCCTGGGTTCTCTGGACCTCTCCCAACTCAGCTCCACCTTCCTGACGAGCACATAGTGTTCCAGGAAGGGACCCTCTTGCCCCAGATCATCAAGTTTTATATCAACTCATGTTGTTCTATCCCCATTCCCTCTTTTGAAGCTGCCTAAGCAACGGCCACACTGAAAAGTCAAAAGTGCATATTGTCCCATCTGGTTTTGTACGGCCAGGCTGATGGCTGGGCCTGGCACTGGGCTCTGCTTGACTCCTCTGTATACCTTGTTTTCTGCACCCACACCCTACCCACCTCTTCCCTTTCCCAGCGCCCAGGATGCCCTGCCCTCACTGCCGTGAGGTGACTGCACCATCACATGGCCACACTCAAAGCCTAACCTGCCAGGAGAGGAAGACTAGGTCACCAGGACACTGGCCAGCACACCACTGTGCCGCCTGTGCCTGTCCTGGCACACAGATGGAGAAGGACGCAGGTACAAGGGCCAGGGAGCCAAGGCAACTCACCATCAACAGCAGTGCCAGCCTGGGAACTGCCGGGGAACATTATCAGTCTGCTCTTAACTGTTCAGGCAAATGCCTCAGCACAGGGCCCCCTGAAATACCAGGGCCGGTGCCGCCCTGCTGCCAGCTTAACATCACATTCCCATATTTAGGGAAACTGGTACTGACACAAAGGTAGAGCTCTTTGAAACTCAGACTCTGACATGCAGAAGAGCTGTTTGCTTGGTACAGATGCTCTGGCCACCTTCCAAGAAGCAATTATATGGGGCTTGGCTTGGAGTTGAGTAATTAACTGTTTATTTAAGCAGATAAGTACGCACATGGGAAAAATCAGAGTACTAAAGGTTTTCTTTTTTTTTTTTTTTAAACTTGAGCACCATGAAAGGATGTGTGGTCCATAATTTGCATAATCTCTTTTGTCCATAGCAGAAGAATTATCCCTGGGTGTTTTCTCACTGAACCCCAAAGGTGTGTCCTTGTAGCTCACTCAACCCTCAGCTTTGAAGCTGGGCTTGGTCAGGTGGGAGCCCGCTGTCCCGGACCTGCCCTTGACAGGCTGCCAGGGGGCTGCTGGCTTCTCCCCAGCTCTGCCGTGGTCCCTAACACCCTTGATTCATACTAGGTTGGACTAGCATAATAAGGATCACAGTTGGGATATTCATTTCCATTTTAAAGGAAGAGCATTTTCCCTTCCTTCAGTTGGTTATGAAACTGAAGGAGATATCTGCTCAAAAGCAATGTCACAAACAATACTTTAAAAAAAAAATCCACCATGGGAAGGTGTTCAAGAGAGTAGCTTAGAGTCTCATAATCCTTCTCTTATGCAGACAAGAGGAGGGTCAGGCCCTCCCAAGTGGCTCAGGAGGTTTCACACAGCACATCTTCCTGTCTGCAGGAGAGAGCCAGCTTTGAGATCTGTTGACAGTTGGCGCCAACACAGATTAGGTTTCCATGAAATTCTGTTAGAACATGCACGCCGCCCCGTTCCCACCAGGCAGCAGGTGGCTGGGTGCATGCGCCTCCCTGCATGCTGACAGAGGCACCAACAAGCCCCGCTGTAACCACATGGGTCCACACCCCACTGGCACTCTCACTTCTGTTTGTGTGGCCTAGATTTGCAAGTTCTAAGGGTAATAAGAATAGCAGGGAGCCTCTCACATGCATTATTTCATTCAATCCTCCTGTAATCCCATAAGGTCTTCCTATTGTTATTTCCATTTCACAGGCGAGGTAACTGAAGGCTCCAAGGTAAAGCAACTTGCCCAGGGAAGCGGCAAAGCCAGGGTTTGAATTAGGGAGTCTGAGCCTATATTCTTAAAGTGCCATGCTGACTCATAATTGCACATTTCTAGGCTCTTTAAGTCTTTCTGGGGTGTTTACCTCAGAGCAGGAGTGGTACATAAATCCACCACAGGCTGGTGGCTTCTCCATAACGATAATATTTGTATCATCGAGTGAGGATTAAAAAACTCACACGCACACACATACATGCTTCTTGTAATCTCAGATCAGCCCTGAAAATGTATCCAAGTCTTGTCAGGAGCCTGAAAAATGCAAAACAAAACTGGCCAGCTTACTAAAACGGCCGCTCCCAAGCACACGGCTCCCTGGCACGTCTGCACACGCATCTTCCAGGCTCCCTAGGCAGCTGCCCTTTCAGAAGGCCGGCCCAGGTCTGAGGGGACCTGCAGCTGGCGGACACAACGCCCAGCCTCCTTGGTGGCTGGTGGTCTTGGGCGGTTACAGATACTCACGTTGATTTGCCACAGATTTTCCTCTGGTACCACTGCTTGCAGTTGGTGAAGTACTTTTTGTTGGTGCCGATGAGCTTCTGCACAGCACACACGTTGGGGCTGCGAAGAAAGCAGCAGCGTTAGCAAGACGGTCAGCGTGTCCACCCCGCCTCCATGTCCTTCCCACCCCGTGGGCCCTCCTGGCTCATGTGAACATCCCAGATGTGGAGCAGATACAGTCATTTCAGTCTTGGTACCAGACGGTGGCTTGGGGCAGATGTTGATCCTCCTGACCTAGATTTCCGTCAGCTTCCTAGAAGTTTCCCTCCAAATTAAAAATTGCCAAAGTGTATCATGCATGGACATAACTTCCTCGTGTATCTTTCTTTGACACGGACATTTGGCAAATGGAAGTAAAAGCATCTTAAATGTTTTCAGATGGCATGTTACCAATTGAGATAACTAGCTAAGTAAAAGCTGTGTGTTTGCTAAATAAAGCAACTTCCTGAGAGGCCCCCAGCCTTTCTCTGCATCTCCACCCACACTGACCTGTGCTCTTACCTGTCATCCCAGTGCACCGGGCGGCCCTGGTCCGGGTCCCTGCGCCTCCCAGGCAGCTCCACACACATACTCTGCATCCCTAGGCCAGCTGCCTGGTTCCCAAACACAACCTAGCCAAGTGCCACCCTGGAAACTAGAGGGCACAGCTGGCTGCTGTCAGGACCTTGGCAAGAGACGCTCCCCCACTGAACTCTGTCATTCATACTTGGGCCCCAGCTCCAGTCTCACTTCCCCCAGAAAGCCTTCTGCCGGCGTCCCAGGTGACACTCTTCTTCTACCGCTGACCTGGGACACAGCCCTTGTCTGACCCTGGGCACCAAGCAGAACCCTATAACTGAGCAGCATGTGTATGTCTCCTCTCTTCAACTACCTTCCAAAGAACCTTAAGGGCAGGAGCTCTGCCTCATTTTTTCTTTTATGGTCTAGATCAGTGGTTCTCAACCTTCTGGCCCTTTAAATACAGTTCCTCATGTTGTGACCCAACCATAAAATTATTTTCGTTGCTACTTCATAACTGTAATGTTGCTACTGCTACCCCTACTAGCCTTAAAGGAATTTTTCTGCCTCAGAAATGCTATAACTGATTTTCATTTATCCAAGCAACGAGTTTTTCTACCTATTCCATTGCCTGTGATTGTTGTTTTGTGAGCACTTTCACACCCTTAGCAACATTAGCACTCCTGATGGCCTCTTTATGTTTTAAAATTGTGCTAACCATCCATTTCACCAGCAACAAAAGCATTCTCTCCTTTGTTTGTGCCTGAGAGACACTTTTTGTCATGCTGATGTATCAGCAATGAAAGGGCTGTCAGGTGGAAAACTGAAGTTTTGGTGGACAACAGAGGCATTTTTTGTCTGTGAACAACTTGGTGGAGAACAGAATTGTTCGAGATGGGAAACACCCAAGAACCAGGTTTGACTGTACTGCTCCCAGGGCCATCCAGTTCAGAAGGATCCCCGGAAACTCTGAGGAAAAGTCATGAGCAAATGGGGTTCTGCTGAGAAGCCTTCTTTCCCAGAGCAATGGGGTTCTGGTTTTGTGTATTTTATTCTAGCATCTCAAGTCCTGACCCAAACCATGCGCAGGCCATGTGGTAGCAGGGCCTTCATGAGGCTCCTGGGCAAAGAGGCGGATGTGGTGACCACTGGGAGGGGGGTGTTCCTGCGCTGGAGGCAGGCAGTTCATCTGGCTGAATCACAAGTCAGAGGAAAGCCAAGCAAAGAGGCTGCGGGCCTTCCCATAACCTCTGTGCCCACAGAAGGTCGGGTATCATTCTTTCATATCAATTCCCCTGTTACTTTAAAATGCAATCGATAGGCATCATTGGACGTGCATGGTATTTTTTACGAAGGCATTGATGAGAACATGGTCAGTTCTCAGATACCCACTGCCGGTTATTGGGCCACAGAGCAGGCTGGCCCTTTATTTCTCCACCCAAGTGGCTGTCACCTCTTGTCCAGGTTGTGGTTCAGGAGGCAAAGGTGAGTAAGCCAAGGAGGCACAGTGAATATTACTGAGTCGCTGTAAGAACCTGAGGGCCAGAGAAGGTAAGGCTGGAGAGGAAACCACAGGCTCGCAGGGAGGAGAGCCCATGTCCCCTTAGGCCTAGCTGTTTTGGCCCAATGCCTGCAGCTCCCAGAGGATTCTAACAAGAAGCCACCTTGCTTCTGCTTGCTGTCTAGGACTCACAGGTTACAGCATTCCCCAAATAACCCCTGGAGAGTTCCTGCTGGCCACACTCCAGCGCTAGGTTTACGAACTCAGAAGTTCTTCTATCTGACCAAGCAGGAAACAATTACTGTCGAATTCCCTGCAACTTTCCGTAGGCGTTTGGCAAATCTTCATTGAGTCTCCTGTGGATGTGGCTCTAACATTTCTCTGAGTGAGTTTCCACCGCTGCTGCCTTCTGAGACAGGAGCAGAGGCTGGGGGTTGCTGTGACACCATCCTCCCCCCACATCAGGGTGAGAGGGGTGGGCTGTGCACATAGGAAATTGATGCTGAAGTTTAACCAAAATGGGCAAGCCATTTCTGGACCTTCAGCCTCAAGTACAGCAGCTCTGCTGTGTTCAACTTGGACTTGAAAATCCAGTGCTTTAGGAAATTCAGTCCAGTTTTGGTTGGTGATATTTGGAAGTATGATTGCATTTTTTACTTCTCTTTCAGTAATTTTTTCTTCCCTATAGCAACACAGACCCAGCTGGGAGTAAAGAGACCACGTCATAGTCACTACTCTTCCAACAGCTTTCTGTGTTTGGACTAAGTCATTCCACCTCACTAAGCTGCAGTTTCTCCATCTGTAAAATGGGAACACGAACAGTAGGTGTAATTTTGGTGATGGGTAATACAGGGCAGTACACCAGCAAGGCACCCTCGTTATTTTTTTCTTTCACATCTTGGAGCACACTGTAGTTCCTTAAGACAGCAAAGAGATTTTTCTTCCCTTTTCACCAGTTTTCACTTTGAATAAAGGTTATCCATTTTACACAGGCAAACAGCCCTGTGGTATTTCCAGGGACAGTTAGATCAGAGTAAAGGCAAGTGCGCCTGCAAGCATTTTGTCACAGTACCTGCCTGTGCATCCAGACTTTACTGGGGGCAGGGGTGTTCATGTGCCTTCTTAGACCATTCTGCCCATCACAGATCACTACAGGCCTTTCCAACTGCTGGGCAAGAAGCTAATCAAGAGGATTAGCCTGGCCCTGGCTGGGTGGCTTAGTTAGTTGGAGCACTGTCCCATACACTGAAAGGTGGCAGGTACGATTCCCAGCCAGGGCACATACCCAAGTTGTGGGTTCAGTCCCCATCACTGCATATGTGGGAGGCAACCTGATCAATCAATTCAATCAATGTTTCTCTCTCTCTCTCTCTCTCTCTCCCCCTCCCTCCCCTTCCCTCCCTTCCACTCTCCCTAAAAATCAATGGGAAAAAAAAATCCTGGATGAGAATTAACCAAAAACAACAACAACAACAAAACAAACAAACAAACAAACAAAACCCAGGATTAGCCTGCAGGGGTATTGGGGGTGGGGAGGTGAAGAGGAAGTTCCTCTAATATCTGAAATTCATAATAAAGAGCATTTGCATTAAAAAATACCCTGTTTTCTGGCTGGTTAGTGTCTCTTCTGTACTCTGAAGGGAAGGTTTGCTATGCAGATGGTTCTTGGTGGAACTCTATCAACACCTTTGGGGAAGTTTCGCTGTGGTGTGCACAGACACCATTCTAGGTGACAGTGCCCCAGGGTCTATTATAGGGGTCTTCTCCTTAGTGGCTAAGACACAGAGGAACACAAACCTCCCAGGCAGATATCATAGCACCCTTCATTTGCAAGGAAGGCAGAGGGACAAAGGTGAGCTGGGCAGAGACAATGAAAATGCCAGTTGCTCACATTTTGACTTTTATGGCTTACATCCCCCTCATCTTTCTGACCTGCCCCTTCATCCTTTTGTACCAGCCTAAGTGAAAGGTGCTTCTGCCTCTTCCAGAAAGACCCCAGGCCACCCTGGTGCTCTCCTCTTTCTGCGAGGGTATTGCGGCTGTGGCCTGGCCTGGCTTGATTTCACTCAGCAGAGTGGCCAGGCTCACTCCCAGCAGCCTCCCTCCCTGCAGCCCTGGGTGCCTGAAAGGCCAAGTAAGTGCCTAAGGCCACAGGCAGAGGTAACCAGGAAGCGACACCCAGCCCAGAGCAGCCCTGGGTGGGAGCCAAGGCTTTGCAAAGTCCTATGAAGTCAACTCTAATCTCCCCCAGCAGTGCGTTTTGATCTGACTACAGATCCCCTCGGCACTTCACATGGTGGTCTGGCCACTACCTGGGTGCGGATGGCTGGACCCAGAGCCATTTGGGCCACGACACAATGACTCTATCCACACATAGTTTTGCCTAGCTGTGAAAAAGGAGTTGGTGCAACCAGGCAGGCTGGAAGGTGTGGCAAAGCCCCACAGTGGGTGAGCTGGATGGCCTCGTTTGGGAATATTGCCCACCTCTGCCTGGGTTTGCCAAGGCCTTTACCAGGTCAGACCCTCTACCTTCTTAAAACAATGTCTTCTTATGCAGCTGTGCCCCTAAGGAACATCTGCAATGACAATGTCCCAAATTTGCAAACTTGGCTATTATTTAAAGAGAGATTCCAATCCTGGCTCTAGTGTACACTGCAGGACCATGGGAAAGTGGTGGCCCCCTCTGGACTCAGTTTCCCCATCTGTACAATGTGTGTCAGGCCATGGAATTCTCCTGCTCACCTCGCAGGGGAGGAGATGCCACACTGCCTCTACTGCCCTGGCTGTGCCCAGAGAGCGCTGTCAGATGCCAGGTGAGCAGGAACCTGGGGGGCGTGGATGCTACCAGCCTGTGTGGCCCCAGTGTCACCTGTGGAGGTGCTGGCCAAGGTCCCGACTGGACGGGAATAAGTGTACTGTTGGGTACACGCTTTGCCCTGGCCAACTTCCCACGATGATTCTGGGCACGGCTGCCAACCCCGCTTTTCTCCTGTTCGCTGGGAGCAGAAGCTAAAAGCCAGGGTTGGGCGTCTCATGCTCTTGCCTGAGTCTGGGGTCGCTGGTCAGCTCTTCCACCCGCTTCCTCGGCTGGGCTTTCCCTCTACCGTCCCCTCCCTCTCCCCACTTCACGCAGGGCTGGTCCCTCAGAGGGAGCGCCCCACACGAATGGCTTTGTCCCCGCGTCCCCAGCCCGTCCCCCCACCCCAGGGGG
>NW_005357764.1:7726108-7726879 GCF_000412655.1 Myotis brandtii | reverse complement strand
CCCTCCCTCCCTCCCTCCACCCCCACCCCCCCAACCTGCTAACTGGCACCCAGGCTACAGGTCTTGGGAGAGGCTGGAGTGAGGGGTAGCTGTGCCCCAGGCTCTCCGCACACCTCCCTCCCTTCTGGAGCCCGCAGGACCTGACCTCAAAGGGCCTTCATGGTCTTGAGGCTACAAAACATTGCCCCAAGTGGGGAGACAGGCCATACTGAGCCCCACAAAACGCCCCCCAGCAGACTAGCCTCTGCATTCCAGGAGCACCCCTCTCTCCCAGGCTTGCTAATTGAAAGACAGATAAGGAATGAAGCCCAAAGAATGTGGGGCAGGTTTTGCTAGACTCTAAGCTGGCCTTGGAAGGCCTGGAGAAGGGTGGGGTCCGTCACCTTGGTGCATTCATTCTCTCTCGATAAATATCTGTGCGCACTGTGGCCAGATGGATGCTGCAAAGATCTCTGCCCTGGAGGAGCGCAGAGCAAGTAAACAAATAGTCACAGGGAGAGAGGATTCGCCCAAGCACTGATTAATCACCCCCAGGCAGTTACCTGGCTCTGCTAGCCTGGGGGAGACAAAGAGGGATGAGTGGACGGGGTCCACGCTCTTTCTGAAAAAGCTCAGTCTGGAGATCTGCAGGACACCCAACCAGGTGCCCTGGAGAGGGGCAGCGTGGGCCTTGGGAGCCTGGAGGAGGCCCCAGGCCTTGACACCTGCTCTTAGGCCTGAAGGGTCAGGAGCTTACCAAGCAAAATGAGGCGTGCATTCAGGGAACTCAAG
>NW_005357764.1:7695128-7726089 GCF_000412655.1 Myotis brandtii | reverse complement strand
AGTCAAGGGTAGAGGGAAGCCGTGTTGCAGGGCTGAGACCCAAGCTAAGAGTCCTGCATGTGATGGAGAAGCAGGCAAGTGACACCATCAGTGTCAGGAGCAGGCCACAAGAGGATCAGCTAAAATAAAATAAGGCAAGACTGGAGGCAGGAAGGCCAGCGACTAGGAGGGGACCATGTGAGAGCTTGACCTGTGGTAATGGAGGTGGGTATGAGGAGAAGTGACAAACCTGAGGGGTGTCCAAGGGTAACAAACTCAGCAGAACTTGGAGGCTGCACATAGGGTATGGGAGAGAAGGAGGAGTCAAGGGTGCCTAAGGTGCTATTGGCATGGGCATCTGGTAGGTGGTGGTACCATTTTTACTAAGGGACAGAACGGGTGCAGTCTGTCAGGAAAGAGTAAGTGGTTTGGACACGCTGAGTTTGAGGTGCTTGTGATTCATCGAGGTGGAGTATCCTGTGGGCAGCTGAATATATATAAGGATCTGGAGCTCCAGCCAAAGATCTAGAGTGAAGAATCGGATGAGGGAGTGTCTTTGGCCTGTAAGAAGCTGACACTGTGGGAGTGGGTACATTCTTTGGGGTGGGCATGTGGAGCAAGAGGTGGGCGATGACAGATGATGGAGAGGAGGTGTGGCAGCGAGCAGCCACCGAGGAAGTGAAGGAGTGCTGACAGGAGAGCAGGAGGAAATGGGGAGTGTGGGGCCCGGAGAAGGGAGCTGTTAGCAGCAATGCTGCACACAAGTCTGTCCGAAGAGCATCCGCTGTGCCTCAGAGGAGAGGCACTGGGGAGTTGGCTGCGGAGAGCAGGTGGGCAGAAGCCAGATTATGGGGCCATGAGAGACAGCAAGTGTAGAATATAGATGAGTCTTTCAAGATGTCTGTCTGAGAAGGGAAGGGGAGAGTCAGGGTGGAAACTAGGGGAAGACAGAACCAACAGAGGCTTGGACATGTTAGGATGCTGAGGGAAAGGAGCTGGACGAAACCATGGGAAAGAGAGGGGGTAATCAGAGTGGGGGAGGGAGGGAAGTGTGGGGGCTGGTGGAGGGACAGGGTATTGAGGGAGTAAAAGCCACGGAGGGCCTGACTTGAGGGATGGTGGAAGGAGTGGAGAGGAGGGGACAGTTTCCTGGGAGAGTTCAGTGGTAGGCTTGGCTAGACTTGGAAACCTTGTGGGCATGGCGGGTAAGGGAGAAGGGTGAGTCAGAGACAGCCTATGAAGACTGGATGCATTGGGCTGCTTGCTGGGTGGGAGGCATGACTGCAGGTGTGTTCACGTCATACCTGATGGCACCCTGCATTTCCAGGAGGTCATGTCCAGGAGGAAGCTACCCTCAAAGGTCTGGAGTTCAGGGGAGGTATGAGGACTGGAGATGCAGATTTGAGTCACCACACTAGCGGGTAGTGGCTAAAGCCACAGACTGGACAAACTCCCTTGAGAGCATGTGTTGGAAATGAGGAGAAAGAACACGGGGAAGAGAAAGAGATGGCAGGTCAGAGTCCCGGGAGCACCCATCTGGAGAGGTTGAGGGAAGGCAGAGAGGGAACCCTGAAGGGACAGAGGTCCTGGGAGATCCAGAGTGGCCACAGGAGAGGAGAATGTCAGAGAGCCACCATCATTGCCAGGTGGGGCAGAGAGTTCCAGCTGGACCCTCTCACTGAGTGGTTCCTAGGCTATGGTTGTCACTCAGGAATCCAAAGACCACAGGCTACAGAAAGTTTTCTGGAACATTCTGATTCCAGGTTGTATTGTCTGTATTGAAGAGTAGGTGTTCTGGGGTGGTTTTGACCTTGGAGAGAGCTGGATCTTTCTCTGGTGTCCTCCCTGTCTCCCCTTCTACCTGCAGGAGCCAGTCCCAGTGCTGTCCTCTCTCCACATTGGGTAAAATGTTCCCTTTGTCTGTCTCTCTGTTCAGATAGGGCTCATTCTGCTGGCTGGTGAAGACTTCAGTCTGGAATTCCAGGACTTCCCTGAAAACCACTCTCTGAGAGAGGAGAATGCCTCTTCTGCTGCATTAGGTCTAGGTTTGGGCTCCTGGGACTTAGGTCCACTTTATGTAAGAATCCTTTTTTTCATTGTGATCTTATTATCATTTTCTTTTTTTCCTGAAGCCTCAAGGAGAAAACCTAGAGTACAGGATAGGAAGCACTAGTCTGATGATTTCCACATCAACAAATCCTATCTGCTGACTTTTGCTCAGTCGGTGATCATGCAAAGAGAGAGGTGTCTTTGGCAATGACCCTACTCAGTAAGTCAATATGGATGAACTCTCGGTCAGGAGTTGGGAAGGCTGCATTGGGCGGGCTGAGGTCTGAATGCACAGCAGCTTCCTTGGATTGCCATCCAAGTCTGAGCTGCTGTAAAACAGCCCCTTTATAAAGTTGGGGTGGTCCTGACCCGAAGGGCATGGTAAGAAATGATAAGAAGTTTCAGAGAAGGAAATGCACCGAGAGGGGAGGAAGTAGCCTTTGGCAACTTTGCTTGATGGTTTAGGGTCATGGGTCCCCCAGCCAGGGTCCAGCCTTGCCTGAGCAATGGCAGTGGTATAACAAAGCTATTGAGTGAAGGCTCTGAGGCAGGCATCCTGAGTTGAAATCCCATTCTTGCTACTTACAAGCTGTGTGGCCTTGAGCAAGTTGCTCAACTCCTCTGAGCCTCAGCTGCTACTTACCTCATAGAGATGATAATAAAACCTACCTCAAAGGACTCTACAATGCATTACATGATATAATTCCAGTAAAGTGGCTAACGAATATGAGTTGTTACTGCTCCCCAGTAATTGTTTTACAGAATAGAGGTCACGGAAAAGATATGATAATTTAGCAACAATAGAAGGAATTATCTGAAAAGGATCATTTAATTGGTTGAAAGCAAAACATTTTTCTGTTCCAACATGAGACACAGGACATTGGGAAGGCTCACAAATATGCAAACTAGGCCTGGAAGTTCCCCCACTGGAGCACTGGCTGTGTTCCAGTTTTAGGAAGATGCCCTTTGTGTGTAGGGCCTGGGAGCCCTTCCCAGTCCAGCTCTTCCTCTAGCATTATTTATAGGCTTTGGGGCAAGTCAGGTAATCTCGCTGTAAAACTTCACTCATCTGTAAAATTAACATTCCATGACTTGAGTTTTTCCATGAGCTCAGAAAACAGACTACAGTAATACTTCATTTACTGTTTAGATGTAAAAAAAAAGTTCCACCTCCATGCCCCAACACGACCCCCTCTCCAAAACCATAAAATGCAGATCCCTGTAAATGTAAATGTGTTCTCCCACCAGAGATTGCTGCTGTGGGGGTGGTGTTGTTTTTTAAATCCTCACCCAAGGATATATTTTTATTGATTTGAGAGAGAGAAGAAAGGAGAGAGAAACATTGATGTGAGAGAGTAACATTGATCGCTTGCTTCCCGTTTGCGCCCCCGAAAGGGGAATGAACCCACAACCTTTTGGTGTACTGGACAATGCTCCAACCAACCGAGCACTAGCCAGGGCTTTGGGGGTGTTTCTGTTGCACAGGACAAGATGCGGCGGAGGAAGGAGCAGGTCCTCCATCCCCAGGTGACTGGAGCCAACCAGGCTGAGCACAGCTCTCTACAAGACCTTTCATTTGGGAAGGATTTTCTTTTTCTTTCCATTTTAGACAAACTGAAGAGAAAGAGAGGCTTGTTTGGAACAGTAATTACTAGACTTTTTCTGGCACTTTATAAAAATGACTACTTTCACATTCTGTGGCTCATTCAAGATCACCAAAAACAGTTAGTTGTTGTTGTTGTTGTTTTTAAATAAGTGGAGCTTGACAACAGGCCTTAGACATCAAGATGAATTAGTAGCTCCAACAAGTCCCTCATAGAGGACGCTAAGAAAGAAACTGGTCTGTGTCTGTCAGGGGGAGAGCTGGCATTTGCAGCCTGGCTGACTCCCTGCCTTCTTTTTGTCATCCTCTCCTGTGTTCCTGGTGATGTCGGGCATCAGTTAGAGGGATGACACAGTCAAAATAACTCCCAGAGGGCACTCGGCCTTCCTAACCTGCCCCCTGTAATGAATTAGAAAGCTCTTAAATTCAGTTCCCTAAGACTCGCTAGGAAGAAAGAAGGGTTGGTTTGGGCAGGATGGCCAATTTAGAAGAGCACATGAATCAAATTTGGGGGAAATGTTCCATTCTTTATACAACACACAGCACTTAGAGCAGTACTTTCCACACAGCAATTATTTATCCACCTAACAAACACATGCAAGAAACATCCCGGCTTATCAAAATTAAGAGGTGACTGTAGTGCCATTTAGGGAATTCGGCTTTGGTTTTCCAAAGATTTGCCACTCAAAATGTGATCTGCAAAACAGCAGCTTTGGCACCTCCAACCCCCACCCCAACCCTGGGCACTGCAGCGGACTCTACATTTTAACAAGATCACCAGGTCAGTTGTGTGCATGTCCAAGGTTGAGAGCACAGGCCTACAGCTAAAGCTCAGTGGAGTTCCAACTAGGATTCAATTTATGTAAAACTTTTCAAGAAATATAACCATTGACAAAAAAAGATTTAAATACACCTGAAAATGTGTGCCAGTGAAATGACCACGTTGGAAATCTCTGCTCACCCACCCAGTTGTTGGGCAGTCACCATCTTCCACACATGAATGGGAGAAGGAAATTGTGGTCAGGCTGGGTCACCTTCAATTCTTCTCCCCTTTCAAAGCCTGCAAAGGGGGCCTGGGTGACCCACAGGTTTGTAACAGCAAGAACCTAAATCCTGCATCTTCAGGCTCCACAACTGATGAGGACAAGACAGCTGTCACCGCTCTAACATGGCAGTAAGTCCCCATGTTTACTCTCCTTAATGACTTGCTGTTTTCACAACTTCTCCAAATGCTGGCTTTCATAATCAGTGCTTGCCAAATGCTGCTACGTGTTGGCTGGAACCCAAATTTATTTTCCAGGGAAATTGACTCTTCACAGGAGAGTTCCATTGATTTGGCTCAGATCAAACATCTTGAAAGAGAAGAATCCAGAGGCGATTTTGAGGTTGCTTCAGTCGCCTGACCTCCAATGCTTTTGTGGAGTGATGCCCACAGTGGGGAACTTACCAATGATTGTTGGTTTGAGAAGCAAACTTACTCACGCCTTTCCTCTGCTTTCCTCAAGTTTTCTTGCAAAGGCCTCTGAGAAAGAGACATCACCCAGGGGCAAGGCATTCCGAAGTCCAGTAATCCCCAGGACTCATTTGTTCAGCTCTTCTCTGCTTCTTTATTCTCATCAGTGGCACCGCCCAAGGTTGGAAACCAGTGCAGCCAGTTTTGCCCCTCTCCCCTTCCTGCCCCACCCCTGCAATCAGTCACCAAGACCTGGTAGTGCCCTTTCCAAATCTCTCCTAGAGTTTCTACCCCCCCCCCCCACTACCTACCCTCTCAGCCCTCAGCCAGTCTCTTTGACATCACCTCCCACCCCCACCCTCACCCCAGCCATCCATCTGTCCCTACACTGCCTGTCTTATCTGCCACAAACATCGCTTCTACCAAAACACTGCTCTCCTAGGACATTCCCAATGGCTTCTATTGTTTATCAGAGAAAATCCAGGCTGCTCTTCCCGTTTGGATTTAATAAACAACTTTTCCCCACTAGTTAAAAAAAGGAATAATGCACGCACATTATTTAAAGCTTGGAAAACACAGAAAAGGTTAGGTAAGAGGATAAAAATTACCCATCCATAATTCCTATATCAAAAGTTACTTCCCACGAATTGTCCTATTGTAGCTGGCCTCTCAGTCCTCCACAGAACCCCTCCCTTTGACCCCGTGTCAGCCCTGGCTCCTGTAGGGCTGTGCCCCTTCACTCTCCCGCACCAGCCCACACAGCCCCACCTTTGCTTTTCCTGCGCAGGGCATGCCTCCCTGTCTCTACTTACATGTATAATACTCTCCCTTCAAGGCCAGCGTTGCTACTGAGATGCTGTGTGTCCTCAGGTAAGTCCCTTAACCCTTCTGGGCTGCTGGGTTTTTTTTTAGCTGGTCTCCCTTCCATAGCTTTCCATGGAAGGCTCTCCTTTTCCATGTCTAACACTTCTAGCCTTTAGCCCTGGGGTCTGTCATTGCAGTCTTCACCTGAGCTTCTTTTATAACCCCCTTGATAACTCAGCATGAGCCCAGTTAACATGTAGGGATCCATTAATTGACTGGCTGGCTGTATTTTGAAAGGTCTGGCCTAAACCCCTTCTGGTCCAATTCCTACCTGTTCCAATGGATCGGTCCTGGGTAGGCAGTGACGCACTGCTTTAGGTGGCTGCTCCCCCACACACCTTGGATTGGCCTGTGGCCCGCTGGGTCAGGCAGAGGCTCTGAAGTGCCTCAAGGAACGCTGGCCCTGGATCCCCTCCCAGCTTCCCTGGCTGGGCGTTCAGTCCCAGCAGGAAGAAGCCGGCTCCTCGGGAGCTGGGTACTCCCAACATCACATCCTGATTCTCTGACTGTCCCCCATGCTACGGGAAAAGAAAGCCCCCACTTCCTCAGCTACAGGGCTGTGCTGGCACAGAGAGCAGAAAAGGGGTGGGAGGCTGAAGCTACCTTTCTGAGTGACAGCAGCCATTCTAAGAGCCATGGTAAATGTGCCTAAGAAGTGCTCTTATGCTGATCATGCCCTGCCTCACCCACAATCCCCCTGGACATTTGGATCCATGGGATAGAAGGCCATTTGTGCTGGCTGAAGCGCTTGTGCGGTTGTTATCAGCAAGACTTGTCTTCTTGAAGGAAAGATTTCAATCAGCAAAGCAGGCACGAATGTATTGGCTGCAGCAAAAACACATGTAGGACAGTGAAACAAGGAAGGGCTTGGCATAGAAGAAGCAACAGGAGAGTGTAGGCTGGGCTGCCTTAGCTCACTGGGAAGTTAGAGAAAAGGAGGCCTTGGAGACAGGTTCAGGGGGTTAGTCTGGGACAAGCTGTCACTGCCTACTGCTCCCCTGGTCGCAAGTCTCATGGAGTCTCTTAGAATTCAGGGGATGCGTGCCTGTGGGGGAAGTAGGGGGAAAGGGAATGGCTTGAGTGTGCTCTCTGCGGAGAGCGTGCTGGGTCCTTTGTGTTGAGGGTATTTATCTCACTCTGGCAGGTGGGAAGCTTAGGGGAGGCCTCAGAGGAAGGTCTCAATAGAATGTCTGTCAGCTTTCCAGGTGTGTTCTTTCAGGGTCATGGTCTCCTTTGCTTGATTGGCCCCAGAGCAGGGGGTCATTAGCCAATGTAGTTGGTCCTGAGGCAGCCATGGTGTCACTTGTCTGGTTTTGTTCCTTTTCTGGGCCTGAAGCTGAAATACAACTGAGACCCAGATGTTATCTTTAGGGAGGAAAGGGTCATCGATATGCTAGGGGAGAAAAGGTTACCGGGGGATGAGGTTCTTGTTTTCTGTTTTGCCTTTGCTAGGCACCCAGGATTTCCGCCTGGTGACCTGTACCTGGCCCATTGTCCTTGCTCTACTCATGTCTGTCTGACTGCCTATAAGAAGACAAGAGCCACAGAATTTTGCCTGCTGCTTTTAACATTTGGAACATGCTCATTCTCCAGTGCATTTACCCTGGGAATGAAAAGGACAAAATTAACCCTCATGGAACTGCTCCATGATCCCTACCCAGACTTCCCTAGACCCTTCACTACCCTCTCCCCCACCCAGCAGTCAGGCTCTGGGCCCAACCAAGAGGACAGGGCTCCAGGGCACACCTGTCAGCATCAGTTAGACGCCCCCTCCTCCCCACCCACCGCCCAGCCTTTCTAAGTGAGCATTTTCTTCCTGAAGCTTATCTTCCATCCAAGGGTCTCCTGCTTATTCACCAAGTCATGAATGGGGTACATGCTGTGATAAGAGGAGGAATATAAAGGGACTGAATTGCTGCTTCTAACAGCAAAGCAGGGATGAGCCTCTGAGGGTCCCTGGCTGAGGCTGTGTCTGGGAAAGGCTATGAACTGGAGAATGACCCGGGGAAGCAGTCAGAAGAGGAAAGCAGATGCGTGCATGCATGTGTCCAGGCAGAATACTAGCCTAGTAAAGAATAATCATAGCTTACCAACGGCAGGGGCTACCTTAAGTACTTTCCAGGCCTTAAGTGATTTCATCCTTAGAATGATCCTATGTGTCGGGTATTGTTATTTTTTCTATTTTACAGATGAGGAAGCAAGGCCCGGTGAGGCGAAGGAACTTGCCAGAGTGGTGACGAAGCTGGTAAGCAGAAGAGTCAGCACTTGCACGGAGGCAGCCGGGCTCCCAGCACCTGCCCTACTCATTCCACTGAACTGTCCCCTCTCCTGAGCGGTGTAGCTGCACATGTTTTGAGAGCTCTGGAACCTTCTCTCCCTTGCCCAGATGTTCATTGAGCAGCCCCCTGCAAGTCCCCAGTGGCTCTCTGTGAAGGAGGCAGCCTGGGTGAGAGAAATGCTGGCACCAGCCACTCCCCTCCTCCACACACACACACACACACACACACTCTCTCTCTCTCTCAGGGGAACTGAGCTGCCTGAAGCACTGTTTTCTGTCACTATGAGTCAGTGTTCCATTGAGTGGATCAGCTAGAATTATTTAGCTGGGGGCCACTCCCAGCCTACAAGAAGAGTGCCCTCTGTGGACTGCTGCTGAGTCCAGGGAGCCATGCTCCCCAAGCTCAGGGAGGGGTTCCCAGCCAAGTGTTCCTGCTGCCCCTGTAGCCCTGACTTTCAGCCTCTTCCAAGCCATCCCCTTGTAGCGTCCTCCTCTGATAAAGTCTCTAGCGTTAGAGTTAAATGCCATACAGCTAGTATGGGCAAGAGGGGAATTGCTTCTGGAATTTCTGGGGAGCACACTACTGGGTTTTCCCTGGGGTCTGGGTAGACACCCGAGGGAGCCTGCAGCACTGACCTTGGGGCTCCCTGTGGCTGGACTGCCCAAAGGGAACATTCCCTAGCTGCACCCCAGTTTACCATGACGTGTCCTCTAGGCTCCAGTTGAGAATGTATGGTCTCTGTCCATGTGAGATTAGTATAGTAAACATCCTGGGGCAGGCGCTGGCAAGACCCCACAAAACTAAAAAAAAAAAAAGACCGTACCCTTTTATGTAATGATGTTTACTTTGAATTTATATTAGTTTACACAAACACTCCATCCATGCTTTTGTTCCAGCCCTCCGGTCCAGTTTAAGAACCCATTGTGGCCCTCGAGTCAAAAAGTTTGCCCACCCCTGATCTAGCCCCTCTCTGCAGCCATCTGCACCTCAACCATGACTCTTGGTTGGCAAGATGGAGCACTTTCTCTCCTGGAATATTTCACATTGGGGATGGACCAATATATACTAAGCCACAATTATTTCTCTTAATGCACCATAATAGTACAGT
Organism: Myotis brandtii; assembly: GCF_000412655.1. Classification (NCBI taxonomy): domain Eukaryota; kingdom Metazoa; phylum Chordata; class Mammalia; order Chiroptera; family Vespertilionidae; genus Myotis; species Myotis brandtii. The sequence goes on along the minus strand of NW_005357764.1, from coordinate 7,716,754 downwards.
AGTCCCTCTTAGCCCCCAGGGATACGTTCCAAGACCCCCAGTGGATGCCTGAAACCATGGATAGTACCAAACTCTGAATATGTTGCTTTTTCCTATACATACCTACAATAAAGTTTAACTTATAAATTAGGCACAGTAAGAGATTAACAACAATCCTATATAATAAAAGGCTAATATGCAAATTGTCCCCATGGGCGGGAGTTTGACCGACCAGGAGTTAGACATGTGCTGACCACCAGCGGGCAGCACAGAACATGGCGGGTGTCAGCAACATGGTGCTGGCAGTGGGTGGCAGTGGAGGTGCTGCCGGCCCCAGTGGGTCCCGACGAGAGTGGGACCGTGGTGGGATGGTGGAGCAGGTGAGTGGGCGGCACCAGGCCAAGGCAGGTGGGAGTGGGGGCCCCGATTGCTCCGCTGGTCACCCCACAGATAGGCCCTAATCGCTGGCCAGGCCTAGGGACCCTACTCGTGCACAAATTTCATGCACTGGGCCTCTAGTAACTAATAATAAAATAGAACAATTATAACTATATACTATAATATGTTATGTTAATGTGATCTTTCTCACTCTCAGAATATCTTACTGTAGTGTGCTCACTCTTCTTATGATAATGCGAGATGATAAAATGCCTATTTAGTTGAAAACTTTCACCTTTTCACATAACGAAAGCACTTTCTGGCTTTTCTTTGTCATATCCTAATTGCCAGCCTCCCCGCTCTTGTGCTTTGGGGCCTTTATGAAGTAAAATGAGGATGACTTGAACACAGGCACTGTGAGATGGCTGCTAAGTGACTGCTGTGGGTAATGTATACAACGTGGACAAGCTGGTTACGGTGATTCACGACGTACCAGGGACGAAGCAGGATGGCACCAGATGTCATAACACTGCTCAAAATAGTGCACAATTTAAAATGTAAGAATTACTTATTTCTGGCCCGGCCGGTGTGGCTCAGTGGTTGAGCATCAACCTATGAACCAGGAGGTCACAGTTTGGGCACATGCCTGGGTTGTGGGCTTGATCCAGTGTGGGGCCTGCAGGAGGCAGCCGATCAATGATTCTCTCTCATCATTGATGTTTCTATCTCTCTCTCCCTCTCACTTCCTCTTTGAAATTAATAAAAATATTTTTTAAAAGAATTATTTATTTCTGGAATTTTCCATTGAATATTTTCAGACCGAGGTTGACTGTGGGTAATGGGAAATGCAGAAAGTGAGACCATGGATAAGGAAGGGACTACCGTATGTTAAATAATAAGTGAAAGGTAATTATTTTTTGCTTGGCACAGCCCCACATGTGACAACATTTTGGCAAGGCACATTAAAAAAACACAAAACCCTTTCTTTTATTCTTGTTTAATTACTCATCAAACATTATCGGTACCTGAGAATTCCTCAAACTAATAGCATGTCACCTTAGCTAACATTTAATACAACAAAATCCCAGGGCAACAAAAGTATTAAAACAACCCAAGGGATCGGTATAAAAGATTTGCCTATATTACTGAGCATATTTCTGAAGTTACAGTTGAACTAGAGTTTGAGTTAATCCTATTGCTTGCTCTATATCATTTTAAAAAATCCTGGACAACCAGCTTGCTCCAGGGAGTGGTTCTGGCCTGACTGTACAAACACTGAACTCATGCGCTGAGCCCGGCGGTGGGCTGCAGGCTGCGGTTCTAGAGATGAGTCAGTTCTTCTCTGGCCCCGAGACAGTCAGGTGGGGGAACCAGGCACATATACAATGAAATAAGTGCCTAATACAGGGTTCTATGGAAAAGGAACTCCACAGGGAAGTACCCAACCACACAGTGTGGGCAGGGGTAGGGCGGAGAGAGAGAGGCAGGGGGTCGGGATTCTTCCCAGAAGAGGTGATTCATCATCTGGTTGAGAGGGAAGCCAAGTCAGCAAGGTAGACTGCAACTCATCAAACCAGAAGCCGGAGACAGACAGCCGGGCTGGGTTTCTGGTTCTCGTTAGTGCTTTACACAGTCCCCGAGACACAAGAGCCCGGAAGAATTGCTCTCTGTGTATCCATTCTCAATGGCCAAGGAAAATGCCATTCTGGTGATGCTATTTAGGATCAATCTTTATCCCCCTCCCTCCATGGTACAGAAATCTACTAAACATCCTAAGGTTGGATTTATGGTCCTTCTCAAAAATAGACCCAAGTTCATTCTGTGGGCACTTTCCAAACTCCAAAACCAGTAAGCCCTGGAGCGGGCCTGGGGCCTGTGCACTCTATTTCAACAGCGACTCAGGACACAATGTTCTGGTGCCACGCAAACACAGTTCAGGCTCCTTCCAAACTTTCTAGTTGCTTACAGCTTAGAGGAGGAAACGAGGAGCAACAAGTGTGTGTGTGTGTGTGTGTGTGTGTGTGTGTGTGTGTGTGTGTGTGTGTGGTGTGTGAACAGCAGACTGTGTGTGTGTGTGTGTGTGTGTGTGTGTGATGTGTGAACAGCAGACCATATCTGTGTGTCCAAATCCAATAAGTGCAAGTCCTATGGAGCCCCTGAGGGACGTGGCAGAGGGCTGCCAAGCTGGGAGGGGCGTGAGGCTCAAGGCAGCGCTTATAAAGGCTTGGCTTGGTGATTAAAGTCCAACACAATATGCAACTTCAAAAACATGTTTGTTTAGATACAAAGTTCATCCAAGACCCCATAAATAAGACCTTGGCCTTGTTTCATAGAGTTTTGTGACAGTCGTGGCCTCTTTTTAATGTTGGCTCCTATAACTTCCACTAGGGACCGGAGTTGATCACTCCAAGCCAGTAAATTAATAAATAAAGCAGCAGAAAGGAAGACTGCAGGGTCATGAGGCCCGGGCTTTCATGCCTCTTCTTTCTTTATAACTGTTTCCAGATGTGGGGGGTGGGCACAGTGTCAGCTCGGTGACAATAACGAATGAAAGTCCTTCCTCCCCAGCTAACAGCAGGCAGCTACCGGTCCCAGCAGAACCGCCTGTTTGTGTTTTCGTTTCCGAGGACTCACTTGGCTGGAAGCATGGCCCTTGTCAAGTGTTTACCTGGCAGAGGCCATGGAATTGATTACAGCCAAACGCAAGCATCTCAGTGCAGGTGTCTCCTGAGAGAGGTTGGGGAGAAGTGCAGACTTCTACAGTAGCTTAGACAAGAGAGAAAGATGGCGCTGGATTTGGGGTCTAACATCTCATCACCAAGGCAATGGTACACATATGGTCATTAGTCTGGGAACCTGTCCTCACAGGAGAGGTGAGAAATGGGTAGTTCCTGACTTCAGGGTGCTTACAATCTGAGCTGATTGCACAGCGTGAAACCAAACCAGACAAGGACTGGGGCCAGATGAGCTTTGCCAGGGAAGCCATTCTGAAAACACTTACATGAAAGGACCCATGAAGGACAGAGGTGCTCTTAGAATGGCAGGCCCTGGCATGGCGCAAGTGCCAGTCCCCTGTGGGGAATTGCACTCTGCAGCTCAGACCTTGGTCACTGTGCCGGTCAATCTGTAGTGGCCCAAGGCCTCCATTCTGCTTCAGTTCTCACGATTCCTGGGAAAGTCTCCCTCATCTGCAGATTTTTATTTGCTGGCCAGTGTGCTCATCACAACCACAGGGAAAATCAGCTCTGAATTGTTAGAACTGGAAATACATTAATTAGTTTGACCTAAGTGTCAGACTGATAGGGAGTGGTGGTTCCACTGACTACCTTGGAGTCAACCTAAGAATGAATGTCATTGCTTTCTAGAACACAAGCAGCACTTACGTGTGGATTTCCAGGAAAATCCTGCAACTGGAAATGCTCCAAAGGAGCCCAGAAAATATTTGCTTTCATGCCTCAAAAGATATATCTGATCTCAGTGAGTTTTGACTTGTCAGTGGCCAGAACTTGTTCCCCTGAGTCATTTGCAGGAATTAATTTTGCGAACATGAACAGAAAGCCCTGAAGGGTGTGAAGGAGAGCTTGTGGTTGGCCAGGGCCACTTTGGGGAAGCAAGAAAAGCTGAGTCTGTTTGCTGGCGACAAGGCCTGCCATGTCAGGGATAGAGCGAGAGAGTAAAGGGACAGTCCTGTTCTCCCGTCCCTGCTGCTGATGCTGTGCCCTTCCCTGGTCTCGGATGGGAAAGGTGGGCTGAGACAAGCTATGCGTTCCATTCATACCGCAGACCCATAGCTCCAGCCCAGGGCACTGGGTGTGCATACCCCTTGCAGGTGAAATGCTCCTCCATAACCCTGCTTTTGGAACAATGCATGGAAATATATTTCAGAGCATGGCTTCCTAGGGCTTCATGTCTCAGGGGCCAACAGATGGGGTTCTGTAGCCCCTTTCCTGGCTAGACGGGTTCCATGCAGTGCTGCCCAGACCCAGGGACCTATGAGATGAGCCCCAGAGGAGTTCTAGGAGCCTCTTTTTCTAGTAAGTTCAACACCCATGGAGCACATACTAAAGTGTCAGCTGTGGCTGTGGAAGATTCTTTGTTTTCCAGAAGCACACCATCATCTGGAGACCACCCAATGACACGAACTTAAGTCAAGAGTGGGAAACCTTCACCTCGGTGGCCAAGCTTACGAAGTCTTTTCTGCTTTCAGGACCCAGTGCGCTCTTTTTCATCTCCAGGCCCATGTGGGCTGGCTTCCACTTGGCCACTTGATTTTAGCTCAGACAGCGCTTTCTCCAGGAAGCCTTCCCTTCCCAATGCCCTTTCTCCAGGCTTGCACTGGCCTCTATTTTTCTACTGCTGGGGCATCGGTCTGTTTGTAACTGTCTGGTGACATCTAGACTGCACGTTGGGGAGGGCAGGGGTAATGCCTGCTTTGTTTACTCCCCTATTCCCAGCATTCATTCATTCGTTGATGCATTAACTTACTGATGGAATACCTGGTATGAGCCAGTCAGATGGTCAAAGAAGAGAACGTCATTGCGAGGCTTTATTACTGGTGTGTGTATGTTTCGGGGAGGAGGGGTGTTGCAGGAGGTGCACCGTAAGTCTTTGAAGGAGTTTGAAAAGGGAAGACAGTAGGAGGCAGGGATCCTCGCTGCTTCATGCCATCACCCCTAGAAGACGTCTGGGCTTTCATGGGAATAAATCTGGGAATCATTAATAAGTGGGAAGGTTGCTCACATTCAAGGAGCTCCTACCACAAGCCAAGATGGCTTTCCAGATGCCAAGCACGTTGACAATGTCTGCCCTTCACCCGAGCTGGCTGCAGGCCAGGACATTTCTTGGGCTCTCTCATTTGATCTTTGGACAACTCTGCGGGACAGAGATGGCTGTCCCTGTTTTTACACATGAGGGACTGAACCTCAGAAAGGGTGGGATTGGGTGAAGACCGCATAGTCTCCAAGCTAAATTTTAAAGTTGATATTTAAAGATTTTCATCCTATGTTTACATAACTTCCAAAGATACCAGAGTACTGTATTTTGAATATGTACATTACATTATATTTTTTTCAAAAGATTAGAACAGTAGATTTAGTTCATGCAATTTACAGAAAATGTCTATGTATCAACTCTACCCCTTACCAGCCGTTTGACCTATGGCAGCTACTTAACTGCTTATATGTCAATGTTGTCTCTAAATTAGAAACGATAATAGTAGCTACTTATATGGCTGCTGGGAAGATTACATGAGCTAATTCACATAAAGTGTTTAGAATAGGGACTAGTCCATACTGCCATATATGTGTTTGCTGTTGTTATTATTATTATGTGATCTAATTGTGAAGCCAGTCCTCACTGTCAACATTAGCTAAAGCAAACATACTTTTGGTCAGAAAAGTAAGATTTTCTTTTTTAATTCAAATAAATATATTACTCCCTGCCCCCTGACAGCCTTCTCTCTCATGAATTTTAATTCTAGTGGAGACAGGTAAGGCCCTGTGCCCCATAAACCAAGTGGAACACCTTCACTGCTTCTTGCTTGGGTCTCAGGAGCCTGCCTTTTCCAGCTCCTGTCCTTGGTTAGGAATCCCGGGATTCCGTGTCCTGGCACTGTGCCCCGGGGTAAGCCAGACGAGAGGGAAATCTTGCGTTTGCAAAGCTGAGCAGGAGCTGGGAAGGGGAGGTGGGTCAGGCAAGCCAGCATCAAGGAGGAGCCTCTCAGGCAGACGTGCTGCAGAAGAGCACACGTGTGAAAGCTGAGAAGATGGATTCCGGTGAAAATGATGCATGGCCACACCCCTTGCAAAGTCTTTCTGTAGCCTGAGGGGTGTGTGTACTTAGTTTATAGTTCCCATTTGCCAGTGACCACTAGTGTATGAGGCAGCCCTCTCTCAGCTGGGGTGCAGCATCCCAAAGCACATCAGATGAAAGAGGTCAAAGGTTTGCTGGATTTTTCCTCCTTAGAAAGGTCAGATTGCAGGCAGGTGCTCCGCTGACATGCCATGGTCAAGTCCTATAGGCCCTTGTTATTCAAAGAATGGTCCATGGACCAGAATGCCTGGCAAGGCCGCTAGATCAGGCCCCACCCACTGAGTCAGAATCTGCTACAAACCGGGGGTTCTGGACCTTGGCAGCACCTTGGAATCTCTGATCAAGGGCAGCTTTTCACAAATCCTGATGCTCAGGCCACATGTCAGACCAATGAAACCAGAACCCTGGTCCTGTGGTTGTCCAAGCAACAGTTTTAAGGTCCCAGTGATTCCCATGTATGGCCAATGCTGAGAGCCGTGGATGCAGATGCAGGCCCTCCGCCCCCACTCCCATGGCATGCTCCTCTCTTCACCTGGGCTACTAGGGTGGACACAGCCCTTTCTCACCCTAAGCCAGACCCCACAACTTGGTGCTGACTCCTCTTCCCAGCCTTTTCTCCAAATGCTCCCCCATCCACATGTCCTGGCACACAAGAGCTGCACACACACACACACACACACACACACACACAGCTGCCCTGCTTCTTGTCCAGGCAGAAGGCTGGCCCAGGAAACGCCAGAGCCTGAAAAACTGCAGGGCTGAAGACCATCTCCGCTACTCCTGGGAGTTATCTGGCACACCAATTTGTCTTATTAAATTAAAGCTATTTTAAATTACTCCTCTAAGGGGAGTGGGCAAAACCCACATTAGGCAATTTTCTTTGGTTTCCACAGCATAAAATTTGCCTGGAAATAACCAGCTTTCTATCGTGTGTAGCAAAGTTAACACAGAACTTCAAATGAGGGCCCCTCCCTTCTAAATAATAGTCTTACTCTTTGGTGGCACAAGATAAGTCTGTGACCGCAGCCAGCAGACCCCTGACCGCCACACTTCAAAGGAAACCTTCTCCAATCGCGCTTTCCAGCTCGCTCTGGCAGCCGAGCCTGACCTCAGTTCAAACCCACCATAAAGGCTCTTTTAATGCAGAGGCATGCACTAGGGTTTGGGCCTGGGCTCCTCTGCTTTCCCTTCATGCTATGGAAATCATTTACTGATTTGCTTGTATTAAATTCAGGCATATTTAATGTCTAGCCACAGGATAGAGGGAGGGGGACTCCCCTCACCATCACTGCCACTCATGGGCCTTCCTCCCCAGGGATCTGGACTCCCAGCTGTGGTCCTTTAGTGCGGGCGGCCTTCCTCACCTTCACCTCCTGCCCTTGCTGGGCGTCCCCATTTGTTAAAAAATATATATTTTTATTGCTTTCAGAGAGGAAGGGAGAGGGAGAGAGAGATAGAAACATCAATGATAAGAGAGAATCATTGATGGGCCGCCACTTGCACATCCCACACTGGGGGTCGAGCCCGAAACCTGGGCATGTGCCCTGACTGTTAGGATTGGGATGGGTTGCAGAAGCTGCTGGGAGGTTTCCCGAGGAGATCGTTAAGGCCATACGGCCACCTATGGCACTTGGCGGAGGAGGAGCACTGCAGAGAGGGGAGGGATGAGAAGGACTTGGGAGGCTGCTCCTACCCTGGGACTGTGACGCATGCCGCCCGCCTCTGCAACATAAGATTTGCCTGTATCTCCACAAATGCTCCCAGCACACTGTGCAACTTCCACTCTAGGCGAGGCCTCCCTCTCACACAGGAACTTCATCCAGAGGAGAAAAAGCTGAGGGTTCTGGGCCCAACACCAAGAAACTTTGGTGTGCACATGCCTGTATGATTCATCTCTCCAGAGATAACACAGTTGTCAAAGATCTAAAGTCTGAACCACCCCGAGTTTCCAAACCTTCTTTCAGAAAATGCCACCTCAACGGCACTCAGGAATTTACACGTTTAGTTCAAAATTTCTGATGAGAACTGCAACTTTTCTATTTATCGGGAAAGGCATGAATTAGCCACTTATAGTAAGAGGAAATGGCTTACCAACTATCAGCGTTAATTCTCGAGATTCCGTTTAATTACACAATACTCTACTTCCTCTTCCTCAGTTAACATGAATAAGCAATTGTCTGAAATATGAAATATACAAACCACAGCAAAGACTAAGAAATCCGGAACTGTGTATGTGTGCTCTTTGTGTACCAAGCAAAGCAGATGGCATCGTCGAAAGACTGAAGAAGGGAGAGAGTCCTTCCCCTCCCCAAGTTCCAGGAGAGTCTCGGAAACCATTTTTGGAGTTTATTTCTAAACTACAGGCCGATAACAACAAAGAGCTTTTAAGTCTTTGGCTACAGCCACCCAGAGTAAACCACTCCCTTATTAACCTAGAGAGTAACGATCAAGTCAAAGATGCTCTCTTGTTCCTTAGCCCGGGTCTGTTTCAAATGCCTCCACATTCCACGTTGCCACATGTGCGAACACTTAGACGTTGGAATACGTTCCCTGTTACAGCTGTCACTGTGCATTGCTTCTCAACTCAAAAAGAGATTTAAAAGATGATCAGATAGAAAATACTTCCAAGCTGAGAACAAATCCTCTTATTGTGACTCCAACCACTTTCTGTCTCTATCACAAGGTTAGATTAAGTAATCCCTTGGCCGTGTTCCCGAACACCCAGACATATTTTATGTGAAGCGTGAGTCACGGCGGCACCGCTTTCAGGCTTCGGACCGACTCCTTGGAGTGAAGAACTAACGGTCGTCCTAAGTTATTGGTGATGATGGATTGGGAGCGAGGCATTGTCCAAGTGAAGGAAAACAAAATAGGAAAATGTTGCCTGCCAACCTGAAATAAAAAGAGCTAATCATCTTGTGTGAGTTGTGTCAACTAAGACGTATGAGATCGTGGCAGAGCCTGGAGAGACGGACATTCGAGGCGAGCTCCGTCATGAATGAAATATTTAGGCTCCAGAGTCAGGTGTGGACTTCTAAGAGTTTCATGGAAAAAGATAATCGCTGCCTTTCCTCCATCCAGTGCTGTTTTCTGTGGGGCAGAGTTTTAGGACGGCAATTTCAAAAGAGAGTGAAGTCAGTTATTTCCTAAAATGTCGGTGTTAATCCAAACACTATTTAACGTATGCGTGAGGGGACAAACATGATGAATGGATTTGGTATCTGGAGCCTTTGCCTTGTCAGATCCCCATCCGAGGAGAATTTCATTTCTGCCAGACCACTTATGAGAATTTTTGTGGTTTTGAATCAAGATATCAGACAGAGGGAAAAAGAACCCCAGACTCAGGGGGAAAAGGAGAAAACTAGGAAGTCTTCCTTGTCTGACTCAGTGCTGTCCAACACTGAGCTACAGATATAATTTAAAATTTTCTAGTAGCCATATTAGCAAAGTAAAGAGAAATAGGTAAAATTAATCTTAAATATATTTAACCCAATACATTATCATTTCAACATGTAATCCATATAGAAATTATTAGTTTAGCCCCGGCTGGTGTGGCTCAGTTGGCTGAGCACCGTCCTGTGCACCAGGAGGTCACCTGTTGGATTCACATTCTCAGGATTTCAGGCTCGATCCCCAGTAGGGGGCGTGCAGGAGGCAACCAAACAATGTTTCTCTCTCATCGATGTTTATCTCTCTCTCTGAAATCAATAAAAAAAATTTTTAAAAATTGTTAGTTTATCTTTTTTTTTTTTAACCAAGCCTTCAAAATCCAGTGTGTATTTTACACTTAAAGCAGGTCTCAATTCACTAGCCACATTGTAGGTGCTTAATAGCCACATGTGACTGGTGGCTACCATAGTGGACAGTGCATCTAGATAATAAATTACTGGAGAGAAGTAAATATGAAGAAAAGCCCTATAGGCTTAGGTTTAGGAGTTTGGGCAAGGATAAGAATTTTGAAGAGATGTGCTGGAGCAGCTGTGAACTGTCAGGTAAATGTACAGAATTGCTGTGGAGCATGTACTTAGATCCATCCATTTCAGAACTGTCAAAGAGTAAAAATAAAATATTTGAGTTTTGAAATTAATTTGGGTAGATGGACTATGTTTCCTGAAACTGGACCACTTGATCCTGGCTTTATAAGGGTTACAAATGCAACCTGGATGGAGGAAAAGTAGACTAAAATGTGAGGTAGAAAGTGTGATTATGGGCAGAGGCCAGAGCTATACTATTACCTAGATTTACACAAGGAATGCTTGTCCCTTGTCTGGCATGGGTCACAACCAACCCAGGAGGGCCGAAGTTAGCACATCAATCAAATACAGGAGAGTGTATCAATTGGAATGGCCTGTGGGTATTATCGAACAACTAGAGGCCCAGTGCATGAAATTCGCGCACGGGGGTGGGGGGAGGGGGGCAAGGGCAGGGAAGGGGGTCCCTCAGCCCGGCCTGCACCCTCTCGCAATCCAGGACCACTGGCTCCTAACCACTCGCCTGCCTGCCTAATCGCCCCTAATCACTCGGTCTGCCTGCCTGATCACCCCTAACCACTCACCTGCCTGCCTGATCACCCCTAACCCCTCTGCCTGCTTGCCTGATCATCCCTAAGAGCTTGCCTGCCTGCCTGATCACCCCTAAACACTCTGCCTGCCTGCCTGATCACCACTAACTGCTCACTTGCCTGCCTGATTTCCCCTAACCACTCTGCCTAGGCCCCTGCTGCTGCAGCTTCGTCCAGAAAGATGTCCAGAATGACGTCCAGAAGGTTGTTAGGCTGTCCAGTCTAATTAGCATATTACTCTTTTATTAGTATAAATGGCCTTAAAACCCTTGGAGGAGACAGGCATGGCCACATGACTTAGAGCCTGACATGTGGTGCAGTGTGGGCTCCTTACCTGGGTGCAGCAGCACAAAACAGGATAAAGGATGCCTGCCACCAACTTGCACCACAGGACAGGAGAAACTGACACTCAGGCCTTCATAGGCAGCTCAAGCCCAAGGCTCAGGGCAGCCCAGAGCTCTGAACTCACCTATGTCAGATGGGAGTAAAAATCTTGCCAAATCAGCATGTCAGCACCATTTTGGTGGCCCAATCTTGTGAGATCCTGTGGAAAAAAAAATGCTGCCCTGTGAGAGCGCTCTACCCTTCCTGGAACTGGGATCTGTCATTTATCCCGGGATAATCAAATGGATGTGGGTCCTGAAGTTCCTTAGAGCATCTGGTCAGTCCTGCATCGGGGAAAGAGAGTACCCCAGATGGAAGAAATGAGAGCCAGAGTTCATACAGATGGAATTAGTGGCTTCAGCTGGTCCCAGACATCAGATGGAACTTGGAAAATTTCAAGAAAGTAACTCCAAAGCATGGAGTGCCCGAGGCAAGGACGGAGACCTCCTTTGTGAGTCTAAGGCCATGTGGGAAGGGACCGCTCCTAGAGTGAAAGAGAATAAAGTCGATACAAAGAGAGAAACAGAGTAGGGGAAACCAAGTGAGGGACACAGTCCTGCTGACACTAAGTCCTTGAGACCAGTTCAAGCCCTGCAATGATCAGCTTTGGCAGTCAGGAAATTCTCTCTGACATTAGCTAGTTTGCCTGGGGTCTCTGCCACCTGCAACTCAAAGGGCCCTGGCCAATGCCAAACTGTTCAGTGCCTTCAAGATCAAAGTCATAGTTTCCATCATCTCAGGGCCATTCCCTCCTTCCCAGTCCCAACACCATGTCCCGGCATGGTGTTGTCTGAACATGTCCCGGAGGTGCTGAGCAAGCAAGGTTGTAACAAAAGTGCAGCAAAAGTATATTCCTTCCTGGAAAAGCACATGAGTGTGTGAAGGGTCATCCCCATAGCAGGATGAGAGCCTGGATTTATCATGAGGTCTTTTCAAAATGCTTCCATCAAGAGATTGTCCCACCCTCCTCCACGCAGCTCAAAGCAGCTTCGTGGCTTTACGATGCATTTAGAGTCCTGTGTGATCTGGTCCCAGCCAATCTGCATCTTCAATCTCATGCCATCTACTCCCCACTCCCACTCTGTGCTCTTCAGCCTTTCTAGATTTCTTCCCGTTTCTTTAACATGCCAAGTTTAGTTCTGTCTGAGGGCCTTTGCACCAGCTGTCTCCTCCGCCTAGAATGCTCTTTCCTCTGTCTCACTTCTTTTTGTCTCAGATCTCACTTTAAAGGAGACAGGTCTTCCCAGAGCCCAATCTCTATCATCCTATTTTCATTCCTTTAACAACAACTGCTATTTGGTTTGTTTTATTGGTTGTTTATTATCTGTCTCCCATTATATTTAAACTCCTTGAGAGTAGGAATCTTATTTGTCTCGTTCACTGCCATATCCCTAGTATCTAAAAGAATACCTGGCACACAGTAGGTGCTCAACAAATATTTATCAATTACACCACCTGAATGCACACAGGCTGTTTTGGTTGACAGATGTAGAGTGTCTTCCGGGGAATGTCATCCTCTCAGCTCTTTGGCTAAGCCTAGAGCTGACTTATTTATTTGGCTTAACGGACCACTGTTGAGCACGTACTCTGCATAGGCTCTGTCTGAGGTGATAACTGGACAGGACTCTAAACTTCCAGTGCAGACGGATGGGAGAGACAGACACAGACAATGAAGACAATGTGGGAAGTGCTGTGATTGAGCTGGGGGAACAAAGAAAAGAGCTTGGTGTTGCTGTTGGCACAGATATTCAGGCAGTGAAGTCAGGGGAAGCCACAGAGAAGCATCCTTTGGGATGCGTATCTTTTCCCCTCTTGCAACACCTCACAGATAAGAATTATAGAAGGAATTTTCCCCATTCTTCTCTCTCCCTAAAGTATGGGTATATGTGAAAGGCCCAGGTGTGAGCAGCTTGTCCTGAAGGAAGGGAGAGCTGGAACACCAGGTACTTGGGAGACAGTGATTATTCTGTTTGCATGTCTACAGCCAACTAGGTTACTTATGCCCCTCAAGTGGATTTTGCATCAAATGCATACCTGATTTTGCCAGTGTTTTATAATCCGCTAAAGTAGCTAACGGCCCCTCCTATCCTGGCTTGGGGTAAGGTGGTGAGAAATGAAATAGTAGTGGGTGGTGGGGCCTCCTGCCCACTGAGGGCTTGGGAGGATGGCCAGCCAGCAGTGTCCCCAGCCAGCAGTGTCCCCATAGGAGTCCCTGAGTTCTGGATTCCATCCCACTGCCCCAAGGGGGTTCACCCATAAGACCAGCCTCATCAGATAGCAGCATGCTACCCGCTCTTCACCTTGGGCGCTGACTCACCTCCGCCTGCCGCACTCACCCAGACTATGGAATTCAGAATGCAAGAAGAAAACCCACCTGGAGCACCCGAGGCTCCAGGCAGATCCCGAGGTCTTTGCACACCATGATGTGTCAGAAGTTACTCACTGTCCTAAGACTCCTTGTATAAACTTGTAAAGGATCATGGCTCATCATCAGAACGAAGCAACATCCAACTCCTCATGGCTAGACAATGAGTCAGTCATGAAAGGGAGAGCGGACTTCTCACTTTGAAAAGAAAGCCTGAAATCCACTTTCTGCTACATTAAACACACACACGTACATATGGGCAGGGTGATTTAAATAGATGAGACCTATGTAAACTGCAAACACATAATTTATAGGCCATCCTGTCTAAGGAAGTCTAGCAGACAAAGAGATGGGGTGATGGAGTTGGGCACCTCTGGTGGGACACAGGGCACCCCCTCACACTGAGGCTGGACAGTGGGAGGTACCTTAGCTTCTGTTTCTTTGGCCCCTAGAGGGATCAGCCCTAAATCAGCTGATCCCTCCTTCCTACAGAACTCCCGCTGAAGAGTCACAGCTGCCAGAAAGGATGATGAATATTGGAGCTGGAAGCATACTAGAAACTCTCTAGGCCAATCCCCTCATTTGTAAACAAGGCAAGAGAGTCCCAGAAGGGAGCCCTGCCTTGTCAGAGGTCACACAGCAAGACCATGCTGGAGGCAGGCAGAAGCCAGGGCTCCCGAACCCCAGGCCATCGCACTCCCAGGGCGCCCGTCATCACACTGTCTGGTACTGTGAGTTATTTTCCATGTGCCTGTCCCAACTCCTAATGAGACGCTAATCTCCATTGGTTACGTACATTCAATGCTTTACTCTTTGTGATCCCCAGTAATCCCTTAATTAGAAGGTTCCTTAGGACCTTAGTCTTAACATGATGCTTGATGAATAGCCTCCAACGGGCTACTCCCAACTTCTCAGGAAAATACCTAAGACAACACTGACAACAGTAAAAGCCTCCTTCTGTGGATAAAAATTAGTATTCAAACAAGTGCCAGGCAAGAAACTGGGTTAAACATGCCATTTTCAGGACCCCTCTCTCTGTGTGCCAGGGAGTCAGCCCCTAAAACCAAGCAGCCTCTCCTCAGGTCCTGGGAGGCGTGGATGTGGAGGAACTGGGCTCCGCAGCAGCCCGAGGGGTGGGGTGGGGTGGGGGGGGAGCCTTCACAGACGTGGTGCTGTAGCTGTAGCCTGCAGAAGGCAGAGCCTGGAGGCAGGCACGCTGGGGCACCGTTCTTTCTGCACACTCCATGCCTTTACTGTGTCAGAGAGCTAGCTATCGAGTAGTGCTCCTTAGGAGAAGAAGGATTTCTATTAACAGATGTCCAGTAAATAAAAACCTGCTGGTCACTAGGAACAAGGCCAGAAAAATTGCACCACAATCTATGCCTCCTCGATGGAATGGGCTCTGACAGACGCCCCTGATGACAGAGGCAGCAATAAGCATAAGCCTCCCACCTCTCTTCTGAAGATCAAGGGCTCTAGATAGATCTTCCAAGGTTTGAGGATAAGCAGTGGGGAAGAAAACAAGGAAATAATCCTGTGACATCTGAACAAAAGCACTCAGGTTTGCAATTAAAAAGTTTCGAATGCAATGAACCCCTCCTGCAATAGGTCCACAAGAAGCAGAGCTGACGCCATAGGACAGGGAATGAATAATGTGGAGGACAAGCCTGAGGCTTAAGGAGGGTGTGGAAAAGGGCAAAGTGATGAAAGTGACGAGGGAGAAAAGACTAGGTGTGTCCTCATTCTCCATCCTGCCACATCCAAGAACTAGTGCACTTGGAGCAAACACAATAATGGACGATATAATTAAAGAAAACTTCACTTGGTATGCAAACGGAAAGGGCTCCTAGTATTCTAAGTAAAAATAAATTTAATGGGGGCTGTGCAGAAGAGTGAGCAAAGCAGGCCTGAAATAGCTATTCTTAGCAAGGTTTGCTTGCTGGTGTCTGGGAAGTTGGCTGGCAAATAGTGCCCTACGCTGATATAAAACTTTGTCTGAAGGATAAGTAAGAGTGGCTCATGTGCCTGAACTGGTTTTGCAAACACTGTGGTTTCTGTTGAGCCCCTGCTTTCCTTCTGGAAGTCTGAAATTTGGGGGGATGCTAGCTAGAATGGCTATATGATCAGACCCCAATAAAAAACTTGAATTCTGAGTCTTTATTGGGCTTCCCTGGGTGGACACATCAAACATATGTGGTCTCAGTTTCCTTGTCAGGGAGAGTGAGCTCTGTTGGCCCCTAAAGGGGAAGGCAGGATAAAGAATCTGGGCTCACCCAGCCGGTGTGGCCCCGTGGTTGAGCATCGGTCCATGAACCAGGAGTTCACGGTTCCATTCCCCATTCCCAGCAAGGGCACATGCCTGGGTTGCAGGCTTGATCCCCAGTAAAGGGCATGCAGGAGGCAGCTGGTCGATCTCTTATCACTGATGTTTCCATCTCTCTCTCTCCCTTCCTCTCTGAAAAATCAGTAAAAACATATTTAAAAGAAAATCTTTATTGTTGAAAGTATTGCATATGTCCTCCCTTTCCCCCTCATTGACTTCTTCTAGCCTGCCCCCTGCCCCCCACCCGAGGCCTTCACCACCCTATTGTCTGTGCCCATGGGTTATGCATATATGCATACAAGTTCTTTGCTTGATCTCTTCCTACCCACCCACTCCCCGCCGCTTTCCCTCAGCGATTCCGCAGTCTGTTCATGCTTCTATGTCTCTGGATCTATTTTGTTCATCAGTTTATTTTGTTCATTAGATTCCACATGTGAGTGAGATTATGTGATATTTATCTTTCGCTGACAGACTTATTTCGCTTAGCATAATGCTCTCCAGGTCCACCCACGCTGTTTGCAAACGGTAACAGCTGCGTAAAAAAAAGCAGCAGCCTGGGCTCGTATTCCTCCAGACTCTGCCCGTGCCTTTTTCCTTCTAAGGCAGTTGTGTGTCCTACATTGCTGAAATAAATCTTAGCCCTGATTATACTTAATGCAGAGTTTTGTGAGTCATTTTGGTGAATTTCCAAACATAGCAATGGCCTTGGGGACCCCTGACACAGGGCTTCACTTAAAGCACATTTTAGCAAAATATTTGAATTAAAAGAATAATTTACTTGTATAAAAATCAAGGAAGAAAAAAACAACTTCTAAGAATATAAAAATTGGTTGGCTTCAGACTTCTTTTGCCACCTTATATGGAGCCGCCTTTGGAGGGTTTTGAAGGGAGAAAATTGGGATTCAATAATTTATAGCCTTCAGAGTAAAGGCATTAGACAGGCATTCTTAGATATGCAAGGACTCAAAAGAGACTAACACTGGTAACTGAGATCATAAAGTTTCAAATGTAAGAATTAGGAATTCAGGGTATGCAATTCTTTTTTTATAGAGATCCTAAACTCAAAACCCAGTTGGATTTTTTTTTTTGAAGAATTCTGTGACTTTAGGCTTAACCTTTCACTATTTCCCTCAGTTGCTTTTCTGCTTCTAGAGTTTTATTGCGACCAAGAAATGAATTCCTTTGTGCCACATCTTTCACCCCACAATTCAGAAGAAACCTTCTGCCACAGTTAATGGTCACTTAAATCTATTAGGCAGTGTATTTCTGTTCTTAATGACAGCTAAATATAAAGGATAGCAATGAACCTCAATTTGCGAGAGTTACTGTATTGAGGATTGTTGTGTTGAGTAGGATTCTGAGTCACATTAGAACTCCATGGAAAAGGATAAGGGGATCAGAGAATAATGCTTGGCCTGGGGAAAAAAAATGGAACATGCCATTCATTTGTTACCTTGATCACATACTCAGGATATTGTAGTTTAAACATTAATAAAAAAAAATCTTAATTTTTTGTACAAAAGAATAGCTTCATAGAGCATAAAAACAGACCATTTACATTTCAAGAAGCTTCAGTAACGATTTTCTGCATTTAAAACGTTCACATTAGGAAAAAAGTTACTCCCATTAAGTGATCGTGTGTATATGTGTGAGTGTGTGTTTATGTATGTGTGTGAGTGTGTGAAAGTCACTAAACCACTCAAATGCAATTACTATCTGTCATCAATGGTATCAAAATAGTTTTTGATTTGTGCCTCTAACCACTCCTTGGTTAACTATGCTTTAAAAAGCAATTATGCACCATGATCTCAACTGTATAAAAGTAATGAATATTGAGACACAGAATGGTGGTGACCAGAGGGTAAGGAGGGTGGGGGAGCATGAAGAGGGTAAAGGAGTTCAAGGATAAGGTGACAGAAGGGGACTAGACTGCAGATGTGAGCACACAATAGAGTACTCAGATGTCGTATTATAAAGTTGTACACCTGCAACTTATATAATGTTGTTAACCAATGTTTATTTCAATAACTTTAATTTAAAAATAATAAATAATAAAGTAATGCATATTAAAAAGTAATTAAGGAAATCTACCAAAAGTGTTAATCAAGGTTACCTCTAAAGGGTGGGTTTTTGAGTGATTTTTCACTTCCTTCTATTATTTATCCAGGCTCTTCTCAGTTTGCATAACCGTTAGATCCATTCTCCACTTTTCTCTACCTTGCTCTGTGACCCAGCATCTGTAACTTCTCTGGGCCACATTGCCTGGCTCTCTTGTTCTCTGGCTTCTGGTTGGGTTTGGCCAATGGAGGTATTTGGAAGAAATCAGAGAGAGGAAGGGAAGAGAGGCCAGAAAAATAAAATGATTGAATAACACTGGTGCTTTGTGGTATTTCTCAGCAGTATGGTGGGTCACTCAGGCACATTTGCTGCTCTCCTTCCTGCTTTTGGACATTCTTCCCCAGGTATATAAGTAAATTACATCAGCTCTAAAGCTTACACACATCAGAATCAACCCCAAACTTGTTCTCCTAGAGCAGTGGTTCTCAACCTGTGGGTCTCGACCCCTTTGGCGGTCGAATGACCCTTTCACAGGGGTCGCCTAAGACCATCCTGCATATCAGATATTTATATTACGATTCATAACAGTAGCAACATTACAGTTATGAAGTAGCAACGAAAATAATTTTATGGTTGGGTCACAACATGAGGAACTGTATTTAAAGGGCCAGAAGGTTGAGAACCACTGTCCTAGAGGATTTCTATTCCTTCCATGATGAAGAAATTGAGAAGGGGTCGAGGGTCCGGGCTGAGGACGGAGGCTGAGGTCGGGGTGGCACCCTGGATTCTGAATTCTGCTTAATACATCCTAACTTCAAACATGGGGAGACTGGGTGCAGTTCTATACTACAAATGTTTAATGTGATAAAATGCTAGCTTTATACTAATTATGAGAAAAATCGAGCAACTTTTTCTGATATTTAAAGAAAATATTTATGAATCCCATTAATTAGATAATGGTGAAACCTTCCTTACAGGTTTGAGAAATCAGACCAAAAATGAACATAAATAAATTTCTTTCTCTTATGCTTGTGTTCTGAAATAAAATAACCAAGTTAGTCTACATCTCGGCTTCTCTGTCTATGGGTTTCTCAGTTTTGTTCTCCCGGACAGTCAGCTGATAGGGTTTTTTCATTTTATTCTCTTTGATCACTGAGTTACCCATTTTGACATCTTGATCTCTAATTTTAACAATAGAATAAAAATATACATTTAATACTCATATTTATATAATATTGGGGAGACAGAAGAAGGTTTGAAAAAATAAAATAGTAAAGGAATAAAGTACAAAGAAAAGGACTAGTAGATCAGCTATATAATACAGGTATTTTTAAAACTCTGACAAAAATGCAAAAACATCATAAGATAAAAAGACAAATGACTGAGATACCTATACACATCACAGGCACCAAAGAATCGATATCCTTAATGTAATAAGCTTGTGCAAATCAATTTTCAAATGAATTACACAACAGAAAACTGGGTAAAGTAAATGAGCAGTAAATTTATTAAAAAAAAATTAAAATGGACAATGAATGAATAAGATAGTTCAGTTTGATCACTAAAAAATGAGTTAAAAGTTTAAAAAGTTAGTCATAAATTTGAAAAAATCCTTGCCAATTTGACAGATGAAAGGCTATAACACCCAGTGTTGCAAGTATAACTTTTCTTAAAGGCAATTTCTCACATCTTTCAAAACTCACCCTTTTAAAAAAACTTTCATAAGAGTTTATTTGAGCCAAACTGAGGATATATGCCAGGGAGCAAGATCTCAAATGCTCCTCAAAACTCTTTCAACTTCACATGCCCATCCACACAGAAATTGCCTTACTGCCGAGTCACAGGAGGTGGGCTTCACGATTTGTACGGAGTGAGCAGGTCAGGATTATAATGGCAACATTTGGAACAACCCCAAATCAGGGGATTGGTTAAATTGGTGAAGATAAGTCTATGCAATGGAATATATGCAGCTGAAAATCATGTATAGAGGACATTAAACTGAATGGGAAAGTGCTGATCTACCGTTTGGTGAACCACAGGAAACACAAGCTAGCTTGCATGCCACACAGATGTGTGTTGGGAGGTGGTTCTGAGCTGTGGAATCTGGAGTACCCAGCCCGCACTGACCCCTGACCCCACCTCCCTCCCTGGGAAATTCTGGGCAGAGTTCCTGCCCCTTCAAAACTGCAGTGTTTCCATTTGTAAAAATGGTGCTAATAAAAGTACTTCCCTTATAGAGTTATACTATATGCAGTCTGAGATCATGCAGACAATGTATTTAGTGAACTGCCTAACTCAGAACTGCACATTAAGTCATTGTTTTTTAAAAACAAGGCTAACAATATTCATGAAAAGTAGCCCAACAGAACCCACTCTGAAACCCTCGGTAGGGAGGCTTTGGCTTCATGAGCTTTTGCTTCTTTTACTCTTCTAGGTTTTCTACATCGAATGTAGATGGCATTTATAATGTTAAAAGACACATACAATAGATATCACTTTACAAAGAGGTGGCCAGGAGTCTTGGGAAATAGCTGAAACCCATCTTTCTAGGAAGAAAAGGAAGAAGAAATGGCCAAATGAAGGGAACCACCCCCACACTCTAGGAAACAAGCTCCCAGCCTGTGGACTACTCCCCAGCCTGCCAGGCAGCAGGCCCAGGGTCACCGTGCGGCTGTGCGGGATGCAGGCTGCACACTGGCCCATTGTCTGCCCACGGCCCGCTGTGGTCAATGGGAAGCAGATGGCCACGATTCCCTGAGCGCACTGCACTTCCCTCACACACCTCGGATGCAGGGCCTGCTTTGAGCCCAGCCGCCAGTGAGGCAATCTGCTTTTCATTTTATGGTAGAGAAAAGCCAGAGAGGGAGGGAGGGAGGCCATAGTTTGGAAGGCGTCGGGGGAGTTAATGCAAGAATAATTCAAATCTCCCCTACTCTGAAAGGCAAAGCAGTCCAACCCCACAGGAAGCCTGCAGCGCTGGCCTGAAAACTCAAACTCACCTCAAACTACCTCCGGTGGCTGCAAGCCAACCCCGGAACCCACGACCTGGAAGCCGAGGCTCCAGGCTGTTTGGACCAGCAGGGGAAGGGAGTTCAAACAGGGGCTTCTTCAGTCTGCACTGTGAAGAGGAGCTGGAGGAGGACTGGGCAGGGGCCTCAGAGCAGCAGGGGAATCACTATAAACACTGAAATGGGGGGAGCCATCTGGCCTGTGGGGGCCCCCCACCCTCCGCTTGCCTTAAAGTGCTATCCCTTCCTGGGTAGGACCTTGGGTTCTTCAGTGCCCATCTATCCAGGATCTTATCCCAGCTCTCTGCTTTCTTACTGTGTTACCTTAGGTGAGCTACCTAACCTCTCTGAGCCTCTGTGTCCTCATCAGACAGATGGGCAGGAGACTCAGGTTACCCAATAAGACTGTGGGAGATAGTCCATAGGAAGTGTCTACACAGTGCTTGGCACATAGCAAGTGCTTGTTAACTGTTGGCTATTATTATTATAACTAGTGGCCTGGTGCATGAAATTCGTGCATGGGGGGGGGATGTCCCTCAGCCCAGCCTGCACCCTCTCCAATCTGGGACCCCTTGGGGGATGTACAACTGCCGGTTTAGGACAGCCCTCTCACAATCCTGGACCACTGGCTTCTAACTGCTCACCTGCCTGCCTTCCTGATCACCCCTAACCACTCTGCCCCCAACTGTCCACCCCCTGCCCCCGCTGGCCTGATTGGCCCCACCTGCCCCCCTGCTGGCCTGATTGCCCCCAACTGCC
>NW_005357764.1:7640937-7694927 GCF_000412655.1 Myotis brandtii | reverse complement strand
GTTGTCTTTGGGATGAGTGCGTGATCACTGTGCCGTGACAGCCCAACGAAGCCAGGGTCCCTATCAGGCAGTTGTGGAGCAGGGACAATGGTCTGGAATCCCCCGTAGGGAAGTGCCACTCTGAAGTGCTAAAGTAAGGAGAGTCTGAGGAGGAGAAAGCCCAGGGCAGAGGGTAGCACGGGCCGGTCTATGAAGGAGGAATGGTGAAATGGTTCCCAGAGGAAGGGGAGCAAACAGGAGCTTCTGACAGGTATGGAGGGGCTGCAATTTGAGAAACTTCAGAGAAGATACTGAATTGCAGCATTCTCAGGAAGGAGAAACACTTCAGTGGCCCGTTGGAGGTGGTGGCAGAAGAGAAAACCCCTACGAGAAAGACATCATCACATGAAAGTCTGGAAAAACAAGAATCATAAGGGGGCCTGCATGATGGACAAACCAATTACAGGTGCAGGGAAAGAAAAGAGGATTCTGTGCAGATGGCTTGGCAATTGAGCTTCTCAGAAGAGCCAGCAGGTACACTGCTTCAAGGCATGTCCCAGTCAGGTGAGGATGCTTTGACTGGCAGCTTTCTCTGAACGTGCTAATTACACTTATTTGTTCTCAAACAAAAATAGCTTATTTGTCATGAAGGCTGAGGAGCAGAGTGAGAGAGCATCTTCTCTCAGTGAGCAGGTGGACAGTCTGTTTGAATAACAGGAAATGCATGAATATACCACCCCACAATCATTTCCATGAAGATTTTTGGATGGGGTCCTACAGCAACATGTCACAGAAGTAACTGGGTCTGGGGCCTGGTTAGGATGAGGGTTCCCGGAGAAAAGGGGCAGGTAGCAGCAAGATTACCAGTGAGACTACCCTTTGTCTCCCCAGGATCGGCTAGGTTACGATGCAGGAACAAACAACCCCGAATTTCCGGGCTCTGAACAACCAAGGCTTATTTCTCATTTACACCACACTCCACGGTGGGTTGGCAGCCCAGCGTGGCCCACTTCTTTCCTGTGTTTCTAGGGAGCCAAAGCAGCCCACGTAGGCTCTCTCCTGTTGCTTCTTCTAATATAAGCCCGTCCTTTGTTTCATTGTCCCCAGCTTTAATAAACACACTCTCAAAGCCACCTGAACATGGGTTTCCCTCCTGCAGAAAGTCAAGAACCCACACCCTCCCGGCCAGCCTGAGGCAGACCTGCTCCAGGCCCCCCGTCCCCGCCCAGTACCATAACCAGCCTTCACCCTTGAAGGCGTCAGGAAAACAAGCTCAAATAAGCACCCACCATGTTCTCTTTTCTTGCATTCTTCACTTCATTCAAACCATCTCACACAAGCATGACAAGGGAAACTTTCAAAAACTCTGCAGGCATACCTCAGAGATATTGTGGTTCGGTTCTAGGCCACAGTTATAAAATGAGTATCAAAATAAAGCAAATCATAATCTTTTTGCAGGTAGAGGGTCTTGTCTTCAATTTGTAAAACACACCACACCTGTGAGGCGTGATAAAACAAGGCACGCCTGTACTTTCACCCGCCCTTCCCCTGCTCAAAAACCTGCAGCAACGCCCTCCTGCCTGGGACATCAATTCTGGGCGTCTAATCCCAGTGTTCAAGGCTTCCCAGCCCTTTCTCTCCCTCGTACTGAACACAAACTCTCTTTTCCAGGTCTCATGGTGTCTGTGTGGCCCCTCTGCTCCCTTCCATGCCCTTCCCCAGCTTGCTCCCAGGGCGCTGCTTCCCCTGGCCCCTGGTCACCTGATAGGGGCTTTAACACGCCAGCCCCTGGCAGCATAAAATCACCTGCTGTGGCTCTGCCCACGGCACCTCATTCCCCCACGGTCCCACCACACCTGGCACAACTGTGGTGCATCCCTGCAGTCAATCACAGCCAAATATAAACTTCCAGGGGCGTCGCATCATTTAGATCTTCTTTTCCTGACAAGATTTAGGGCAACAACCAAGGTTCCTCCAGGTGCTACATCCACAATCAGAAAAGGTAATTGCACTCATAATACGCCCAAATGGAAACAATGCAAATGTCTACCATCAGATGAAGAGATAAACAGATTTCGTTATATCCATACAATGGGATACTGCTCAGCTAAGAAATAAAGTATTAATAACATGCTACCATATGGGTGAATCTCAAAACCATTATGCTGAGCAGAAGACACAAAAGTGTCTATACTGTATGACTCATTTATATAAAAGCCTAGAAGGATCAAAACTAATCTCTACCAACAGAAAGCAGGCGAGTGGCTGCCTAAGGCTGGGGGTCAGGAGGATGATTGCAAAGGGGCACAAGGGAACGTTTTTGGGTGATGAAAATGTTCTGTGTGTCCATTGTGGTGGTGGCTACATGAATGTATAAATTTGTCAAAACGGCTGCATCTTATTATATGTAAAATTATGCCTCAATCAAGCTGACAAAGAAAATCTTAGTATATTCTGAATCAATGAGGACTGTTGGAAGTGTCGTAGGACATACCTTTCTGAAACGGAGATCAGCAAGTGGCTTGCAAAGGGTGAGCTGAGCGCAGGAGGATGTCTGCAGGCTCATGTGTGTGCAGCCGGGCCCTGGGATGCGGTGGAACCATTTCTTCCACACAGATGAGCTCCCAGGCTGACAGCAAAGGTGAGTTAATCAACTTGAAGAAATTGCTCAGCAACAGAAGTCCAGAAAGAGGAGAGAGAGGGCCGCAAGGAGCCACGTGTTCAGGAAGAAGCCTGGGTTGAGAGGCTCTAAGACTGGCCACCCACGAGCTCTCCCCCTGCCGTTCGTTCAGCAGGTGAGGCTCTTACAGGAGCCTCACTCTAGTCTATGGCCAAGGAAAAGCCATGGAACCGGCCACCGCGGCTTGCTCTGCCTCCACACGCCCCAGCCTCCCCCTGGTTGCAGTCTGTTCTAGGACAGCCATGCATGGGTTTCCCACCAGCGAGAGCATCCTCCTACAGAGGGCCGCCTGGGATGGCCGCAGGGTAGCCTGCCACAGCCTCTTCTCCCACCGTCGCTCAGGACACTGCCCAAGAGGAGCGGGCTAGCGAGGGCCGCAGGTGGAACACGAGGAGCAATCTGCAGGGCTCCAGGCCGGGAGAGGGCCAGATAAGAAGAAAACGTTCCCTTTCTTTATAACAGAGAAATCATACCTGAGCGACTAGCACCCCTCACTGTAGAGGCAGAAACCCAGTCCGGAGGCAGGAAGAGAACGAGAGTGTGTCCAAAGGCTGGTGCTAGGTGAGAAGCGGAGAGTGCTGGGAGCTAGTGAGTAATGAGGCAGCAGGAGGAAGAGGCTGTGAGCAGCAGCAGAGATTAAAGGGCACTAACAGGAGAGGCAAGTGGAGGTCAGCTCTGTGATCCCAGAACCTGCTTATCCGAATGACTCCCCTCCCCCTGACCAAGCCCAGATGCTCCTCTTTCCGTCTGAACATGACCACCGGGACCACCTTCCATCGGAGCCCCCAGCGCCATGCTGGTCAGCACGGCCCTGCCCCACCACCCAGAGGCCCTGTTCCCTTTTGCCCGTAGGTCAGGGGAGAAGGTTTCATTCAAACCAGCTCACACAACTGTGACTGGGGACATGGGAATCCCAGGGAGGTTGCTGGAAACTCTTAATTAACTTCCTGCCACGCTACTTGCTGAATGGCATCGACAGGCACTCAGCCACAAAGAAGGGAACCAAGATGTATCAAGTGTTTATTACCCCCGGATTTTTATTACAATTCTCGTAACAACCCTAGGAAGGTGGTGCTATCTTCATGCTGACAAAGACCCGGGTTTAGTTCTTTTGCCCAAATCCAAATGGGTGGTACGGGGCCAGCCAGGATTCAAACCGCCTTCCATCGCTTCTCTACTGCTCCCAGGTGCACTTAAGTACAATCCATTCATTTCCCCGATCAAGATCCTTCCGTGATTCCCACTGCTTACACCAGTGTTTTTCATTATTTTTTTTGTAGTTATACTCTGTCTTCTCCAAAAACTATTGGCACAGAACACAAACCTAGCACACAGACAACAGCAGAGCTGGCTCAGTGTGAGTGGGGTGAGGGCCGGCACCCCGCCCACTTTGCCAGCTGACATCTCCACTTGAAGACTCAACGCCACGTCAGTCATGAACTCTTGATCTGACCCCTGGCCTCTTGCTGAATTTTCTATCTTAACAAATCGTTGGGCCATCCATTCAGAACCCGAGAGCCACCCTTCTTATCATCTTCTCCCTCATCTCCCACAGTAGCACATCAGCAAGTCCATTTGATTCCCCTTTCCCTTCTCTCTCAAGCAAGCCTCCTGCTCCTCACTCACATTGTCAACGCCAAGCACCCAAGTCCAAGTGATTGTAGTCTCTTCCCTGGAATAGTGGCACAGCCTCCCCACAGCCAACCTCGCACCCCAAAAGTCCCGTCCAATCCCCACATCAGCCAGAGTGAACGAACACAAAATTCCCAGCCAAAGAAGAGGGACACTCTGACATAGGAACTTCCTGACATTTTCACTCCCCTTTGTCCTCAATCTAATGTGACTGTATATTTTCTTCTTTCTTTTAATTTTATTTTAAAAAATCTTTTAATAAACCTCTGGTTGATGAATCTATCAACCAAAAAGCAAGCTGAGAATCAAGAAAATGAGGTGTGGGTTACTTGATCTGTGTGACCACTGAGTTTCACCAACCATAGAGCAGAATTACCAGAATCTTCTCCCTCTCTTCCCCTCAGTTGTTATGGAAATAACTTATGTAAAATATTCCGAATTACAAGGGACATATACATCTGAAGCACTCTCATGTTTTGCTGACATGAAATGATAGATGTGGATATATGGACATCTGGTTGACAATATGATGTTCTAAGATCTAAAACAAATTTGACAAAGTAATTAAATACCTATCTTTCCACTTTTACTTGTATTTAGAACAAGATCCCTCTTGAAGTCTATCTATATTTATACATATAAATCATGTGCAAATTTGGAGCAGATGTTGGGTAGCTGGGATTCTGTTAGGACTGGATGTTAATGGAAAAAAACGACACGGAGCAGACTTCCTACGTGCTTCACAGATGGAGTAATATAGCTACTTGAAAGGAATCCTTACATCCCAGATTGGCTGGTTTTTAATCAGCAAACATGTTTGCTTATTGTCTGGTCCTCAATGAGTCAGGCAGCGGGGTGTGTAGGCATTTCTGGGCAGGAGCAGGTGGGCTGCCAGGGGGAAGGCTTCCAGTACCTTTTCTGTCCATTCGGCCTTGGGGTCTTTGTCCTCTTGCTGGCTGGTGATCTCCCCCAGGGCCTCTTCACAGTAGCTTCCAGTGGGCTTATAGCCTCAGAAACTTTTGTCCCAGAGGGAACTGGTAAATGTGAGCTAAACCTGAAAGCCCACCAATTACACAAAACAAATCTTTGGCTGTGTACATTTCAAAGATATTTTAAATCCTCTGTTTCGCTGTGTTTACTCCTTTGAGTGTTGCATTTGAAGTCTTCATTTTGAAACTTGTTTGGAATAATTTTCAGATAGGATTCTAGGAAGGCAGAATGTCCTTCTGGAGACAAGCGCCTGTGCTTTCGAGATAAAGTAGGCGACATTCTGCTGCATGTGGCCTCTGGCTCCCCTTCTCCCTCTCGTGTTACTGAGCGGAGAGTTACAAGCCAGACTCCAGATTTTCTTTTCCTTCTTCCTCCTTCTTTGGTAACTTGGAAAATGAAAAAGTAAAGCTACAGCGTTCAACGTGGGAGGTCTGGTGGATAAACAGATTGGAAAATGACTTAATCCAAACAATGACCCAATTAGATTTTCTGACATAGAATAAGGTTGTTTAATTCTGCTGATCTCACATTAAGTTAGGTGTTCTGAGTGACTGAGTCAGCATCCGCTTTCGGGCACTATCTGTGATTTCAGGGGCGGTTGGGGTGGCTGAGCAGAAGAGGGACTGTACCAAGGGCCCCTGCGATGTTGTGGCTTGAGCCTGCTTCTTTCCTGCACTGAGCACCCAGGTGCAGAAGGCTCTGTTTGTGTTTTTCTGCAGGAAAACCCTGGGGTTGGAAAGGCAGCCACAGACCCAGCAGCTGGCTCGTGCCACCTCAGAGTAGCCTGGGTTCAGTCTGGCAAAGTGAATGGCAGACAAAGAAGAATGACAAGAATCCCATAAATCCAAAAATCACTTTTTTTGGTTGAGGAAGTTGCAAGGATCACTGAAAACAGAATACATGTTATCAGTTTAGAGACATGTGCATGCCTACTAAGAGCTAGTCCAAGGCTAGATAGACCATGCTGCCCATGTCATTTTGTTGCTTCAACTGTTTATTGAATGCTTACTATGTACTAAGCACTATACTAATTAGTGATCATGTGACACCCCAACCCAGCAAAGTTCCATGTTGTTTCACCAGCACAATGTGTTATTCATAATAGATTGAATGAAAAAAGTAGTTTGAATCACAAAAAGAGTATAAGAATATAATCAAACTATTAGTTATGGCTCTTTGGGTAACTGGATAATGGGCAATTTTTATGTTCATAGAGTATTTAAAATGTACATATACCACTACCCAGGATATGTCTGACACAGGCCACCAGGAAAAAGTTCTCCCAAGAATGAATCATCTACAATTAGCAAGGGCAACATGTTATTTGTTGCCATAGCTACGCAAATCTTTACTGACTGGTTACTTACCACATTTGCCCTTGAGAGCTTGTTGATCTAGCTTTCTCCTAAGGAAGCCCCCACTCTTCGATCCCCTTAGATACCTTCGTAGCTTTGCAGGACATAGTTCCTGGGTGGACAGGTCTGGTTCAAGTCCCAAAGAACCCATGCGTCAATGCCTATTTGTTTTGACATAGTTTATGTGTAAGAAAATGGAATTTACATCTATTTCAAAGCCAACGTAACCAGACCTTCCATTTTCCACCAGGAAACTGCATCACGCTATTGCTTTTCAGCTCTTTTCTTGGGCCAAGTTTGGACAAGAGACATAAACTCTAGGCAGTGCCGAATGCGCCGAGGGAAGGGGGGACACCTGCTGTGGAGACAGAGGTCTTCAGTGAGGAGCTCTGGGAGGCACGCTCCTGAGTGGTGGCCAGAGACCACGCCTGATGAATGCTGACTGCATTGAGCAAGCATTTGGAGTTTCGTGTAAATGTTTCTACTTAACATATTTGCAGAATTCGCAAGGAAGACAACAGTAAAAATGAAATATTTGGTGGATTAGGGATGACCAAAGGTCATCTTACTGCACGGAAGACATGCGTGAACTGGTCCTCAATGAAATTTGCTGTTGTGAGTCGTGGATGTGCCCCCGAGTGACCTGACAGTGGCAATTATCCATCGTCTGAGAAAGATGCCCCATTATTGCTATGAAGTTCAAGGCACAAAGTGTATGAACACTGTTTTTGCTTTGCAGTCAACCCGTGGAAAATACCAGTTTTGAATTTGGACCTGACAGAGCGCACCTCTAAGCTATGCTTTGATTATCTCAGCATAAATTCTCTTCACATGTTTACTAAACAGGGTAACATTGCCATGGATACTTTCCACTGCCCCATAACCTCCCGTACACATTCGGGCACTTTCTCTCAAAGCGACCACATATGAGACCAGTTGAACACATTTGCGTGTCATCTGTTCTTAGCCTGGATGGGAACTCCAGGGGGAAAACTGCATACACATATGAAGAGAGAGGGGACATAAAATGGCGGTGAAGGGGAGGGTGCAGACATGCAACTTGACTCAGAAAATGCACTTGGGTGACTTATCGCTTTCCTAGCTCAAGGAGGCTCCAGGCTTAGGCTAACCCAAGTCACTTCCTTGGGTCAGAATAGGATAATATGATTAGCTGAGATAACTGACAACAGGAGGCAGAGAGAGAGAGGACAGTGGTGGCACCCAGAGATGCGGGAGGAGCTTTTAACCCAGGGCGCACATGCAGAGGGCCTGCGCTCAGCCACTTCACACTCCCAAGCCTCAGCCTCTTCACACTCCCAAGCCTCAGCCACTTCACACTCCCAAGCCTCAGCCTCTTCACACTCCCAAGCCATCACTACCGAAGGCCTGCCGGGAAGTGGCCATTCTATGTGCTGGGGTCATAAGAGAGGACGACAGGACTGTGGATATCCATTCAGATGCTCTCTGCTGGGTTGTGACAGAGATTCCAAGTGAGCAAAGTAGACATAGTTGACTGTTTGCTGCCCGTGTTCCCTCCTAAAGTCTCTGAAGTAACTTCTCCCACCTCCACGGCCGGCTGAGACACAGCGGCAATACTGCCGCGTCCCCCTCACTGCGCTTCTCAGTCCTGTCGGCCACACTCTAGTCTAGTCTATCTCCTCACTGCAGCCGGGGTCCGCTTCTCAAAACAGATACTTTGCAGGGACTATAGCTCATCTAAATCTTGTAAGTTTCTTTGAGCTCAGCCTGGCTTGTTGGGATGCTTAGGGATCTGGCAAAAGCAAACATAATTCCTCTCTAGAATTATAACCTTATCTTAGTCCTCCATTTCTACAAAACGTTTTGTCAATGCGATGTCCAACACAAGATTAAAAGTAACCAGAGCTACTCAGAGACAAGACAACATGAAAGCAAAATAAGAAAATCAATGGAGAGAAGAAAGAGGCTCATCAGGGCTACTTGTGATGTGAGAGTTACCACACAGACTTTCGGTAACTACGCTGTTTATAGTCAAAGAGCAAAAAGACAAACGAGAGTTTTTGTCAGAGAACTAGCACTATCAAAAAAGAATCAAATATAAGTTTTGGAAATTAAAAATACAATCACTGAGATTAAGAACTTAATGAATGGGTTTAATAGTAGATTAGATATAACTAAATAGAAAATTGGTAAAATAGGTTAGAATATTGTACTTAAACTGATTTGTAGACCAGATGCATTGACATAATCTGGGAGGAGTTTTTTTTAATAATTTTTTTTCAAAATAATTCAAGAGTTATACAAAAGTTGCAAAAATAACACAGAGAGCACTCATAACCCACACCCAATTTCCTCTATTATTAACACTTTACATTAATATGGTATATTTGTCACAATTAATGAACCAGTATTGATATATTATTAACTAGAGCCTATATTTTATTCATACTTCCTTAGTTTTTACGTAATGTCCTCTTTATGTTTGGGAGCTTTTTATTTTATTTTATTTTTTTAAAACATATTTTATTGATTTTTTACTGAGAGGAAGGGATAGGAATAGAGAGAAACATCTATCAGCTGCCTCCTGCACTCCACACTGGGTACGTGCCCGAAACCAAAGTACATGCCCATGACTGGAATCGAACCTGGGACCCTTGAGTCTGCAGGCCAACACTTTATCCACTGAGCCAAACCAGTTAGGGCATGTTTGGGAGCTTTTTAGAGATATTAGTAGGATATTATGTCCTACTACAGACCTCATGAAGTAGAATCTACATTTTAATAAGATTTCCAGGTGACTGTAAAGACAGTGAAATTTGAAAAGTGTTGGTTAGAAAAAGGAAAGTTTTCAGAATAAAGCATTGAGAGAAAAAAATAATGAAACATATAAAAGAATATAAGAGGCAGGGTGAAGATAATGAGATGCAGGTTTTACATAAGTATAATTGCAGGAGATTACAGAGAGAATGAAGCAGAACAATGTTTTAAGAGACAATGGCCGAGAGCTTTCCAAAAACGAATAAAAGATATTCTGGAAGCTGTAGGAAACCTAAGTAGAAATAAAAAGAAATCTGCACCTAGGTACATCATGGTAAAACTGTTCAAAACCAAAGACAAAACAAAACACAAACAAAAACAATTATAAGAGCAGCCCAAAGCAAACAAAGAGAGGTTACCATTAAAGGAGTTACTGTTGGACTTACAGATGACTTCTAAATAGAGATCATGAAAACGAACAGATATTGGAATATCTCCAGAGTGTTGAAAATAGATAACTGTAAATCTAGAATTTTATACCTACACAAAAATATTTTTCAGAAATGGTAAGATGATGAAATTCAGGCTTCTCCATCAGGCTTGCACTAAAAAAATATTTAAAAGTATCTTTCAGCTAGAAGGAAAATGATTCCAGATGGAACTTTGGAGGTGCAGCAAGAAACAAAGAACAATGAAAATGAAAAATATGTGAGCAAATCTAAATGACTTTCAACTGCATAACATAACAATAATGTACTGTGAGTTTAAAAGATATAAAAATTAAAATACAAACAATAGCAGAGAGTTAAAGCATCAAATAAAACCATTGCCTTGTCCAGAAAGAAACACCAATTAACATCGGATTTTGAAAAGTCAAAATGCATGCTATAATCTCTAGAATAAATATTAAAAGAATAATTAAAAATCACACAAATCTCTTGTTAATAAAGGCATACATGTAAATATACAAATAATTAGTCAAAAGGATGGCAAAAATGGAGAGAAAGGGGAATATAAAAAGAACAGGTGAGAAAAATGGAAAGTACTGTGTAAGAGGATACATTTAAATGTAAATGTGTGTTTTTACCCTTACCAATGTGGTCTAAGTAATAGTCTGATTCCATTTCTGGATGTTTGACTACTGACAGTTCTTAAGTCTCACCCCTTCCACCTTGCCCTCTGCCCCGCATCTGAGAAAGCTGGTAAGAAAACCTGGGTGATCCCGCTTAGGGCACCAGTGGGAGATTCACACAATGCAAATTCCTCCCTGCGTGAGGGACTCCTCATCCCAGCCCAGTCCCCTAGCCCACGGTCTCCTTCCCTTGCTCTTTCAAGCCATTGCAGGCCTGCCTGGGCAGCCTGACTGTTTACCCAGCCTCAAGTATGTAAGTCATAAACCTTTTCAGATCCTCTTGGAGTGCATGTATGGGGTCATCCGTCTCAACATCAAAACCAAATTTTGGATAGGGTCTACCCTGCTTCCTCAGACTGGCTAAAACAGTTTACATGTTCTAATTAAAAGACCAAGGTTGTGAGGCCTGACTAAAAACTGCAAAACCCAACTCTCTACCAAGATAGTAATGCACGGATGAAGTTTCAAACACTAAGAGAAACAGAAATGTGCAGCCAAAGTGGGAGACTGCTGCAGACCTAGTTCAAGAATGAAAGACCAAGCAGGCAAAAATACAGAAATTCAGCCGAAATATAGAAAATGTCAACAATACGGTTAGCAAATTGACAGTGTGGACACATTTTCTACACTTCAAGCTGCAAAAGATGCATTTGTTTCTCAAGTGTACATAGAATATTTACAAAAACCGACCATATGGTAATTACATGAAGCTTTCCTTTTTGATAAGTTGTTGAGCTGTATATTTTTATTTTATTCACATGACTGTTTTTGTGCTATATTTTCCACAATAATCTGGAGGTTCTCTGTCCAGGATTATTAAGATCTTCCATGGTGTCAGAGACTGAGGCTGTTTCTACCTCATTGTTTCACTATATGTACCTTCCATCTTTAAGACCAACTCTCGTCCAAAATGATGGCTGACATTCCTGCCATTGGAAGCACATTACAAACACAGGAAGGAGAAGGAGAGGATCTTTGTAACCTCCTTTAAAAACACTCTCTAGAATTTGCAAGTACTATGTCTGCTTATATATACCATTGGCCATAACTTACTTTTATACCTAGTTCCACATAAGGCTGGAATAAAGTCTCTGCTTGGGTTGGCCATGTAGCTAGCCCCCCGCCCCCCCAAAAAATGTTGAGGGATTTGCTGCTACACAGGAACAAATCAAATGATATCCAGATATTGAAATAGAAAGAAAAAGATTCACACTTTGATCGTATCTTATTTAATGGGTCTTTTCTCCAGCCCTAGCCTCTCACCACCAACAACAAAAAGACAAACTTAGTTCCCCCAGGTCCTCTTTGCCCATGTTCCTTTGATGTGGCATGAGGTAGACATGGATGGGCCAGAGAGGAACAAGCAAGCAAGCAATTATTAAGTGAGCATCCATCCCCTAAACATAGTAAGTTTAATGAATAGGCTGTGGAGGTCTTGCTTTTCAAGTTCAAATGAGTGAATTGCATGGAAACTGATGTTATTAATAAATACAGCCTCTATTTCACGTAGGATGTCCAAGTCTAAATCAAATGCAACTGCTGAAGGGCCAGATGTTATTCCCATGGCTACATGTCAGTGTTTTCCTGGAAGTGACCTCACCCTGACGGCAATGCCCTTGTCCAACTGTGCATACTATTTATATCTGGAACCCTGGCTTTCAGGTCTGAAACGCACCAAACTGTAAGCAGCGATTGCTTTGAATGCTGAGCCTGTCAGAGAATTCAAGCAGAATCCTTGGGCTGTGGTGTGTTAACTTAGATGGCGACCAAGAAAGCAAGAACTATGTAACTTGTAAACATGCAGATATATTGTTACGAGGCTCTAATGCCTAGTTTGGACAATACCTCCACATTAGCCATATGGAAAAATCAAGGTCTTCTCTGTCCCCTTCTATGGAGCAAAAAGTTAGCTGCAATTAATGAACTCCTACTGATTAAAAAGTATATAATCCCAAATTCCAACTCTCACTTTTGGCCAGAGCCATGAACAAAGTGCCAATCTTTAAAAGAAAAAGAGAGAGAGAGAGAGAGAGAGAGACTATGAGGAAGAAATGTGATGATGCCTTTTATCTCTAGTATTTTCTAGTTCGTGTTTGATCTTTTTAAATGTCAGGGTAAAGAGAGGCATCCTGAGAAAATAAACTATACTAGCATTGATTTTTTTCAAAGGATAATTAAACCATTTTGGTTTTATGCATTCATTTCACACCAAAAACATTATTTCTATGAAGAAGCGAAAGCCATACAGTTATCAACACATTGCTGGCTATATGCACTTTCAATAGTTCATTCACATTATAAAAGTGAAATAGAACATTTAGACCGTTCCTATGCTGAATCTCAATATGAAGAAAACTAATGCCTGAGACTGATTAAAACAATAGCTAACATTTCTGGGGTGCGTCCCGTGGGCCAGGTCCCTTGCTAAGTGACTGGTATGCTTTATCTCACTGATTAGAAAAAGGGTTCTGTTATTACCCCCAGAGTCAGCAGAGGAAAGTGAGGTGCAGGGAGGGCATATCACTTGCCCCCACCCATGTGGCTCTTGAGGAGTGGAGCTGGGATTCGAGCCCGTCCTTGTAAACCTGGATTGCATGGCCTGGGATCAAATGAGACACGATGCGTTGTGGGGAGTTTAGCCCAGTACTTGGCACATAATGAGCTGTCTGGCAATAAAGGCAAAATTAAGGACGTTTACACAAAAACAGGCTAATGCATGTGGCAACTCACATACCTCCCACATCACCGAAGCTGTCAGAGAGGACAGTTAAAGCAATGGGATAAAGCCGTGGTCAGCAAACTGCGGCTCGCGAGCCACATGCGGCTCTTTGACCCCTTGCGTGTGGCTCTTCCTAAGCCTTAGGAGTACCCTAATTAAGTTAATACCAATGTACCTTCCTATATAGTTTAAGTTTAAAAAATGTGGCTCTCAAAAGAAATTTCAATCGTTGTACTGTTGACTAATGAGTTTGCCGACCACTGGGATAAAGGAACTCTGTGGTTGGTTAAGGGTCCCTTTTTGGTTCTATCTGTCTCACAATTATCCCTGGATTCCAGCCCTGCCTCATTCCCTGGGGGAGTGGGTGGCTTTGGACCAATCACTTCTCTCTGGACTTGACTTTCTTTCTTTCTTTTTTCTTTTTTTTGAAGATAAATAATAAAATAGCTTTATTAAAAAACAACAACACAGAATCTTATTCTGCTTGGGCTCAGGTCCTCATTCAGCCACAAATTTGCTGTCAGTCTTTGGACAAGTTAATTAACTTTTCTAAAAATGAGGGCTAAATAATAGGTGAATAATATACTTCATAGGACTGTGGAAATTAATATGTAATATGTTTTATAAAGCCATATATAACATTTTACAAACTTTAGTTATAGTTATGTTTTCTGAAGATAACAAAAAAATATCCTATGTTGAATTTGTCTCATGTTGAATTTGTCTCATGTTGAATTTGTCTCATGTTGAATTTGTCTCATGTTGAATTTGTCTCATGTTGAATTTGTCTCATGTTGAATTTGTCTCATGTTGAATTTGTCTCATGTTGAATTTGTCTCATGTTGAATTTGTCTCATGTTGAATTTGTCTCATGTTGAATTTGTCTCATGTTGAATTTGTCTCATGTTGAATTTGTCTCATGTTGAATTTGTCTCATGTTGAATTTGTCTCATGTTGAATTTGTCTCATGTTGAATTTGTCTCATGTTCAAACCAAACTTTGGACTTGACTTTGTTCTGTAAAACAAGAGGATTTGCCCAGAATGACTTCTAAGCTTTTTCACTGTCCTGAACTTCTACAACTTAAGTGGTCTCTTAAGATTTTGCCAGTGAAAATTAGTCCAGGAGCCCAGGGAGGTTAATACTTGCCTTTAATATGTAGAAAGAGATTAATTGCTCTATTAAGAAGGAGCAATGCACTATAAGGATCAGCATTTTCCGTAAAGGGTGAGCTGTTTCGATGGCAACTGGCTGTAGTGGCAAAACTGCAAGCTTACAGTGTGGACATGACTCAAAGCCCGAGGGCCAGGAAAGACCTTCAGAATAGCTGATGGAATCGAATTATGCCAACGACTTTCATAATCCTGTGCCATTTCAGACCCACATGCGTCATCAGTCAGGATGGGAAATGCAGGCAGTCTGTTCTGGAGGGCAGAGGCCCTAAAGTCTGCTCAATGGCGCCCACTAGTGGAAGGCCACTAAGTGGCCCTGTGGACTTGCCTGTTGCAGGGGCTCCAAAACGGCTCCACCCTGCTGAAGCCAAAAGTCCACTCATGCACCTCACTGAGGGGGGAAATGAAGGAGAAAGAGGAAGTGCCTTGTCCAAGGCAACCAGCCAGTTAGAGGCAGAACTGAGCTGTTGGCAGCTATTTTGTTTCATGCAGAAAAGTTACATTCTGTTCAATAGACTAATTATTCTCCTTTATCATAACCTACTATTTAATACTTATTTGTTGCTCGATGCTGGTCACCATATTAAAAGAAAGTGAAAATTTGCTCCATATGTAATCCAAGGAAACATGTCAGGAGAGAGTCAGTTCCTTTGATTCTCTCACAATTTAATAACCGCAAATGAATGCCTGGGATCGCCTCTCCTATGAACATTTTATTGGAATAAAATGGTTCCCAGAAATAAATAAATAATATTGGAAATAAGAGTTACTAAACTCTTATTTCCAATATTATTTATTTATTAGACATATATTTGGAATTTCTCATGAGTGACCAGGACAGACAGCATCTTGCAAATTATCAAATAGACATATATTTGGAATTTCTCATGAGTGACCAGGACAGCATCTTGCAAATTATCAAATGTCAAAAATCTGACAAAATCCACCAAATAGCTTCGAAATAAGTATATGGAGTTATGCCAACTGCAGGATAATCAACCAATACTTTTAAAATTAAGCAAACATGTGTTCAAACAGTGTCTCACCAGGTTAGGGAAATAAAAGCAGCATGTGACTCCGTTCTTACCCCTGAAGACGTTGCACATCTTCACAAGGAAATGAGATATACACCAGAGTGGGCAAAAGTAGGTCTACAGTTGTGAGCACATGAAACACAGAGTTTATTCTTGTATTATTATTTATTATTTATTGTATTTTTAATACAACACAGCTGTAAACCTACTTTTGCCCACCCCTGTACAATGGATACAGTATGACTATAATTCTGAAATAATTTACGTGTCCCGGAAAAAAAAGTTCTGAAGGAGTTTCAAGAAGGGGTGCTGGCAAATCTAGAAACAGCTAGGAGAAATTCCTGAAGCAGGCAGGACCGGACCTGAACCTTACGGAGGGGGTGGGCATTGGGGTGGAAGTAAAGGAAGACAAGCGTGCTCAGGGAAGGCACGCCCACAAGGATGCATGGTGGTGGCCGATGCAGGAAGCTCCAGGGGGAGAGAAAGCGTGCAGAGTGGTACTGCCACACCTCATCTCATTACAAGTTCAGGTGCTCCAACTTCTCCCCTGTCCCCAGCTGGCTTCTTTTTTTTTTGCCCCTCTGTCTAGCTTAGAACTCAAGGCAGCCCTTCCAATCAAGCTTGTCAACCCTGGGCTGTAGCTCTCATGCTTGTCACGTCCTCTGCCCCGACTCCTGGGCAGCCAGACCCTGCTGGAGAGTCGCAGAGCCTGGCTTCCTGGGCCCAGCTGCTTGGCAGCCCTTGTCTTCACTTCCCATTTCTCAGCTGCAGTGGCCAGTCCAAACCATGCTTACTGTCAAGCTCATGGCTATTCCCTCACCACCTTCCTATTTTCTACTTATCCCATCTCAGAAGATTCAAGCTGTTCTACATGAGCTCCCCAATATAGTTTGTCCCCAATTAAAAATGCTTATTGTCACGTATTCTCCATCGGTGATCACACTCCTCACCTCAGGTCAGACTCTATAACCAGGTCCATGGACTCTCACATTTTCAGTCTCTCACAGGAGAGAGCACTACCTTTGCTTCTGGGCATTCTGTGCTCCTGGGCATTCTGTGCTTTAGGTGAATGTGAGACACACAAGGGAAAATATCAGACCTGGAGCTCCCATCGGCCCAAGAGACTGGGAAGTGGTCGCCATCCAAGAGAGACCGACCATCTGTGGACACAGTTCAGTGGATGTAGAAGAGAGGCTCCCAGGAATCAGGGTCGGACAGACATCACTTGCCTTATCTGAGCTTCAGTTTGGGCACAAACAAGGAGCAGAAACAAATGAGGTAGTAAACCCAAATACAAAAAGGCTCCTCGTTCTCTTTAAAAGAAAAGCACCAAGGAATAAAGTCCCCTGAATTGTTACATGGAGGATTTATATAGAACCCTACTATCATTTTAGCAAAGCAAAATTGCCTTCCTTTTTTAAAAAGTATCTTTCTTGTTGCAAGTATTATAGATATCCCCTTTGTTGTTTTTTCCCCACTGACCCCCTTCACCCTGCACCCGCCCCAAAGCAACATTTTTCAATGTTGTTGTTTTTTAACATGGTTTTGGGAAGAAATGGACAAACTGTAACTTTGGATAATGAAAAGATGTTTCAAAATATTTCATAATGATCGACAAAAACATGAAGTCATCTAGCAGGTGATTTTTGTTTCAAACACCATGGGCCAGAAATCCCTCTTGCTTTTTTTACACAGTAAGTTGGAACAGCCTGCTCTTTGCTGTGAAAAATGTGGGCCTCTGGCTACCTTGAATGCACATGTGGGGTTCCCCGTTGGCTCCAGCACACCACCCACTCTTTGCTCTTCTCTCACGGCCCTTTGGTTTCTGTACGTTTGGTGGTAAAATACAAAGACGTGCAGTGTGCTCCCCAAATGCAAAGCATGCCAATGAAGTGTGGGAATTAGACATGTCTTCCTGGCTCAGTCATTTCCAGTATGTCTTATTTCTCCTCTAACTCCTCATTAAAAGTTTAAAGTTGGTCAGACCATAAGGAAAGTGCTCAATGAGATTGTTGTTAGATATGTAAAGGTTCCATAACGTAAACCAACAAAATAAAATTTCCTGGAATCCCTTGAAGGCTCCCAC
The DNA here is from genome assembly GCF_000412655.1 of Myotis brandtii. Classification (NCBI taxonomy): domain Eukaryota; kingdom Metazoa; phylum Chordata; class Mammalia; order Chiroptera; family Vespertilionidae; genus Myotis; species Myotis brandtii. The sequence continues at coordinate 7,677,413 of NW_005357764.1, read as the reverse complement.
AGCCACAGGCTCCACAGCATGCCAAGCTTTCTTCCGGTTCTAGGTCAACTCCTGAAGTCAGTGCACAGAGCAAACTTCTGAGTCCTGAAGCAAAGGTGCTAAGCTGGTCGGATGGCTTGTTTATGTATCAACTTGGCTGGCCACAGTACCCAGATGTTTGGTCAAACATCAGTGAAACGTCTCCGTAAAGGTACCTTTTAGATTAACATTTACATCAGTAGCCTGAATAAAGGAGATTACCCTCCATAACGTGGAGGAGACTCATTCAATCACTTGAAGGTCTTAAGAGAAAAAAGGTGGCGGTCCCCCAAAGAAGAGGGAAATTTGTCTCCAGACTGACTGCCTTCACGCTAAGCTCCAACATCAGCTCTTCCCTGGCTCTCCTTCCTGCGGACCACCTGCCCTGAAGATTCTGGACTTGCCAGCCTCCACATTTGCAGGAGCAAATTCCTTAAAGTAATTCATTCTCATTCTGATTCATATTCTCCCTCCCCCCCACCCCCCGGCCTTTCTCTCTCTCACACACACACTATTGGTTAGGTTTCTCTGGAGAGCCCTCACGGATACAGATGGATACACTTTTGTTAACTGCAGAGAGAAATTATCTGAATTTGGAATCACAGAAGATGCTCCCAGGCCAGGACTATTTCATTTCCCCTAAAAGCTTCTGTTTGCCCTATTGTCTGGGTAAGGTGATCTATTCTAAAGTCACATTCTCTGTCTTCTATGTCCACCAAGTCCAACCAAATGCCTTTTCTTGGTAGGTCCTATGTAACAATAACAGGAAAAAAAATTTTAAGTAGACTTTGAAAACAGATAAAAGCACAAAATGTATTTAAATATCATGACTTCCCTATCCTCTCTCAGAGCATCCAACACAAATATTCCTGGAGCAGTCCCAGCTCTCCCTGGAGTCAAATGAAATTCAAAAATTCCATCTTTATTGTTGGAAACAAGCAAACAGCGGGGTTAGGCTTGGTTTGCAAGGCCCTCTGAAATGCTTCACCGGGCTCAGCCAGCTACAGAACAACCAACACTCCCTCCACCCGTTTCACCCTCTTGAGTCCACACTCTTCCTCATTCTCAGTCCAGGGTTGGCCCTTCCCAGGTGCTCAGTATGGCCGGGCTTGCTTGCCTCCCTCCTCCCCTCCACATTCTCCCAGTGCTTCGTTAGGTGCCCTGCACACATTGCCCACCAAATGTGTGATGGCTTGTGGTTCTGGACAGTGAAGATGGTTGTAGCTTTGAAAATCATTCATGTTGACAGTTTCTTTTTCAGGTGGTATCAGCAGCTAGAGAGGCATTTGAATCCCTGAACAGGAGAGCATCATTTCTTCCATGATTGTAGTTCATTTATCACTCAGTTTAAGATGTTCAGCTGGTCTGAGTCAATCAGAACAATGGTGCCAAGAATGTGTGTGTTGTAACCTCTGGCAATGCTCTGACTGTGTCTGTGTGTGGTGCAATTTCAGGGTTCAAAGCTCAGTGGGCCAATCACATCTGTTTACCATGCTTTGGGGTCATCTGCATTTCCCGAGGTGGCCGGGGCTGTTTGCTTTGTGTTGGTCAAAGTACTAGCAGATGGTGAAACTGGGTGAGGAAATATGCCCACTGCGGGTCTGTAAGTATTTGATAGAGTGGGGGTTGTCTGTTGACTGGGGCTTCGTACATTCTGGAATCTTAGCATCAAATGGTCATTCCCACACAACATTCTCAGGCAGGATTTTAAAACCAAGAGACTCTCAATTGAAGACAATGACTTTAAATAAAGAGTATGTAAAGTGTTCTTTAGTTGTATGGTTGTACCTACTAGAATAAAGAAAACCTTTATTGGGAAAGTTCATGTCTAATTTAAATCTCCTAGGCTACAGTGACCTTACTTTGAGAGGTCATGTCTGAGTGTAGTTGGAGAGAATAGCACACTTGATGAGTGATGTCTCCCTTGGACACAGGCAGGAATGATGGGATAGGCACCGCACATTTGCCACCCTGACTTAGATATACTTCCTCAAGGACCTCCAGCCAGAAACCCCCTGGCCACATGCCTCTACCCTTTAAGTGCTGCGTTAGACACGACACAGAGTTGTATTATGTGTCTTCATTTCGTAAAGAGAGCTTTTCACCTTCAGTAGTTTACAACTTAATTTAAAATAAATCAAACTTAATACTCCATTGTAAGGACCGCAATCTGCCCCCTTCATTATCCCATTAATGAAAAAGGAAGTGGCTTATTAGAAAATGCTTCTTTAGGTTCCTGGGGTGTGTCAGGGGAGGTAGAATGCACGACTTAAATGTTTGCTTAGCATTTTCAAGTCATGTAAGATACCTAGTGGAGACTCCTCCCTCTCCGCATGATGAGGCAGACTTTCACCGAGCGGTTCTGGGGGTTGTCGGGGTTTCTGAACGCATGTGGTTCCTAAATCAGCAGTTTAACATAGCCTGGTGTTTCTAGGTAGGTTCTGTCCAGCGAAACCCTGAGGAAGAGAGAGGGAGGGAGCCCAGTGTGTTCAGTCAGGTCTCCCAGGCCAACAACCCTTGGCAAAGCACATTGGCCTCATCCCCTTCACAAAGGCGTCCGCACTGCCAATCCAAACAAAGATCAAAGAGACTAAAGAAATGATTTCCATGCCCTCTCACAGCAAAGGAAATCCAACAAGGTTTCACTTAAATTTTACCCAAATGGAAGCAGTTGGACAAACTCAACACTTTAACTCTTCTGTTATTTAGTGTCCTGGTAAAACGCTTGGTCTTGTTCTGGTGGGCAGCTCAGTTGGTTAGAGTGTCATCCTTATATGCCAAGGCTGCAGGTTTGATCTGTGGTCAGGGCGCATACAAGAAGCAGCCAATGAATGCATACAAAAGTGGAACAATATATTGCCGTCTCTCTCTCTCTCTCTCTCTCTCTCTCTCTCTCTCTCATCAATAAATAAAATTTAAAAAAACCATCCTTGGTCTTTCATGTAACTTTTAGTGCTATGCTCAGTTTAAGATAGTGCCTATTTAATAAAACACTGATGTTTTCCTGACAAGAGACACTAGATAAAAATAAAAACACATATACCCCAAATGTTTGTGGAAAAGTTGTTTTATACTTTTTTGAAACTTTGGGGTAATTTTTGCAATAAGGTAGTATTACTTATATAATCAGAACAAGGATATAACTACTTAAAAACAAATAAGGAAATTATCAACAAAAATACACCATAGCCTTAAGAGAAGAAAATCAAGTGTTTTATTTGGCGTATGGCTTATCAGAGAGAAGTAAGAGAATAGGAGAGAAAATTGGCAAGGAAAGATGTCTGCCTACCCATACCAAGGGTGTAAACATCTTTAACATTTATCTCCAACAAAGTAAGGGACTCAGAATCAGAAGATAGACTCAGAATTCCTTTGCAGTACACATCCCACATATAAGCATGATACATGGGCTGCCAGAATTTTCCCACAAACAAGGCCATCTCTAATGAGATCCTCTCAGGGCTTCAGCTGCCTATTCCAGGCACAGGACATTGGAAACAGACTCAGGTTTACATCCAATTCCACTTTCTAATAGACGACAAGGAAGAGGTCAGTCCATGAGTAGGAATAAACTTGCTCTGATTCCCTTATGTGCTCTAGTTCAGCCCCTCAGGGGACAAGGCTCCATCCTGAGATGCTAGGCTGGGGTCAAGGCTCTGCCTGGGGTCCTAGGGCAGGAAGAGGTAAGTGACCCACAGAGAGGTCACCATATGACACCAGTCTCATGAGTTCGCTGCCCTCACCAAATGAAAGGTCAGACAAAACCTACATTAGCTCTGCTTTTAGCTGGAAAACACTACCAATGACTGAATTTCAGGAAGGGCTGTCCATGTTGTGCTTATGGGTTGGAGCAACTAACACGACCAAAAGCCTACGCGCATTTGCTAGTCCTTGTTCTCATCTAATATGTGCTAAGTTATTGGTGCTTGTCAGTCTCTATTAAAGCAGAAAGCAAGGAGGCTACTTCCTCATTGATGGGGATATAGTTTGGTTCAAATCAATTCTGTGAACACTTATCGAGGCGTTGTGTTGGGGTCTGGCAGCAGAAACATTCTCCTCATCCCAGTATTGAGACTAATTTTTCTTTGTCTTATATTCCTTACACTGAGGACATGCACTTAAACTTATAGCATAGTTTAGCTAATTTTGAACCTGTTTCTAGACGTGGTAAAAGTTAAGCCTGGTTAGCTACACAAATTCAATGACCCCAAACAATATACTGTAGTCCATATAGGCATGTACGTTGGCAGGGTTCCCCCAACCTTTTCTTCTTCTAGCTCATTCATTCAAATTTCATTACATCTCTGATAAATTTTGCATTTTTAAAAAATATATTTTACTGATTTTTTACAGAGAGGAAGGGAGAGGGATAGAGAGGTAGAAACATCGATGGGAGAGAAACATCGATCAGCTGCCTCCTGCACACCTCCTACTGGGGATGTGCCCGCAACAAAGGTACATGCCATTGACCGGAATCGAACCTGGGACCTTTCAGTCCGAAGGCCAACGCTCTATCCACTGAGCCAAACCAGTTGGGGCAAATTTTGCATTTTTAATGGGGGGGAAGGGAGAATAAGACTCTATGCTGGGAGGTCACCTTCAAATCTATAACTTTGCCCCCTCTACCAAATAGTTTCTCTCCATTGTTTTCTATTTATGATTTAATATCAATCAATACTGCTATGGTCGGAATGTTTGTGTCTCCCCAAAAAATCACATGTTGAAATCCCAGTGCCTGTGTGATGGTATTAGAAGGTGGGGCCTTTGGGTAATGAGGGAGGAGATCCCGTGAATAGGATCAGCGCCGGTAGAGAAGAGACTCACGGAGCTCCACTGCCCGCTTCCCCTAGGCGTGGACATAGGGAGGAGCTGGCAGTCTGCAATCCGCCGAGGGCCCTGCCCAGAACCTGACCATGCTGATACCCTGATCTTAGACTTGCAGCCTCCAGAACTATAAGAAATAATTTCTTTGGTTTATAAACCAGCCAATGGTATTTTGTTACAGCACCCTGAATGAACTAAGACAAACACAAAATATTAACATATAAAATCAATGTGTTCATAAACTCCCAGAATATGACCAGCCTTCTCACTTTGATATTTCAGTACAAACTCATTACCTACCTTATGGGGAGCAGAAGACAGTTACAGAGAACCAGAGATAAGGCAGGAGGGAACAGCTGAACCTACTGGATGAACTCTATTACAATAGTTTAACTCAAGCTTTTCTAAAGAGATGAGAATGTTGAGCCGAAAGAGGCAAGTAAAGGTTAGGTGGTCTCCACATAGGAAAAATCGTTTCTTATCACCACAGCCATCCAACTTGAATTATAGCCAATTTCAATTTCTCTGCCTCCTCCTGGTCCTCTCTATCTTTGGTGAAAGTGCTAAGAAAAATAAAATGGTCAAGGCACAAGGCATGGGGGAGAAATGAGGTCAATTTATAATGCTGATAGTTGAGTATATCTTGCAAAGGTTAAATGCCCTTCAGTAATCATAGCCCAACAAGTCATTGTACTTCCACATATATTTATTTATGAGGAAATATAGCTCAGAGAGGATAAAGGTCTTATCCAAATATGTCTATTAACAGATCAGTGTTTCTAATCAAAAGATCTCTAACAGGTAGCAATCATCTGGACATTCCTTATACTCACTGGTTATACACAAAGAACAAGGACAGTGCCTTCTGGCCCTGAAATACCACTCCAAAATGGACATAGGCCAGCCTCGTTCTGGACAAATGTCCAGTTAGTTAGCTTAGATTTGCTTTAATTCCCTTACTATTTCCTTAAACACAATGGAGTTAATTTGTGTTCAATAATCCTGAGAGCTGGGAATTTTCTAATGTAAATTAAGGGGTGTGCTAGTCTGGCTTCAGCTGGAAGGCTTGGCTAGGATGAGCCTGCTCCATGTGACTGTCATTCTCTCCCTGTAGGTTAGTACGGGAATGTCCTCCTCATGAAGACAACAGGACACAAGAAGGGAAATGGAACGACATAAGGTTGGTCAGAGGTCAGGCTCTACAGATACAGTCATGTCTGCCTCGCTCTGTTGGTCAAAGTGCATCATAGAATCGAACCACAAATCAGAGGTTGAGAAAACCCCCTCTGCCACTAAGAGTCATGGCAAGGGTGTGGATGCAGGGAGAGGTGGAGATTTGGGGCCCCAATCTCAGTCTCCCACAAAAGGAAGGAAATGCGAATACATATTTGAAATATATAGGAAAGTACAGAGAGCATTACAACAGGTATCCACCTCCAATGATTAACAAATTAATATTTTTTTATATTTGCTTCTGATCTTTTGTTTTCTATAGATTATTTTAGAGTTTAAGCACTGTGTACCCCTGCACAACTCTGTTTCCCTCCCTGCTCTGAGGTAACTATTATCCTAAAGTTAGGGTATTTTTGTATTTTTACTGTATCTGCAGTTATTCACGAAGCCACAGCCCTGAGGACAGTCACTCTTCACCTGGTTTGATCACTTTCAGTTAATATTTAGTCAGCATTTCCAATAAAATTAGCTACTTCTTCAGCTCAGAAGCTTTTATATAGGTCCTACATCTGAACCAAATAGCTAGCCATGGGGTATTAGAATTTGACTTGTTCCATTGTCTCCTGTTAAAGAAATGAAAAATGCAGAATTCTAAGGCTAAATAGCTAGAAAATATTTACTCAGACTTGAATATTCTTCAAAGAGAGTGTGGAGCCATTATAATTATCGGAGGAAGAAGCATCACAGGAAAATAAAAGCCAAATGTTTTCTTCAGGAGTCCTCCTTTTGGCTGCTTTGATTTCAACTGGTAAGTCAGACACAATTTTAGAATCTCGGCTAATTTGTAAAAACTTATTTCAAGGATAGATTTAAAAGTCAATAATAGCACAATCACAACAGACACGTGTGTATCTGGATATTAAAAATGCAATAGGAAGAACAGGGGGCTCTCAATGATGTCCACCGAATGCTCTGGTTCTTTAATGAGGGAAACGAAAGTGGAATGGGGGGGACGTTAAGAAACGTCTTTCAGTTGTGGTCTAGAACTTAATTGGAATGTAATTAGAAGATGAAAAGTTTGTGTAAGAATATGACTTAGAAAATTCCTGATGCAGAGATTAGTGGGATTAGGACCAGGGGAATGCTCCCTTAATAGTCACAGCCTAAGAGAAAAATGAATAAATTAACAAATTGTCTAGTCTCTGCCTGAGTTCCCAAGGATAAGTATTAGTTGCCACAGTGATGGCTTTATATCTTGATCAAGGTGTTGACTTGAAGTGTGGCTTTAAGGTATAAGACTTTTGAAAGAATATTAAAGAATATGCCTAATGGCCATATTTTGTACCTTCTCTTCATAGCACATGTATTATTAATAGTAAAATACTGTTAAATAAAATCAGTGATCAAATGAACAGGTTCTTGGTTTTGCTTCTGTTTTGGTTAGTTTGCTTTAACGTGAAAGATTGAGTTTGCTAACTTCATCTTGCTATGAATGTTAACATTGAAAATCCTGGAAATAAAATTCAATTGAACATTTATCAAGTGCTTACTATATTAAAGAGAAGATGCACTTACAAAGTTTGCACAAAATACACATAGAGAGCTAGCCCCCTTCTCCATGTTTTACTGCTTCATAATTTTTTATATACAGTAGGTCCTCGGGTTACGTCGGAGATCCGTTCCTACGGTGTGACGTAAGGCGATTTTCGCCGTAAGTCGGAACCCACCTACATAAGCACCTACGTCACTCACATGGAGCACATACACAGCAGTACTGAAATGAAACAGTAAAAAAAATTTAAGAGAAAGATAACAATTCCTGTGGTTATCAGGAATTTTACTTGTGGTAAATAAATAATAAAAAACATAAAGCACATATGTACATATGTCGAAATGACGGAATTTTTTTTTTTATAAATAAATGGGAGATGGTAACGTAACCACGAAACGATGTACGTCGAGTGCGACGTCACCCAAGGACTGTCTGTAATTGTTTCTACTCTCTTCCCCATCTTCCCTTCTGACTCCACTCTAAGCTAAATTGATTTGACATGTTCATATTTTTAAGAATCTCCCTCTTCCATTTGCAAATGTGAGAGAGATTTATTTAGTGATACATACACTTTGCTAGTTCAGAGTTTATTTCTCTAATTCAGCAGTTGCCAACCAGTGGTCCATGAGGTCCGAAAGGTTGGCGACTGCTGCTAATCCAAATATTTTCTTGGATTTGATTATTGGGACTCGCAATAAGGAAACATTTCCAAGTTACTTAAGAACTTCTGGGGTTATTTCTTTAAATAAATCAACCTGTTTGATTATTTTCCTTAACCCCATGCCAAACAATGAACAAAGAAAATTTGAAAAGCACACTTTATGCCATTTATTAGTGGATAATCTGAAACTATAATGATGGAGGTTAATGCTTATCAACAGACACACTTACAAATACCTCTATATGTCATAAAACGGACTTTTTGTGGCCAGAGAAAAAGCCAATTTTACATCTGAACCAGGAATTAAAGGAAGAGCTTACCATAAACTATAGAATGTTAGGGACAAATTATAGCAAAAACAATATTTTCAGAATCCTCTGAAGACTTACAAGGCAAATGGAGGTTGGAAATATGTGAGACAGGAAATTTGCCTCTCATGTTTCTCCTTTTCAGTGCTGGCTGGGCCGTGGGCTAATCTATGTGCTGGCAAGTCTTCCAATGAGATCAGGATGTGTGACAGCCATGGCTGTGGCCAGTACACTGCCCAGAGGTATGTTTACCATATGCTTTCTGGGCTCTCGACCTCTTGACCTCTTTGCTTAGTGTGCCTGCCTTATGTTTCCTCAAGTGCTCATGATCATTTCCTCTGACAACAGGAAAACTCGGAGATGAAACCAGTTACATTACTGTCTTTGGAGCAACTTCCAAGAACTCTGCTTCAAGTATGGGCTCAGAATTGGGAACAGAGCGTGGAATAAGGAAAAGAGGAAGGGGAGCAAACAGTGTTTTCCCACGTTGACTTAGTTCACCTGGTTTTTCCAAGGTGAAAATCAAGCATTACTATCCCATTTTATAGATGAGGAACTTGAACGGAGGCACCAAAGGGCTAAGGGACCTGCCAAACACAGCTGGAGGTGGTGAAAGCTGAACTAGGATTCAGGCCTTAGGATCCTCTTTCCATCAAACCACAGTGTACTAACCCAGCCTCTGGGAGCTGAACACCGGAGGTGGCCCTAAGCAGGCAATTTATTTCAGACAATGAGGAACAGACTTGTTACAGGAATTTCCAGTAACGTACAGTATCACCTTGGGAGTACCACTCTCTGATGAAATAGCTGTGTGTCCAATTGCATTATTGACCTCCACCCCCATTACTAGTATAGTGGAACTCTCACTTATACAGATAACTAGAGGCCCAGTGCATGACATTCATGCACTTGGGGGGCGGTCCCTCAGCCTGGCCTGTGTCCTCTCGCAGTCCAGGACCCCTTGGGGGATGTCCGCCTGCTGGCTTAGGCCCGCTCCCCAAAGAGTGGGCCTAAGTCGACTGTCAGACATTCCTCTTGCAGTCTGGGGCTCTTGCATTCCAGGACCCCTCACTCTTTACCACCTGCAGCCTTGAGCCCGGCTTCTGGCTGAGCGGCACTCCCCCTGTGGGAGCACACTGACCACCAGAGGGCAGCTCCTGTGTTGAGTGTCTGCCCCCTGGTGGTCAGTGCGCATCATAGTGACCGGTCCTTCCGCCGTTTGGTCGATTTGCATATAGGATACTTACAAAGTAACCTCAAGCACCTGGAGATATACCTAAGAGATGGGAAATATGGGAAAATGGCCTCTTAATTGCCAAAATTAAGACTCAATTAGCTCCTACCCTAAAGTTTTGCACTTGACTTATATAATAACTTAATGGCTCTTCACTTGGAACCTGCTCAATGTTGCTTTACATCATCTAACAATCCTGGTGAGTCTGAGTTTTCAGGCAGGAGCCTATTAGAAAGGAGAAGAGGCTGGCAAGAGCGGGCATGCTGACAACAGTGAGGACTGTTAGCGACAACCTCAAGAAACCTCACAACCTGGAAACATTTTGTGTTTGTGCTACATGTACTTTAATAAACACAGGCAGCATCACTCACTATATTAAAATAGCATGTACAGTAAATGATGTTTGTAATAACTTCTGGGTCGCTGAGGGAAAAGCATGGCTAGGGTAACATAAGATTCTTTTATGATAGGTTCCCATAAAAAGACAACTCTTTCCTAAGTGGTCTATATTAAAATGTACTCATAGAGATTGCTTCATTTCCCCAAAATGCCATATAATAAGAATAGCTAATATTTTTAAAGGCTTCCCAAGTGCCAAATACTATCTTAAATGCTTTAATCTTTACAACATGGTTATTACTACCTTCAGGGAAGGAGGTTAAAATTGGGCAAAACAGGGTGAGGAAACCTGGGACATCCTAATATGCTCTAGCAGCTTCAATTGTTGATACCCTGGTCTGGGGACAGAGGGCTAACACCACACTCCTGGGCAATAAAGCTCCCAGGGCAGCTCCTAAGTCTCTTCATTCTTATCTGCATCCTAGAAATCATAGGCCTCACCAGGGTGTGGACGTCTTGTGCTCTGATGGATCTACTGTGTATGCACCTTTCAGTGGAATGATTGTGGGCCAGGAGAAACCTTATAAAAACAAAAATGCCATCAATAATGGTGTTCGGATATCTGGAAGAGGTAAGAGGTGGTGTATATGTCTGGGACACATACGGAGATGTTGGATATTTATTTATTGAATGCATATTCCATAATTGAAATTTCATACTTCCTTCAAGATGATAAAACCTACAACATAAAGGACCTGGTGTAGCAAACTAAAACAGCTAATGCATTTCCGAAGATGTTACACTGGTCTCCTGGAGTCATCTGCTTTTATGCACACACTCCATCTACTTCTCTAGCTGACTGAGGGCTTTCTTCCTGTGGCCCATGTGGTTTTGCTTAACAATCTATAAACAAAACCACTTTCAGCAATACTAACTATCATGAATACATACTTTCATTTACCAAAATTCCACAATTGGAAAATGTTGGCCTTTCTCCAAGAGTTGACTGTGAAATATTTACAAAGCCCTCTATATTCTAGGTAAAGCTGTGTCTCCTGGTATTCCAGGGATTGGGATTATAACACACACACAGAAAAGTGCACAAAGCCTAAGTGTCTAGCTCCATGAATTTTCAGAAAGTGAATGCACCTATGTAACCAGCACCCAGATCAAGACAAAGAACAGCAGCAGCATCCCAGAGACCATTTGTGCTACTTTTTTCATTATTCCCAGCAAGGGCAATCACTTTCCCACCATATGTTAGTTTTGCCTGTTTTTGAAGATGATATAAATAGAATTAAACAACATGCAGTCTCTTTTATGGGGCTTCTTTCCATCCACATCATGTTTGTGAGATTCATCCATATTTTGCACATCGTTTTAGTTCATTCTTATGGCTCTATGTAGTATTCCATGCATATATCTTAATCTATTTAGTCATTCTTCTCTACATGGACATTTGGGCAGTATCCAGTGTTAGGGATTATGAAAATGCTGCTATGAACTTTCTTGCACATGTCTTTTAAGGAACATGAACATGCATTTCTGCTGGCAGTGAGTCCAGAGGACAATCCCTTCACCAAGTAAGAAGCATTTTGTGAGGGAGCCCATGTCCTTGAGGAACTATACAGAGGCTTAGGCTTGAATGACGAGAGAAACTGCTGCCATTGAATGAAGTCCACTTAGTAGTCAAGGCCAAGGTTGGCATGATTACCTAACAGGCAGCAGAGCTGAAGCAGTAATCATATTCGTCTGAAGCCCGGAAATCTGAGGCCTTGTCTAGTTAACCATGGAGACCCTAGAATGAAATAGGTGGGCAGCCTACTAAAGCCTTACTTGATTTGGATAAATGGAAACACTCCAGGTCTGATGAACAGAATTCTGACTTCAATCATCACAACAATGGGTCAAAATCCACCCCACCCCAATTCCCTGTATACTTGAGCTCACAGTCCCAAAGCCCCTTGAGTAAAGGGAGGCTGAGTCTCTTTGAGGAAGGGCTCTGTCACACAGCCAAAAATTTATACTGTAAACCTTACTTCTAACCATTCCCAAAGGGACCTGTGGCTATTTAGCAGAATGTACATTGGGGAAGAAGAAATAATTAGGCTTTTCAGAGATTACTGGACTTACTTAAAACTGATACTAATTCTTTAGAGACTCAAAAGGCCACTGTGGTCCATCAGTCAGACTAGGGGCTTGTAAGGTCAGATAATCAATGTACTTTTCACTAGGGTCCATTTTATAATGCGCCCAGTGCATCCACAAATCCACCCTGGGGTAATTTCCCCAGTTACATAATTAGAATTAATACACTCAGCAACTGGCAGGATACTGTGGTAGAGGAAGTGCTGGGTCACTTGGTATATGTGTATCTTCAGCTTTTGTAGATACTGGCACAGTTTGCCAAAGTAATACCAACTTACACTCCAAACAAGGGTATATGAAAGTTCCAGTGGCTTCACACACAATACTTGGTGTTATTTATCTACTTTTCTATTTCAGCCATTCTGACGAGTATGTAGTGATATCTTATTTAGCTTTAATTTGCATTTTCCTAATGGCTAATAAAATGGAGCATTTTTCATATTTATTGATAACATCAATATTGCCTTTTGTGAAGTGCCTATTCAAGTATTTTTCCCTGTCTTTCTTAATTGTCTTTTCCTTATTGGTCTGTAGGAGTTTTTTGTATATTCTGGATACAAGTCCTTTGCCAGATACATGTATTGCAAATATCCTCTCCCACTTTATGGGTTGTTTTTCACTTTCTTACTGCTTCTTTCAATAAATAAAAATTCATATTTTTAATGCAGCCCAATTTAGTATTATTTTCCTTTATTGTTAACATTTTTTACCTGTTTAAGATACATTTTCCTTCCCTGAAGTCATTAAGATAGTCTCCCTATGTTTTCATCTATAAGCTTCATATTTCATATTTAGGTTTGTAATCCATCTGGGATTGTGTAAGGAATGAGTTAGGGATCAAGATTTTTCTCCATATTGATATCTAATTAACTCAGTACCATTAGTTTGATATGATCATTTTTTCCCCCTACTACACTTCAAGATCTTTTGTCATAAATCAGGGTCTGAATATATGTGGGTCAGTTTCTGTGAGTCTTTCTATTGTGTTTCATCAGTCATTTGTCAATCTTCCACAAATAATACACTGAATTAACTGCTATAGCTTTAAAATACATAATGATATCTCATAGTATAAATCTTCCAACTTTGTTGTTCTTTCAGGCTGTCTTGGCAATTCTTGGTTATTTGCACTTCCAAATTGTAAAATCAGTTTGTCAATTTCCATTAAAAGCCTGTTGGGACTTTGATTGGATTTTCACTGATTATATAGGTTATATTGAGAAGAACTTCTATCTTGAAAGTAATTAATCCTCCAATCAATGAACATGTTATATCCTCCATATATGTAGGTCTTCTTGCATTGCGGTATTAGCAGTTGTTGTATTGGTTCTCAGTGTGGAGGTCTTACACATCTATATAATAAAAGCCTAAGCGACCATTACAGTGGAACAACCAGAACGACCAGTCGCTATGATGTACACTGACCACCAGGGGGCAGATGCTCAACGCAGGAGCTGCCCCTGGTGGTCAGTGCGCTACCACAGGGGGAGTGCCATTCAGCCAGAAGCTGGGCTCATGGCTGGCGAGCGCAGCGGTGGTGGCCGGAGCCTCTCCCACCTCCGCAGCAGTGCTAAGGAGCAGTGAGCTGAGCAGTAAGGAGCAGCGAGCAGGCAGGTGGTAAGGAGCGAGGGGTCCTGGACTGCGAGGGGGCACAGGCAGGGCTGAGAGACCCCCCCTCCCCCCGTGCACGAATTTTGTGCACCAGGCCTCCAGTATTCATATATACATAAGACACACCTTATTGATTTTGTCTAGATCTTCTATGGCAGTACTATCCAAAAGGAATATAATAAAAACCACCTAAGTAAAATTTAAATTTAAATTTTCTAGGAGTCACATAAAGTAAAAGTTAAGAGGTGAAATTAATTTAATAATATACTTTATTTAACCCAGTATCTCCAGAATATTTTTATTTCAAAATGCAATTAATATAAATATTATTAATATTTTACCTTTTTGGGGGTACTATCTTCAAAATCCAGTATGTACCTTGTACTTAGAGCACATCTAATTCAGATTAGCTGCATTTCAAATGCTAACTACCCACATGTGGCTAGTGGCTACCATGTTGTATGGCATAATTCTATAGCCTTACTGATGTTTTCTGTCCACTTGACTTGTTTTTAATGATATAAACGTGTTGAAGTCTTCTATTACTAGTGGGTTTCCATTTATTTCTCCTTGCATCTCCTGAAGTCTGTTTTATACAGATGGTTTCTGTGTTATTTAGCACACGGACAGTTGTCACTATTGCGACATCTTTGGATTTAGCATTATAAATTGTCCTCCTTTGTCTTGTTTCAATGCTTTGGGCCTGAATTCCACTCTCATAACATGATCATAACCCTTGCTTTTCTTTTTGCTTCCATTTTCTTGGCAAATATCTGTCCATTCCTTAACTTTTAGCCTTTTACAATGATTGTTTTTCTATACAGCATAGAGTAGGGTTTTCCTTTCCAAGTCAATAGAAAAGTCTGTTTAATAGATGAGTTAACATTTATAGATATAACATTGTCATACTACATTATAATTATGGTATTATATTAACTCAATTTCTCTATATGGTGGGTCTTTAAATTTTTTTTTCTTTTGGTATTTAGAAAGATTTGTATTCTTGTGCCAGTTCTTTCCATTTTTCCTTGTCTTTAAAGTCTAATAGTTTAATTAGAATATGCCTTAGAGTTAACAGTATTCCAGGTCAATATTCTCAGTTATCTAGTGTTTTTCTGCTATTGTTTAATGCTTTTATTACATTGTCATTTAAATTTATTCTTCCTAGGGCATCTTGCAATTTTTGTCTTTATTTCTGGTATGATTTTGTCATTTCCTTCTACTCCCCCATTGAGTTCAATCAACTCTCTTTTCTTTTTATGTTTTTTGTGTGTGTTATTTCTGTTATTTTTTAAAATTTCTGATTCTAGGCCATTAAAACCCAGATAATGAATAATTTCACTTCTTCTTTTCTTTTAGGTTTCTGTATTAAAATGTTCTACATTAAGCCAATTAAATATAAAGGTTCTATCAAGAAGGGAGAAAAACTGGGAATTCTGTTGCCCTTGCAGAAAGTTTATCCTGGCATACAATCCCACATACACATTGAAAACTGTGACCGGAGTGATCCCACCGTGTACCTATAAATGGAAGACAGATGACCAGATCATCAAGATAGAGAGCCATCTTCCTAGAACCTGAACGCATATCCTGCTTTCCAAGAAATTTATGTTCCAAGAGAAACATGATAAGTGCAAGGAAGAAAACAGTATTTTCATTTCAACTCACTGCCACTTTCATGTTTTTTTTTTATGTCAACTAATTTCTCATGGCTCTCTGAACTTTTGGTAACCTATATCTGGGGTGGTGGCTTTTTCTTAATATTTCTTAGTCCTAAATACCTAGAGTAAATAAACATGTACATTCAAGTTAGTCCAGACTGCATTTTTAATGATTCTAAAACTAGACTTTTGCTTAGGGAAAAAAAAGCCTTAATCTGTATTTATGGTAAGAGAATAGAGGTTTGTACAATGCTGGACACTCATACATACTGAATAGGTATTAACTGAATAAATTGGAGGCTTCTTTTGAGTTAAGGTTGTGGAGAATTTCAGCAATATCCTTAGGTTTGTCAAATTGGTTGGAGCGTGAGCTGCTTGCATGAATAGAACAGAATTCACTGGTCTTTATATTCCCACGTTCCCACATTCTATATAAGTGGTAGATCTTCTAAGTTAATGAATAATGGCAGCCTAAGAAAATATGTATTATTCTAGATTTCAGTATGATTGCATAACAAGGAGTACTAGAAAGAGAAAGAGTTCTATCCTAACCTGACGTATCTCAGGGAACCAAGACAGTCAGCCTCATCTAGCCATATGCGTCTGATAGCTACTTATTTCTACACTTCATTGTATACTAAATTATTATTTCTTGGTTATATTGGCAACAGGTGCCAACGCGAAATAACCATACAAATGTTCAAAGGACCAGAAATAATTATGGCTCCCTAGAGTTTAGTCTGCCAGTAAGAAATGAATAAATTGAATTCATCATTCTGAAAATATCCTTCATGAATTTTTGCTTAAATCCTTTTGGAGTGTAGAAAACTCCAGTAGAATGACTCCATTCTTAGTGTAGATATGTTAGAGGAAAATGAAATTAATTGAACTTACTTTACTACTGGTTGGAAGTGGCTGCAGTTGTATACTAGGACATAGGTATAAGAATGTTCTGACATCACTATTTGTCAGAGCAAAACCTGGAACAACTCAAGTGCCCATCAACAGTGAGATGGACAAATAAATTGTGGTTATAGAATGGAATATTACATAGCACTCATAATAAATAATCCTCAGCTAACGACAAAATGGATGAATCATAGCAATATTCAGTAAAATCTCGATATAACGGGCCATTTCGGGCGAGGGGGTGTCTGTTATATAATAAAGTAGGTTTGCTGAATGCATATGTCAAAAAGTTGACAAATTAGTTAGTTTACTTGTCTTTCTTCTTTTTTTAAAAAATATATTTTACTGATTTTCCACAGAGAGGAAGGGAGAAGGATAGTCAGAAACATTGATGAGAGAGAAACATCAATCAGCTGCCTCCTGCACACTCCCTGCTGGGTATGTGCCCGCAACCAAGGTACATGCCCTTGACCGGAATCGAACCCGGGACCCTTGAGTCTGCAGGCCACTGAGCCAAACTGGTCAGGGCTACCTGTCTTTCTTATGTAGACACATTTGTGTAATTAAAATTAACTATGCATGAAAAGTTTAATTTCACAGAAAAGTTTTCTGTATATAGTATAGTAATTTTAAATTTATGCTGAGTAGGTCTAGTAAATGCATGCATTCACCAGTCAGCACTAGTAAACAAATGCACACGGCTGGGCATGGCTTAGCACGTCGGAACATCAGCTGGCACACGTTAAAACTGCTGTATAAAGTTACGCCATGCTACAACAGAACTAATTACCACCCATGATGCATACGTGCTAATCGTTCACTGAACATTGTTTTTGAGCGGTGACTGTTGGATTTAAATATGTAGACTATCATTGTAGATATGTAATATTTATTTATGTTGGCAAAATTTCTAGTGTTTTTTTCCAAGATATGGCCTATCTGTTAAAATTTGTTAAAGATAACAGTGAATTAATAACAAAAACCAACCTGTTAATTTAATTGTAAGCAAATCTTGGAAAAAAGCATTTTAAAATTAACAGGGTGTTAATTTTTCACATATGACATATGAGCCAGGAATTTTGTTCATTAAATCGGAAGTTTAAACTGAGGAGGTCCGCAAAATCGAGGGTTTTACTGTAATACCAAGGTAAAAAAAAAAAAAAGTCCAAAAGATCAAATATAGCATGAATACTCTTTTTATAAAGTCACAACAGTTAAAGCTACAACATAATTTTGAGGAACACATAATTATGTGATAAATATATATATAAAAGAAATCAAACAAATAATGAACACTAGTTACCTAAGGACTTGATAGGACAGAAAAACTCTGGCAAATTTAAGTTACTATCAATGCTGTTGTTTTATAGCTGGGAGGTGATTTCATGAGTATTTATTATTATGAATTATATGTTATAGATATACTAGGACTTGCAGAGGGGTGGCCAGGAAAAAGTGTTAATGATGGTTCTCAGATAGTTTAGAGTCTACACAAGGCATACCCAATTAGATACTATTCTCTACTGTGTTATACAAGGCTAGCAAATTAAGAATTTAATTTAAAAAATGAAAACTATATCCAGCACTGCTTGGTTTGATAACCTACCTTATTTATCTCCATAGTGCCAAATAACTTTAGATTGTCTCTAAAAATTACATTTGTTTTCAAAGGACAAAAGCTATGTTTCCATTGAGAACATAAAACAAGAACACAGCACAGACTTTAAAGGCAATTTTTAAAGAGCTCTAAAATGTTTAAATAATGAAATATATAGCCTTCTAAATACTTAACCTTCTGAAATGGTTTTTTTAAAAACCAGACTCGTTACCTGGATGGAGAGCTTCCCCCAAGATAGAGCAAGAACTGTGCCTTCTGCCTAGCATTCCACAAGCACGCTCACATCTGTTGAACGGAAATGCAGACTTTAGACTAAGAACTAGAATACAGCGCCCTCTGGTGTATTATATCAGAGTTTTGTTTTCTTTTTTAATTTCTGTTTCAGGTTTGAGTGTCAAAATGTTCAGTGTAAAGTATTATAAAGGTTCAAATGACAGAGAAGTAAGAGTACTGAGTAACTTATTTTTCCTTAGTGAAAGTGATAATACTTAAAAATTGTGGTGTCAGGTATTAAGTTCATTGACTAAATAATGTGAACAAAATCAATTTTTATTTTGAAAATGTTTTTAAGTTTTTTGCAGAAAGGTAATTTAATGGAAATATAAGATAAGTGATCAATTTAAAGGGCCAGGCCTACAGAGGGAAGAATTCTTATATCCTGTGACAGTTGTCACATTTAGTAGCATATCAAGAGCAATACATATAATTTTAAAATCTGCCCAAATTCCTAGTATTTAGCATAATACAAATGAGCCCTTGATGGTTTTTAAGGAAGGAAAAACAAAAATTTGAGAATCTTATTTTTATGCCTTTTCAGTGCAACCTACATTTACAGTTCGCCTACAAAATTATTCTAACTTTTCCAGAACCCTTTAGCAAACTCAAAAACACAAGTTTAGCATGAAAAAGTTGCTTACACAACTAAGATACTTTTAAAAGCCTAAAGCCCAAAATCCATCTAATATCAAACTCTTTCATTTATCTAGAATCCTCTAATCTTAGGCAAACAGTACTTTTCATGGACTTCCACAGTAAATGGAGACATTTTCATTAAATGAAGCATCAAGAATACTCCATATTTCCTTGTCTTGTTTCTGGTTGTCCTAAAAATGTTTGCTCTTCAATTTGTCAACCCAATAAGACCAACCAGGGTCATTTAATTGAGCTGATGAGTTTTACTCTGAGTTTTGCTCTAAGAGTCATTATAGTACTCAGTTCTCTAGATTCAACTACTGGGCCACTGAAGATCATATTTACTGCAGCAACTTTTCACTCAATGTAAAAGAGGGCACTTGTACTCATTATCTCTCTATGATGGTGAGCTATGGGGCGAGCTATCATCAGGGGTGAGCTAAACTCCCCCTCGACCTTCCTTTTCCTCTAGTCCTTCTCTGTTTGTTTCATTATCCTCTAGTGCAAACACCACTGGCACTCTATCATTTTACTATTCAGGCATATATACTTTATATATTCTTTTATTGATTACCAGAGAGAGAAGAAGGGAGGGAGAGGGGAGAGGGAGGGAGGGAGAGAGAGAGAGAGAGTGAGAGAGAGAGAGAGAGAGAGGGAGAGAGAGAGAAACATCGATAAGAGAGGAACATCATCAATTGGCTGCCTTCTGAATTTCTGCATGCCCTCTACTGGAGATCGAGTCCACAACCTGAGATTGTGCCCTGACTGGGAATCAAAACAGCAGTCTCTTGATTCCTGGGTCGACACTCAACTGCTGAGCCACACCAGCCAGGCCAGGGATATGTACTTTTTAATACCAGATTTATTTCTTCAGTATGTCCACCATTACAATGATCTCCAACCAGTTTGACCCCTCCCTCTCAAGCCATTTTCTTTATGTTTGTTTGTCCTGCTATTCTAATCAGACTTAAATTTCCCTATAATTTGCTGCTTCTGCACTCTAAGAGAGTACAGAAATCTTAAGCTATGGCTAATATAATTCTGCAATTATAATAGCTATCTTTAGGAAACTGGTTTATTTTTCAACCAGTAATATCAGCTCTAATAGCATTTATTTAGTGTGCACTAATATACAATACACTGTTTTGAGAAATTTGAACTCAAAAGTAAATGAAATGAGATGACTGTTCTTACAGAACTCAGTGACAATGAATGTGGTACCGTGGTTAGAATGTATGCATAAGCAGTCTCTAAATAAAGGAATATAAAATGTGCTATTTATCACATTGTATTCTGATCTCCTAATAGGTGAGAACATTTTTAAATGTTTTCCTGATAACAAAAGATTGTTGCAGAGTAGCTGGAAGCTCCATCCACTTGCTCCCAACCCCAGAGCAGATTGCAGCTGAACTGCAGAGAAATCAGTTCAAAAATCAGTTAAAGAGTCGCTAATCTAAAATATTGAGAGCAGAGAACACAGAGGAAAGACAGGAGGAGATGCAGAGAGGGTGAGCCCCTTGTGCAAGTCCTCGATATTCCCACAGAGTACAGTTCCATTGGGGGAAGGGAGAGCAGCTCAGGGCAGGGACATTCAAGGTGCAAGACCCGAGGAAGATGCAGTCTCTGGAGGCCCCGCCCACTGGACTACTTGGGGCTCTGCCCTGCAGAGCTTCAGACAAATTGCTGAGAGCCAGGCAGGGACAGTGACTTGGCTTGCACCAGAGAAACTCCCAGGAGGTCTGGGGCCAGCACATCAAGTGGCCAGCTTCAGACAACGTCAGAGCAAAATCCAGCAAGGTCCACAATCAGCAGATACAAAGGGTGAACCCACATCTGCATAACAGTTGGCACAACATGGTCGGGGTTGAGCCTCACAGTCAGCTAGCCCAAGGGCTGAGCCCACCCACAAACAGCAATCAAGACCTAATTACAACAGGAGGGCCCACATTACCCACACAAGAGGCATTCCTAGAGCACCCAGCTCAGAAGATCAAGGAGACTATACCACTAGGTCTCACAAGACATTACAGAAGGCCACCCCATCAGGACTGGGAGTCATAGCAGTTCTATCCAATACACAGAAATGAACACAAAGAAACAGCAAAAATGGGGAAACAAACAGGCCCCAAATGAAAGAACAGGAGGACTCTTCAGAAAAGGAGCTAAATAAAATGAAGGCAAAACAATGTCTCAGAAACCGACTACAAAGTAATGGTTTTAAGAATACTCGACAGCATGAAATAGGACATAGAAATCATGAAAAAAGAAAAAAAAACCCAACCAGAAATGAAAAACAACATATCTGAAATAAAGAATACACTGGAAGGAATAAATAGTAGGTTCTGGGAAGCAGAGGATTAAATCAGCGAATTAGAAGATAAGGTGGAAAAAAGTCAGTCAATCAGAGCAGCAAATCTAATGATCAAAATAAACTGACGAACAAAATGGGACCAGAGGCATGGATATATGGAACAGACTGACAGATCTTAGAGGGGAGTAGGGGTAGGGGGACTGGAAAAGATTAACCGAAGAGCATATACCATATATGCATAACCCATGGACACAGACAATAATGTGGTGAAGACCTGGGGTGGGGCAGGGGCTGGGTCGGAGGCTTAGTGGGAGGGGGGGAATGGAGGATATCTATAATAATGTTAACAATAAAATGTTTCCCTGAATATTTAAAAATATTCAAAACTGGAAAATAATAAACGTATTTTTAATTTTCTTTTTAATTTTCTTTCTGAGAATTAAATTTAAGATTTGGGGGCGGGCAAGTTTGAAAAAGAAAGTACTTAAGTAAAATGTACTGAGTGCCTATTATGGTGCTAAATATTATGCTAGATGCTGGGGACACAACAGTGAATAAAACCCAATAGTGATCTTACACTGTGAAATAGAATAAGCAGATACTCATACAAGTAAATGGCAAAGCACAATAGTGATACGCACCACATGGAAAGCCACAGAGTGCTGAGAGTCATAAGACTTCCCTGAGGAAAAGACATCTAAAGGAAAGATCTGAGGGAGCAAAGAGAGTAATCAAAGTAGAAAGAATTATATGTACCGATGCCTTCTGACTAAAAGGTGCATGGCAGTCTTAAGAACCTGAAAGAGAATGGGAGCAGAAGGGCAAGGGGCAGTTTGGTGGGGAGAAAATGAGAGCAAAGTATGAAGAAGCCAGGTCTTGTAGTATCTTGTGGGTCATTTTAAAGGTATATCTTTATCCTAAAGTTAATACATAGCCATGAAGGAGTTTTGCTGTGTTACTGATTAAATTATAAGATCACTGTGCAAAGGACTTGGCATCATTTCAGATACATAGTAATAGATCAGTAAACACTGATTCCCTCCCAGACACTCTGCAAAATTTACCTTTTTAATTCAGTAGTGTATTTAATCAATTAACACAGTATCTTCATAAAATGAATTAATATTATTTCACTTTAGTTTATTATCAATTTTCTCCCAAGTTAATGTAATAAAGTAGAATTCCAAGTGTACTGGAAATTAAAAGTTGTTTATTAAATCATAATATGATCTTACATAGTACTAAAAATGAAGTATAATTAAGTCAGCCTCTATATCTATATTTTGATATTATTGTTTTTAATACTAAATATTTTATAAAATATATTAAAATTAATATGAAACAAAAACAACTAAAATAATATAAAGTTGTAAATGGCATAATTTAAGGGAGCCTAAGCTCAATATTATAAATTCATTTAGCAAGGTAAAATATTCCTTCAAGGAAGGCTAAGAAGCTTATCTAGAAACTGTAGTTTTTAGCATATCAACTAATCACAACACAGTCTCTGTGCCCTTTTACTAAAATTTCTGGCTTCTCAAATTTCTTGTACTTTTTCTAATGTTTCTGCTGCAACCTATGAAGACAATTTACAAATGATGAAATATTTTACCTAAAATATTTTAGCAATGCATCTTAAATTTTACATTTGCATAGACTGAAAGAAGCTCATCTTACTGATTAAAAAATAGTTAAGAATCTTTGGTAGTCAATTACCAGACGGGCATGACATCAGGGAACCATGTTCTTCCCAGGTGTTTGGAGACTTCAGTGTGAATTTCATCAAGGCTGTAATTGTCATCAGGGATCAAAACTTCCTCCATTATCGATAGCTGGGTTAGCCTTCTCCCACATAGTCTTACAAACTCAATGAATGCACTGCAGCTAACTTCACATTCACTGAGGCCCAAGGCTGTTAAGTTTTTACAGTGTTTAGCAATACAAATAAGTTCATCATCAAGAGTCTGAAGACCATTGGCACATACCACTAACTCAATTAGTCGTGGACAGTTAAGACCGACCCGTCCTAGAACTGTTTTGCTTACTGAACGACCAAAATAAAGGTGAGTGACAGGGGTTTCTTCTTTGAAGAAGGTCTCAAATTCCTCTTCGTATAAAAAGAAGTACATAACGATATTAACTCCAGGGGAGTGTTTAATAAGTGCATCCCAACTTTGTTTTTTAATAGAACAAAATTCAATTTGTCCAGGATTTTCACTCACAACATCAATGCGAAGATGCTCAAAATTAACATGAGTCTCACTTGAAAGTGCCAGGAGAAGTTCATCACTCAGCATGTAATAATTCAATGCCAGTTCTCTAAGGCCTTGACAATGATCAGCTACACAAAGGATTCCTGTGGGAAATGGGGGAAAATTCTTAAGAACGAAGATCATACTAACATTCTTGTCAATTTACATTTGTTATTAGTCATTATTTACTAAAATAGCCAAGATATACATAATTATATATATATGTAATATATATAATTACAATACTCTTAGGAGAGGCAATTCAAGCTATCTCTAGCTTACAGATTAAAATTTCTTTTATAAAAGTTTAATAAATTATGTTTCAGAAGCATGTAGTTTTCAATAAGAAACTGCATTGTTACTATTACTATAAAAAACATTATGCAAGCTTATAAAATATATAACCCACCATCAGATGAAACATGAGGACAGCTATTCATTTTTAGGAGTTTTAGAGTATCACTGTTATTGGCCACGAGAATCTTCAGTGAGGGGTCATCCACTGGCGTGCCTTCGATTTTGACCGAGGACAATGATTTTGAGTTGACAAAAACAACTGTAAGTGCTGACACAAAATGCGACTTGCACAGCAATAAGAAAAAAAAATTATGAAAACATTATTTAAAGATCTACCGCTTCAATCATATAATTCATTAAAACTATTATATCAACATATGCTAATAATAGCATAGTAAAAGGCACCAACATATGACTGTTTTTCATAACACCATTAGCCAATAAAAGATTTTTTATAACAAAGCGTAGTTTTTTAAATACTTTTATAATTCATAAATGGAACGGTGAGAAAGGAAAAAGTTTCAAGAGATTTCATAAATATGTCTTTCAAATATTTCAATCTTCAGGATTTAGTTTTCAATATTAAAAGGATATAATTATGTACATTATAGTCTGCCAGCCAAATCTAGTCCACAGTCTGTTATTGTATAGCTCATGCGTTAAGAATGGGTTTTACATTTTTAAATAATTGCAAAAAGTGTTTTGAAGGTTATTTCATGACATGTGAAGATTGCATGAAACTCTTTCAGTGTCCAGAACTAGCTACTGTAACACAGCCATGCTGCTCCCAGTGTGTATCGTGTACGTTGGCTTTCACCCTGTGCTAGATACGGAGAGTTGATAGCACTGCAGCAGTAGGGTTGTAGTAAGACTGTGTGAGCCTAAAATATTTATGACCTGTACCTGTTCAACCCTTGCCCTAGAAGAAATATAATTCTTATCTGGTTTATTCACTCCTATATATCCAGCACCTAAAATAGTATCGGGCACATAGTAGAAGGTCAACAAATATTTGTTGATGAGTAAATCAATAAATGATGCCATTCTTTAGGGACATGATCTTTGCTGGCAAATTAAAAGTATGTTTTGAAACTTTCTGTTTTGAATATTGACAAACTCAAACTTATTTATAGGTTGAACTCAAAATGGGTGGAGTTTTACAAGTTTTCAGAACTAGTATTTTTGGACATGGATAAAAAGTCTGGAAACCATATCCAGGCATGATCACTTTTCCTTTTTCAAAATCTATTTGGATTTATCAACGGTTCTATTGTCCCTTTTAGAATGATCAAATTGGTTGTAAATCATAATTTATTTTTAAGAAAACTTATTGACTTATACTAATTAAGTGATTTACAAATTTTTAAACAGTGGATGACCAGACCTCTTTGCAAAATTTGATGATGCCAAAAACTGTTAGGAAACATAAATAAGGAACTCCTTTTCGTTAAGAAATATAAGGTTCCCCCCCCCTCCCCGCTTTAATCAACTCTCAGTGGACTCTTTCAGTCCTGAAGGACACGGTTAAGTATTAGAGTACAGGTTCCCCGTTTTTCAAAAGTCCGCTTTACACCACTTCACTTTTACAAAAGACCTACATTAGTACCTGTTTTCACGAACCGAAAGAAATCCGGAGTATTTCACTGATAGGAAAAAAGGCAACAAGCAAAAGTAATGGTCAGCATCTGATGGGCAGCGAGTCGTAGAGGCAGCGTGCACCCTGAGCCGGGCAATGGCCCTGCCAAGCTCCTTCTCCAGGAGCCACACAGCATCTCAGCATCAAGCCGCCACAGCTTTGCCCTGCGTCTGTGAGCATCTGTGCTCATTTTAATGTGTTTTGTGCATCTGTTACTAAGATGCCTCCTGAGGTACAGTGGGGCCTTGACTTACAAGTGTCCCGACGAACGAGTTTTTCGAGATACGAGCCGTCTCTCCACCGATTTTTTTGCTTTGAGTTGCGAGCTAAAATTCGGGTTACGAGCCAGCTTCAGATACCCCACCGCTAGTTGGCGCAGCGAACGTCACAGTGAACGCCACAACATCAGCCCAGCATCACGTGTCTCACTCGTTCACTTTTTGATTTGACATACGAGTAATTTGAGTTACAAGCTCTGTCACGGAACGAATTAAACTCATAAGTCAAGGCCCCACTGTAATAGCTTCTTCACTTTATGCCATTTCGGCTTAAAAAAAGATTTCATAGGAAAGCTCTGCTTTTGGATAGCAGGGAAACCTGTACAAATTTATTATAGGAACAATATATTCTTACAGCACTTTTTATGTCTAGCAAAATGCTGTACTTTTATCTTATTTTCCCTTAGTTTAAAATGAAAAACTGAGGCTTAGAGAGATCCACAACCCCCGTACAAGGCACAGAGCTCATTTTACTATAGAGGCAGAGCTTGACATGAAGCCTGCTCATGGCCGCGGCCTCTCTCCGGTGTCGGCATCAGCTTATCTAGAAGCTGGCTCTTAAAGCTAATGTGTAACATGAGAGACAGCTTAGAATTTAAGAATTTTAGGCTCATCTGATCCATAGTTTATAAACAAGAAAATAACTATTTAGACGTAATACATTTTCATCTGATTAATTGTATTACTCTAATCCCCAAATGACCCATTTTTTCCCCCAGCACATCTCTTAAAAAGATAAACAAGCTAGCAGAAATGCTTGCTAAGAGAGCCATGACCTAGTTTATGAGGGAGAAGATGTTACTATTCCTCTATCCTCTTCTATAAGAAAGTTTCCATTAGCCCGTTTTACTGACAACCATAATTTAGTGCTCATTATGTAGCAGGCACTATCCTAAGTCTGGGTTTATCGTGGTAAACAAATTAGAATCTCTGCCTTCAAGAGTTTATGACTTAGTCTGGGGAGAAGAGAATAAACATGCTAAATAAGTACGGTATTTCCAAGTACTGACGGATGATACAAAAACACTAAAATGTTATAATAGAGAGTAGCTGGAGGAACGGGTGTTTTAGCAAGTGGTAGAGGAAGGCCTCTCTGAAAAGATGGCATTCAAGCTGAAGCCTGGATGAAGAGAAGACAGTCACTCTTTTTTGTGGCAGAGATTGCTGGTTGCTTCTAACCACGATTCATCCTTTCTTCTTTGGTAATCTAGTCCCAACATTTAGCTGGACACATTGCCACCCAGCTAAAAGACTCTCCTAGCCTCCCAGAAACCTGGTGTGGCCGGCCATTGGGCTAAATCCTGGCCTAGGAGACAAACAGAAGCATCATGCGATACTATGGCTAGTCTCCCTGAGAAGGAGAGGGCATACCCTCCTTCCCCCCTTGCTCCCATCAGCTGTCTAGAATAAGGATGTGATGGCTGCGGCTCAGAAAGCCGTCTTCGACATTGAAAACGAAGAAATGCCTTGGAGAGAATGGAGTGCCTGGAGGAAGCCTGGTTCCGAACAACGTCATACCAGCTATGGACTGTCTCACTCGGGATTTCTTTAACGTAAGAGAAATAAACTTCAGCCATGTGTTTTAACCCACGGTTGTTTTGGAGTGTCTACTACATAGATTCAAACATCATCCTAACAACTATAGTTTATTTAGTCAGATATTATACTGTTCCACCTCCAAAGAGAGACTCCAGAGTGACAGGGAAGACACCCATTTGCTGGCCCTCTGTGCCCTTTATTCAAAGTAACTAAGTAAACAAGCACCTGAAAATCATATCATTAACTTTATATTAATGATATTTACTGGGGAAACAATGACTAAAATATACCTAAAGAATGAAACCATGAATAAGCTATTTCAGCAAAAATAAGTGCTAGTCAACAGAAAATTGCTTTAAATAATTCTTTGAATACAAGTAGAATATTGTCTGTTTTTAGGAAAAGAATCCTTTCTGCCAGTTTGACAAGAATTTTAGTATATCCTACAAAAAAGCATAGCATCTTTACCTCTGACATGTTCATAAAACTTGGCTTGGCTGTTGAAATCAAGCCCAAGGTCCGGATAGAACAATTTACCAGCTGAGAAAGTATATTACAGGCAGCTTCTGCTGACTCAGTACTACTGTCAACCTAAAAAGACAATTTAAATCTTAATCTCATGAAGGTCAAACTTATTAGAAAGTTACAGACAAATACTTATTTAACAGAATTCATTTGCAAAATTGTATTTAGCTTTCGAGCTATAAAGTAAATTAGTATTTTTTCTTCATACAAAATGTCTCATAAACAAGTAAGGAAAAGAGATTATGGAAAATTAACTTTCTAAGCACTTCATACTTTCAAATCTTTTACAATGACCTGAATTTTAATAATAGCACCCAGGTGAAGGAAACTGAAGTTTAAGTTATTCGATTATAGCTCAAGTTCTACATCTCAATCTATGCAAATAACTACAGAAAAACAGGAAATAGTTAGAGATAAAATTCTGCAAAATTCACTCACTGCTTAACATAAGAATCTAGGTATTAAAAATATTGGTAAAATATGCCATGGTTTCGATGTAATGCTTATTTTTCTTACCTTAAAGCTGACATACTGGAGATGGGTAGCATGCTTTTTAATAATCTGCTGAATGAGATCAGGATGAGTGGACTTAAAATATGAAGTAGCTGGCTGATTCAATTCAAATTCAAACTTTCTCCAAAGGTCAGGAATATGAAAAACTTCATTCCATCTCCTACAGACGGAAGATGCCCGGGCCCGATCTATTAAAGGAAGATACTGAAAAATGTGTAACACTACATGAAGAGGCAAACTCCCCCAGTCTGGAAGAGCAGTGTACATAGGAGTCTGGTTGAGAGAAGAGTAGAATTCATGTTTTGACTGTTTCATTGCTGGTGACGATGGGACAATTTTATTCACAACAGAGAAATTGCGCCTCTTCATTCTGTAAACATTAAAAAGTATGACGTGGTCATTTTTCCACCTTCCGATTATGTGTTTGTGCTCTAACTGTATAGCATAACAGTTTAAAACAGTGAAAAAACAGTCTAAGACTATTTTAAAAGTAATCTTCCATTTTTATGAATTGATGAGTACTGCTATATGCTGAGGGTACAGAGATCAATAAGAGGGAACCTGTTCTCAGAGGGCTGTGGCCAAACGGTAAAATGCTGTGATCAATGCCATCACTGACACTGGAACAAGTAGCAAGGCAAGGCTACAGAGTTGAGTTTGTATGTGGGAGGGGGTCACTGGGGAGGCTCCAAAGCGGAAATGTTCAAGAAAACTGTGTATGTCCTAGGTTTATTCCTGGTCAGTTATTGTGTTCTTATTATCTCCTACACAGAAGGATGCATCACATCGCAATTGTGCTAAGAACTCCTGGGAGAACTAGGGAATAGTAAAACACAATTAAAAGCATAGGTCTCAATGAGTCCCAGCTCTGCCACTTACTAACCATGTGATCTTGTCTGAGAAAATTAATTTAAGCCTCAGTCTCCTCATCTGAAAAGCAGGGAGAACAACAGTACCAAGGTGTAAGGTTGCTATGAGAATTAAAGCATACTTGAGTGCCAACACATAGTAAGTGCTCAATGCATGTTGCAGTTGTTGTTATTTTAAATTGTCCAATGCATTTTTCTGAACCAATTTCATTAAGTTGAAGCACAATTCTAATAAAAAGTCAAATGATCTGTTATAATTTCAGATGATACCCAGGACACAAAAGCTCTAGAGAAACTGGCCATGGCAGGGGCAAAGTCTGTGTAAGCAGCACACCTATTTCCCGCCAATGAAAAATGACAAGGGAAAGAGCATTCTCCTCCAACAGGAAGAAACGATAAATCCCCAGGTATTAGTCAGCCTGAAGTACAACTAAGTTGCAATAAATTTCAGGTCCAGATATACCCAAGTATATTGGGTTATCTTGTACATGTTCTTACATAAAAATCCGAAGTATTTTACGTATACAATTATTTGAGAGGCAAAATAATGGTAAGAGTACTTTTGAACATTAACTTTGGTTGACTATCCAATTCTCTTTTCACCCTTGATTGCCAGAAATGTATATGTGGAAGATTCAGTGTCATAATTAAAACATACCTTTAAATCTAATGAAATAGTTATTTAATACTAGAGGCCCGGTGCAGAAAAATTTGTGCACTTGGGGCGGGGGAGGGGGGTCCCTCAGCCTGGCCTGTGCCCTCTCGCAGTCTGGGACCCCTCGGGAGATAACGGGTGGCAGAAGGCAGGCCCAATCCCTGGTGCAGCCCCTAGTCACGCTCAGGGTAGGGCCGATTGGGGGGTTGGGGCACCGCCCCTTGTCACACTCAAGGCAGGGTCGATAGGGAGGTTGCCGCCACCCCGCCTGTCACACACAGAGCAGGGCCGATCAGGGGGTTGGTGTGCTGCACCCTGTCACGCACAGAGCAGGGCTGATCAGGGGGTTGAGGAGCTCCCCCCTGTCACTCACAGAGTAGGGCCGATAGGGGAGTGGGGGCACCGCCCCCTGTCACACACAGAGCAGGGCCGATCAGGGGGTTGGTGTGCTGCACCCTGTCACGCACAGAGCAGGGCTGATCAGGGGGTTGAGGAGCTCCCCCCTGTCACTCACAGAGTAGGGCCGATAGGGGAGTGGGGGCACCGCCCCCTGTCACACACAGAGCAGGGCCGATCAGGGGGTTGGTGTGCTGCACCCTGTCACGCACAGAGCAGGGCTGATCAGGGGGTTGAGGAGCTCCCCCCTGTCACTCACAGAGTAGGGCCGATAGGGGAGTGGGGGCACCGCCCCCTGTCACACACAGAGCAGGGCCGATCAGGGGGTTGGTGTGCTGCACCCTGTCACGCACAGAGCAGGGCTGATCAGGGGGTTGAGGAGCTCCCCCCTGTCACTCACAGAGTAGGGCCGATAGGGGAGTGGGGGCACCGCCCCCTGTCACACACAGAGCAGGGCCGATCAGGGGGTTGGTGTGCTGCACCCTGTCACGCACAGAGCAGGGCTGATCAGGGGGTTGAGGAGCTCCCCCCTGTCACTCACAGAGTAGGGCCTTTTTTTTTTATTCTGGGCCAGCTTTAGCTCTGAGGCTTGGCTCCAGCTCTGAGGCCTCGGCTGCTGAAAGCAGGTATCTGGTTTGTTTGGGTTCTATAATTGTAACACTGTTGTGGTCCTGCTCACTCCAGCTCTGAGATCCCGGCTGGCTGAAAGCAGGGATCTGCGTTTGTTCTATCATTGAAACAATGTTGCAGTCCTGCTGGCTGAAGCCCCGCTGGCTGAAAGCAGGTTTCTGGGGTTTTGTTTAGTTTCTATATTTGTAACATTGTTTCTTAAACTGCAAGCTCAGAGGCCGGCAGCAGCAGGCGGGGAACGTTGGCTTCCTCCGTCACTGAAGCAAGCAAGCCTCCTGTTCACTTCACGCTGCCTGGCTGCCGGCCGCCATCTTGGCTGGCAGTTAATTTGCATATCGCCCTGATTAGCTAATGGGAAGGGTAGCGGAGGTATGGCCAATTACCATGTTTCTCTTTTATTATATAGGATATAAATATCTCTGTCTTGTGAGTCACTCTGTCTGATGTAAAACATTTCTTAATGACAACATAGAGTTGGATCCCAGAAGCAGGACTGACCTAGTCACTGAACAAAATGAAAAGTCATCTTTCGAGTTTGGAAAACTGAAATGGAAAGCAAAAATAGTCGCAAAGCTATGTGTTTCAAGCATCAGGCAAAAGTGCTACCACATACATTTTAATCTGACTAAAATCACATGCATGATGGAGAACTGGCCCAACAATACAATGCAGAATATATGAAACTGCTGACATCAATAATTCAAAGCATATGCTATTTGAAAGGTCTGATCTATTCTTTAATGCTAATTTCCTAAAATAACATATGATTGCCCAGGGAAGGTAAAGGAACCAACACTGAATTCTAAACCCTAATGTAGAGCACACTTATCGACATTCTGCTTGTGACTGTTTTATTTAGTAGCCTATAGAATAGATAAAATTTCACTAAGGTATTACCAAAAAGTCATCCTTAATACATTTCCTCACTAGCAAAGCAATGAAGCCAAAAATAAAACAAAGACTTTTTCAAAATGCCAGGTTAAAAAAATCACCTTGCAATTCTAGACAAAGCAATTGTGCTATATATTAAACCTGACCGTGTGTAATATGAATTGATTGCTAAAATTGCTTATTTAGTAAAATCATTAAATTGCCAATTCACTGATAGAATCACCATAACTAAAGGATATTATGTACCAAAAATAACATTTACATTTTATTTTTTTCTTGTGTACATTAGTTTTCAGAGCATAAAACTCATCCACAAACTATAAATGTCATATAAAATAATTTGACAATGAATGTCAGTAAACTACATTTTAGAATGCCAAACAAATTGATCTTTCTTAGCTTGAAAATAATATGTA
This sequence comes from Myotis brandtii, assembly GCF_000412655.1. Taxonomy (NCBI): domain Eukaryota; kingdom Metazoa; phylum Chordata; class Mammalia; order Chiroptera; family Vespertilionidae; genus Myotis; species Myotis brandtii. The sequence goes on along the minus strand of NW_005357764.1, from coordinate 7,645,237 downwards.
AATTCCAGCCTAAACATGTATGGTCATTTTTAGAAATCGATCATTTATTTTTCAAATGACCAATTTTCTTACCTAAAGAAGGCTTGCAGGTTACAGTTCATTTGGGATGAATGAAATGCAGTAACTGCTGCCCTGGGGTACTCACCAACATCCATTTGATTGCACTTCCTAAGTTGGCAAAATACCACAAAAACACATTCATCAAAATGTATAAGTAGAAGTCCAATAATTTTGATGCTTAGGATATTTATATATCATTGTATATATTGCAAGTTTTTGTTAGAAAGTTATTGATTACAAACTATTTTCTTTTTCTACTCAGAAGGAAGCCTGTCCATTAAAAATATCAAAAACAAAAAACAAAAACCACCAGCCTGGTTAGTGGAAATATTGCAACACTTGCCAGGAATTACACTTGAAGCCCTACTAAAATAGAAGGTAGTAGATCAAACAGTCAAATGGCTTTGAAATTCACATTTTAATGAATATGTATGGAAAGATACTACAAAAAATTTAAGGTAGTCCATAATTACATTTATTTCTTATAGGCTGCATAAATTGTTCAGTTCTGGTTATAGCAGCAATAATACCACTACAACTGTGATAATTAAATAAGCAGACATAACTTTTATTACTTACTATTCCCATATAAATATAGTTTGACAAGTTTGCTATTAACAGAACATATGCTTCTGTGATTTTTAAATTTTTCAGTGGTATTGATAGATATAATTGATTTATTCTTAATTGATTCATTCATATTCTCTTTGAGGTTTGGCCAATTTTAGGCACAGCGACTTGTTAGAGTTAGGAGCAGTTTATGGACATGGAAGAAAATAATGACTATTCTACACCATGACAAAACTCACTGCCTGGGCATCATGAATAAATGTCATAAAGTAAACAAACAAATAAATAAATGCATCCTATTACTTTTGTGAGCCAAATTAAACTACACAGAGGAGATGGAGGAAACAACCTATTATGCAACTAAAAACTTCTCTTCAATCTCTAACACCTGCCAGCTCTCAGCCTCTCTCTGAATCCTACTCCTAAAATAGAGCTTTGGAGGGCAGATAGGGAGAACATATTAGACACCAGTTTCCACAATTTGATTTCCCCCACTACCATCTGTTCTATTATCTAAATCATTATTTTCCAGGCAATAGAATGGTAGGCTCTCTGTGCTTTACATTCCAATCCAGAAACAGGCAGAAAGGAGCTATCAGGCTTACAGTGAAAGGAACACCACAAATAAGAGAAAGACAAATCAATTGTATTCCCCTAAGCCAGTGTTCGGCAAACCGTGGCCCCTTGAGTATGGCACTTCCACAAAATACCACGTGTGGGCACGCACGTACAGTGCGATTGAAACTTCGTGGCCACACTCAAGGGGCCAAAGAGCTGCATGTGGCTTGCGAGCCGCAGTTTGCCGACCACTGCCCTAAGCTGATGACACAATTTTATTTACTGCAGAAACTTTTCTATTGAGTTCTCAATCTGGTTACTTTTGTGTTTTCAGGCCATTCTTTATGCTAGAAAATAATAAAGTAATCTGGTAATGGTATATATAGTAAATCACTACCTAAGACCCAGAAGAAGACTGTATGCAAGTACCTATCTCAAATCAGTTCACTGGAGTTTTCAGGATCAGATGAGCTACGTACCTGGTTGCTGAAGGAACTTGATTGCTGCTTCAGAATCACTATTGGGACCTGGGAGGCTGGTAGAAGACAAAACCAGAATACAGTAGGTCCTCGGGTTATGTCGGAGATCCGTTCCTATGCGACGCAACGCGATTTTCACCGAAAGTCAGAACCCACCTACATAAGCACCTAGGGCACTCACATGGAGCACATACACAGCAGTAATGAAGTGAAACAGTAAAAATAAATGAAAAGATAACAATTCTTGACCTTTACTTGTGGTAAATAAATAATAAAAAACATAAAGCACATATGTACATACGTCGAAATGATGGAATTTTTTTTTATATATAAATACTGTAAATGGGAGATGGCGACGTAACCACGAAATGACGTACGTCGACTCTGACGTACGTCGAGTCTGACATACCCCGAGGACTGCCTGTACAGGATCCCATCAAGTGATAAGCCATACTTCCAAAAAGGGAGAGATGAGCAAGCTTGATCTTTAGCACAATTCTGGAGTACAAAACAGGTATATTAGCATTGGGGAGCGTGTAATGATGACTCAAAGTCGAGGCTTCAGTAACCACCCTAACCCAATTTTCTTTTTTGATATGTCTACTAATTTGGTGGATCAGGTGGCCACGTGACTCAGATCCTCTAAAAGTAAGAAATCTCCCACAGTATGTATGTATGTATGTAGATAGATAGATATGGATGTAGATATATAGATATCAGAGAAGAAGGGGGGAGGGAGGGAGGAAGGGAGGAAGAGAGAGAGAGAGAGAGACATCAATGATGAGAGAGAATCACTGATTGCTTGCCTCCTGCACACCCTTACTGGGGATCAAGCCCACAACCCAGGAATGTGCACTGATGGGGAATTGAACCGTGACCTCCTGGTTCATAGGTCGATGCTCAACCACCAAGCCACGCTGGCCGGGCTCCCACAGTATTCTTGAGGGAAAGATAGTCAAAGACGTTAGGAGAAAGACTAAAAACATCCAAAGCCAAGCTAGTGGCAGCAATGGAAGCAACTATCTTCTGTACCTCCCCAGGTTCTTCCAACTTGGTTAAATGAATACACAGAAAGGATTTTTAGGTTCCAACTTTTCAATTATCACAACACTAGAAATGCTGTATAAATACTACAGATAATAAAGATTCAAAATTATCTAAAAGACTAGACAGATCTGTTTGAAGCAGCAGATGAATATGAAGAGGAATTAGCAAATGTCCTTTAAGTTACTTTCTAAAGTGGCGCACTGTCAAGTCAGATTGCTGTCACCAGGCTGATGGGCTCTGCTATGGAGTCTGAAGTCCCAGTTATTGGTACAATGACAAGGGAGATGTGGCCTGGACAGGAAAACTGAAAATTTGTTCAAAAAATACAGCTCTAAAACACACAGCGTTCTAACACACCTCCTCCCACTAAATAGAACCCAAGCAGAGAACAAAACTCAATTTTTTAGGAATGTTGTCAAAAATATTTACGTTCTTTGCAGCCCACATCACCTCTAAGTTGCCTTCTAAATCTAAAATCTACATGAAAAAAAAGTCCCAGTCAAATGATAATATCATCAAGGTTTCAACAAGACAAAAGGTAAGTATTTATGTCAAATAAATCTTTCCTAAAGCAGTGATTGCCAGCTAGTTGGTGTTCTCACTTTTTATCAGTGATTTAGCAATTCTCTATACTCTCAAAAGTCTCTGTGATATTAAGAAATTTTTATTTTTTAAACCCTTTAATCTTAGAATAGGTATGTTTGCTTTCATATGAAAAACTGTTCAACAAGACAAAAGGTAAGTATTTATGTCAAATAAATCTTTCCTAAAGCAGTGATTGCCAGCTAGTTGGTGTTCTCACTTTTTATCAGTGATTTAGCAATTCTCTATACTCTCAAAAGTCTCTGTGATATTAAGAAATTTTTATTTTTTAAACCCTTTAATCTTAGAATAGGTATGTTTGCTTTCATATGAAAAACTGAAGTTTTGAAAGTATATATCGATTCAAAACACCTTTTGAGATGCAAAGAAGAGTTATGCAGAAAGTGAATTGGGCAATGTGTTAAAGTCCCTGAATGGCAGCTGTTTCCACCTTCTCCGGACTCTGAATGCCCAAGCTCTGGACAGGAAGCCTCTAAACAGGGAGTCCCCACCTTAGAGAAGGTAGACTAAGGGATCTAACAATTAGCGCAAACCATTCAGGAAAGCATTTTGCAACATTTTTCTGAAAGAAAATAATCCTAATTTAGTCTACTTCATATTTTGGAGAACATTTCTGGATACACGTGTCAAAGACAAAACCAGTACATCTTAAAGGGTATAGACTCTTCCAACTCACAGGCAAGCCTGCATCTATTTTCCTCTTGGACATGGCGAGTACAAACTCTCTTACCCGATCGTCCTGCAAACTAGAGCACTTGGAGGGGTCGCGCTAAAGCCACCGCGAGTCTCAGTTATCCCTCATCCAGCAACGACACAGGCTCCAAACATCACCTGACGCGCGTCTGAGAGTGGGGTTAGGGTGCAATCTTTTCCGAGCTTACCCTCCAAAGATGAGCAAAATGACCGAATCCAGGGACCGCGGGGACCCGTGCTCGCCCCGCAGAAAAAAACAACCCGGAGGAAACAAGAACAGAACTGAGGCT
>NW_005357764.1:7633430-7640460 GCF_000412655.1 Myotis brandtii | reverse complement strand
CACAGCCCCGCCCACAGCCCGCCACGCATGCGCACAACTTCATTTTTAGCTGGAGACCGGGCACAATGCTCACACCTGCTCAGGAATCCCCTGGGCGGCCCTAGTGGGTGAGTGGAAGGATTTCTGCCTGTTGGTCTTCAACTAATTTCAACAACCTGCAAAGTAAAACAGATGGCCAGCTTCTCCAAACGTTCATGAGTTAACTGTTCTGGTTTCTAGAACTTAACCTCCCCAGAAAATGCACCCCTTTATTAATATATAAATGCTTTAAAGAAACTTTTAAAGATATCAAAAGTGATAACAGCTCAGCATTAAATATGTATATATCACCTCCCTGTTCTGCGCCACATCTGTTGCTTGTCTTTACACTCTCCTTTTGCAGAGCACAAGTTTTCTTCATGACAAAATTCAGTTTATCAATTTGTTCTTTTATGGATTGTGATGCCAAATCTAAGAAATCTTTGCCTAAGACATGTTCACAACGATTTTCTCCTATATTGTTTGTAATTTTAGATATTATATGTAGGTGTAGATTCATTTAACTTTTGTGTATGGTTCAAGGCATGAATCAAAGTTCACTTTTTTTTTTTTAAATCCTCACCCGAGGATATTTTTTCCATTGATTTTTAGACAGAGTGGAAGAGAGAGGGGAAGACAGAGTGAAATATCGATGTAAGAGAAACACATTGATTGGTTGCCTTCCGCACACACCCCCGACCAGGGCCTGGGTCAGGGGAGGAGTCTGCAACCAAGGTATGAGGTATCAGCCCTTGATCGGAATCAACGCCTTTGGTCAGCAGGCCCAATGCTCTATCCACTGAGCCAAACCAGTTAGGCCAAACTTCACTTTTTTGGTAAATGTATATACAACTATTCTATCACCAGCTTTATATATATATATTTTAAATATATCTTATTGATGTTTTACAGAGAGAAAGGGAGAGGGATAGAGAGTTAGAAACCTCAATGAGAGAGAAACATCAATTCAGCTGCCTCCTGCACACTCCCTACTGGGGATGTGCCCGCAACCAAGGTACATGCCCTTGACCAGAATTGAACCTGGGACCCTTCAGTCTACAGGCCAATGCTCTATCCACTGAGCCAAACTGGTTAGGACTCTATCACCAGCTTTTGAAGAGACTATTATTTTTCTCTCCTGAACTGCCTTTGCAACTTTGTGAAAAATCAGTTGTCCTTGTATGTGTGGGTCTATTTTTAAATTCTCTATTCTGTTTGATTGATATACATTTTTTGAGGGACACCCTGGATATTTGATTTCAAACTCAGGAGCATGCAATTATGCCAATAATATATTTTTTAAAGCATCTCTGTATAGTTCTTTTACAGGGAATGTCATTTTCATGCTTTGAGCAAATAGAGATTCTGGTTGTTAGAATCAGGATAGTCTAGGTCAGCAGTTCTCAACCTGTGGGTTGAGATCCCTTTGGGGGTCGAATGACCCTTTCACAGGGGTCACCTAAGACCATTGGAAAACACATATATAATTACGTATTGTTTTTGTGATTAATCACTATGCTTTGATTATGTTCAATTTGTAACAATGAAGATACATCCTGCATATCAGATATTTACATTACGATTCATAACAGTAGCAAAATTACAGTTATGAAGTAGCAACGAAAATAATTTTATGGTTGGGGGTCACCACAACATGAGGAACTGTATTAAAGGATCGCGGCATTAGGAAGGTTGAGAACCACTGGTCTAGGTTGTGCTGCAGTACCATTCTGCAAATTCCAGTGATTTAACACACACAGGTTTATTTCTCAGTCATACTACATTTCTGTCACAATTCAACTAGGTGCTCTGATCCCTGTTGCCTTCTTTCAGTTACTATATAGATATAGTTACTATATAAAAAGTTGTCAGTCTGTGACAGAGGGAAAGAGACAGTGGGACACATACATTTCATCTTATGCTTCTAACCATATATGAATTCCATCCTCATTTCATTGGTCAAAGCTAATCAAAATGGCCACACCTAATTTTAAGTGGGTGAAACAATCCAATCTTACCACTCACCTGGAAGGAGAAACCTGGAATGTTTGGAAACAGTCATAATGACTGTCACATTAGTAAAATTGGGCAATCAAATTTTCACAAAAATTATTATCTTATACTTCAGTTATTTTTTTAATATTGTCTTATACTTCTGTTCTTTTTAAAAAAATATTTTTAAGCATAAAAAAGGACTCACTTTTATAAAGTTTGAAGAGGGAAGTCCTTAAAACTGCAGTTACTTCTGACACCAACTGCAGATATTAGGGATCCTCAAGACTACGCTGCTTCTAACAACAATTGTAAGTTTGGGGATCTCCAAGATCACCCTCAGATTGTTTGATAACTCTCTAGAAGGACTCACAGAACTCACTGAAAGCTATTATATTGATGGTGATGCTTTATTATAGTGAAAGAATACAGCTTGAAGGCTGCCAAGGGAAGAGATGCATGGGACAGAGTCCAGGAAACCTCCACATGGGAGCTACCAGTTGTCAACTGCGAGTGGAGTCATGGACAGCACTAAATTCTCCCAGCAATAATGCATGACAATATGCATGGAGTATTTCCAACTGGGGATGCTCACTGGGGATGTTCCCAGAGTTTTTACCAGGGCTTGGTCATATAGACAAGGTTGGCTGCCTTTGTGGTTGACCTTTAGTCTTTAGTCCCCCCACAGGTCCAGTTGATAACTGTGTGGCCCAAAGCCCCACCATAAGTTATATTGCTAGAATGTTTGGTGTGGCTCAAAGCCCCAAGTAAACAAAGACAGTCTGTCTTATCAGGCAGAGCATTCCAAGGTCTTAGACATCACACTGCAGGAGTTGAAGGCACAGCTCAGACTTCTCTTTGGTTAAGATTAGTTCTTTACTACACAGGGGTTAAATCATATTTGATTTAACATCATTTCAGAATGCCACAATTAAATTGTCTATGGATTCTATTTGAAAGAAAAATATATGTCAGTAATATTTACTGCCTAGTAAAAAGCATTTATTTTTGGCTTCTTACTAGGTAGCAAATGATGGGAAAAATCAATGCCATATTTGCTTTAATATATAAACTATCTGCTTTCCAAAGAAAATTTTAGGTATATTTCCCCTTTTATACCTTGCATGTTACCAAACACATTACCTACATAAAAAGATACTCCAAGATTTGCTTTGTTATCATCTGTTCCATGAGAACCCTACAATGAATTTAATTGAAGATTTATCCTGCTTTCCTTTAAAAATTTCAGTATTTAATATTTAAAAAGGTATATGATCTATTTTCTAAATAGGTTAAGATTTTTTTTTGCCTACTCAAGAGATTTTTGAGATTCAGCGTTCACTTCATATTTTTTTTTTAGATTAAGTTTTCCCCTAATGAAATTAGTAAAAGAACTATTTGCTCTCTGCTCCCCCTGTTCAACAGACTGTGTCTTCCCATGCAGTGCCAGCTGCAACCCTGAGATACAATGGTGAAGGTTGGAGTGAATGGATTTGGATATATTGGGCGCCTGGATACTAGGGCTGCTTTAAACTCTAGCAAAGTGGATATTGTCACCATCAATAATCCTTTCATTGACATCAATTACATGGCCTACATGTTACAGTGTAATTCTACTAATGGCACGTTCAAAGGCACAGTCCAGGCTGAGAACTAGAAGTCCATTTCCATCTTCCAGGCGCGAGATCACACCAATATCGAATGGGGTGAAACTAGTGCTGAATATGTTGTGGAGTCCACTGGTGTCTTCAGTGCCTTGGAGAAGGCTGGGGCTCACTTGGAGGGTGGAGCCAAGAGGGTCATCATCTCTGCCCCTTCTGCAGATACCCCTATGTTTGTGATGGGTATGAACCATGACATGTATGGCAGCTCCTTCAAGATTATCAGCAATGCCACCAACTGCTTGGACCTCCCAGCCAAGGTCATCCATGACAACTTTGGCATCATGACCACAGTCCATGCCATCACTGACACCCAGAAGACCACAGATGGTTCCTCTGGGAATCTGTGGCATGATGTCCAAGGGGTAGCCCAGAAAACCATCCCTGCTTCTACTGGCGCTGCCAAGGTTGTCAGCAAGGTCTTCCCTGAGTTGAATGCAAAGCTCACTGGCATGGCCTTACATATCCCCACCCCCAATGTGTTGGTTGTGGATCTAACCTGCTGCCTGGAGAAACTTGACAAATATGATGACATCAAGAGGTAGCAGGGATCAGAGGGCCCCTTCAAGGGCACCTTAGGCTGTACTGAGGACTAGGTTGTCTCCTGCGACTTTAACAGTGACACCCACTTCTTCATCTGCGATGCTGGGGTTGGCATTGCCCTCAATAACCAATTTGTCCAGCTCATTTCCTGGTAAGACAATGAATTTGGCTATAGTAACAGGGTGGTGGACTTTATGGTCCACATGACCTCCAAGGGGTAAGAACCCCCTGGACCACCAGCCCCAGCGAGAGGAAGAGAGGCCCTCAGATGCTGGGGAATCCTGGCCCCAAATCAATCCCCAAACACACTGAGAATCTCCTGGCCTCCATATTTTTCATCTCAGGCCCCCTGAAGAAGAGGAGGGGCTTAGGAAGCCCTACTTTGTCTTGCACCATCAGACAAATTCACTGTACCCAGCTAAAATAAGTAAACAAAAAGGAACTATTTGACTTTACTAAAAAATTAAAGCTATGCATTTTAAAATCACAAATGCCAACTAGTGTGTTTCTAAATGTGGAAAAACTTACTGCTGTTGGCACCATATTCAAACACAGTATGAAGTCCCCCATAAACAGGGGGGATTATGAAATAAGCATTTCTAAATGGGTCAGGGTTAGTCATCACTGACAACATTGATTCAAAGCCATTACCCTGTTTTAAAGAGTGAATAAAGTCAAGGGGATTGCATAGAGATTTTGTTAACACTATGTTCTATCTGATGTAAGATAGACTAGTCTTGCACAGCCCTGTGGTTCTGAACTTATATTATTTCTTAAAACAGAGAAGAAAAATGATTTTTAATCTGTTGCTTTTCACTTATGCTTTATAGTACAATGTCATTAAAATAAAATATAACATTGAATTGTGTTTTCTAACGTAGATGACCTAGTTTTTAAAAGCTGTAATTCAAATAAAATAATTCTGCAAATACACTTTGTTTTAAAAGAAAGAAATTAATTTATTGCCATGTTTAAACATTTCATAGACATACGTTGTTAATCTAGAGATAATTTTCTACAGTTATTTTATTTATGCAAGGCAAGACCCTGTGTTATTTGATTGTCAGCACAAGTCTGGGATCATTGAGAAAAACAGGGTCAGTCAATCAAAATCATTTAATAAAAGTAGGTTAGTAGGTCACATCTGTCCTGATGATCCATCATTTTTAAGGGCATTACAAAAAGTAGTCATTAGCAACTATTACAATTTCTTAGTCTTTTGAACAAAAAAGAAAAATTTAACACTGAAATCATTTCTTTATAAAGAGCAATAAACTCTTTCAAGTTACTAAATTTTGATTTCCTTGTTTATGGAAAGTTTCCCTATGTTAATTCCAAATCTTTAAAAAAATGACAGACTGCCCTGACCGGTTTGGCTCAGTGGATAGGGCGTCAGCCTGCGGACTCAAGGGTCCCAGGTTCGATTCCGGTCAAGGGCATGTGCCTTGGTTGCGGGTATGTCCCCAGTGGGGAGTGTGCAGGAAGCAGCTGATCGATGTTTCTCTCTCATTGATGTTTCTAACTCTCTATCCCTCTCCCTTCCTCTCTTTAAAAAATCAATAAAATATATAAAAAAATGACATACCTTGAGATGGAAAATTAGGAAAGCAGTAGTTTAACTTACTGGACTTAGAAATTCAAAGGGATTTTTAAAAAAATGATTACTATGAATCAACTTAAGGAATATGCTGTATTGCCAGTCAATTACACTGAGATCATAAAGTAGAACAATTGTCAGAGGAAACAGAAAAAATACTATAATATTTAATGGAAGTAATATTTAAAATGCCACATCATAGCAGTGGTCTGCCAGCAAACACACCCATCAAGTACCCAAACAGAAGTAGGGCAGCTCTTTGTTACAAAGTATTAAGGAGACATTGGAAAAACAAGCTCAAAGACATCTGCAAGGCTTGCCAGTTGATGACAATGATAACCAATCCAGGACAAAGAACAGTGCAAAAATACAAACATTAGTGCAACACAGCTAGGTACTCGGGACAATAATGTTCACTACAGCTCACATCACTGCTGAACATACACACACCTGCAGCAAGGTTCCTGGATGGTAGTGTTAATTACAGTTATTACAACTGCAGAAATTCACACAGAGCACAGCATGTCTGGTTTTTACATTTTCCTGTATGGACTCCATGTATTGAGTAAAATTATAAAGCTCAACATTTGAAGAGTTCCATCTTCAAATCTTTCCTGTGAGTCTTATTTGAGCCTTATGGAAAAAAATGGGGCGAGGTATGCAAAACATCCTATATAATAAAAGCTTAATATGCAAATCAACTGAATGGTCACTATGATGCACACTGACCACCAGGGGCAGACGCTCAATGCAGGAGCTGCCTCCAGCCTGCAGGCCCCAGGCCAGCTAAGGCGGGTGCCAGTGGGGGGATGCCCCCCCACCCCGGTTACCCCGCTGGTCGCCCCACAGAGGCGGGGGGCAGGGCCAGCAAGTGGGTGGTGCCAGGCCAGCCAAGGCAGGTGCCAGTAGGGTCCCCCAATCACCCCGCCGGTCACCCCACAGATCAGTCCTGATCATTGGCCAGGCCTACGGACCCTACCCATGCAAGAATATCGTATACCTGGCCTCTAGTGTACAAATAAAAGTCTAAATGAAACCACTTTTCTGACCATATGCATATCCAGCACTTGGAGTGGTGTGGGCTCTAAGATGGGCTTTCAGGAAAAGTCCAGACTTTTGAGAATACAGAAAGCTCTGGATTTAGGAGGAATGATTTTCTTTCTTTCTTTCTTTTTTTTTTAAATATATTTTATTGATTTTTTACAGAGAGGAAGGGAGA
>NW_005357764.1:7632709-7633368 GCF_000412655.1 Myotis brandtii | reverse complement strand
CCTACTGGGGATGTGCCCACAACCAAGGTACATGCCCTTGACCGGAATCGAACCTGGGACCCTTCAGTCCACAGGCTGACGCTCTATCCACTGAGCCAAACCGGTTAGGGCAGGGGGAGTGATTTTCTTACAGAAGAAGGGAGCAGATCTCATGTGTGAGAGTTGGAGCTATTTTCTTTCGTGATTTGTAGCCTATGTATTCGGTTTGGGTTGTGTCCTAGTAAAAGAGTATATTTTAGATCCCCAAATGAACCACCTCCAGTAAGGCCAGGGGTGAACCTGAGGAGGGGCGGTGAAGGATTAAAGAAGACAGGCAAGAGAATACAGGTAGGTTCACTTGTGCCTGGATGAGGACACAGTGACACAGACTGTAAGCCAAAGCTTTATTTTATAGTCAGAGCACAGAAAGCAAAACAAGGGGAGTGGTCAACATGTTTACAATGTTCTTGCGAGTTTCATCTTGTTTTGGCAGCACTTGCTGCACCTCCCACAGCCCATTAGCTACCTTGGAACAAGGGAGGACTATAAGATCAAGCTTAATTATGCTAGGAGGGCTCCGACCTCCAAGGTGGGACTTGTTTGTGGCCCTGCCACAGGTCAGTCTGAGGCTTGACACTATAGCTGCTCCCTACACCCACCCAAATCCTTGTTGACCACTA
>NW_005357764.1:7604763-7630792 GCF_000412655.1 Myotis brandtii | reverse complement strand
AAAGATGTTTACTTTTCAGAGAACATTTTATTACTCATTTTTCTTTATCAACATCGATCAAACCTTCTTACCTTTAGGAAACTTTTCAAATCTCTGAAAGGAAATCACGACACCATCCACTATTGAATGAAGCGTGTTTCATTAAAAGCAAATTGCTGTTGAGTCATATCCTGAAAGTGAGTGGTTACTTTTAGCAGAATAATTGCACAGGTGCTTCAGAAGAGAACACAGTCAAACTTGTTACGTTGATGTATTTTCCTGTGTAACAGAGTTTTTCATTTTCAATCCAGAAAAATTCACTAATATGAAACTTGTAGAATTACATGCGTAGGTTGCCATTTACAAGCAGTCAACTGCTTCACTGACTTCTGAATATAATTTAGTTGCATTTCCTTGAGTTAACTACCTGGGAAATTGTGTTAAAACATTAATTAATAAGTCACAGTGTTTCTTACACAACATTCATAGCATCCCTAGCACTTTTCCTAACTGTTCTCAGTATGGAGTTTTGACACTATCTACCCATAAAAGGTAATGGATCTGAGCAAAAGGTACTTTTCACAAACCTATATGTTCATGTTGACCAATGTCACCCCAAACAATTTAATAAATTTTTTAAAAGTACAGTTGGCATACAATATTGTATTTATTTCAGGTGTATAATACAGTAAGTCGACATTTATATGCCTTACGATGTGGTCACCATGAAAGTCTATTAACCATCTACGGCCGTGCCTACCATATAGTAGCCAGAGTAGGCCTGTTAGAATGTCAGCTCATGTCACTCCTCTGCTAGAAACCCTCCAATTGTGTCCTCACTCAGAGTAAAAGCCACACCTTTTAAGGACCTAAGAAACCTTCCCTCAATCTTTTTATCCCCCACTCTATTTCTTGGACTTCATCTTCTGCTGCCTCCTCCTTCCCTCCCTCACTCTAAGGGGGCTCCTCCTCCCTGTTCCTCAAACCCTCCAGGTACTCCTGCCCTGGGGCCTTGGTACTTACTTTTCCCTCTACCTAGAATGCTCTTTCCACAGGTATCTGCAAGGTTTACTCTCTATTCTCCCAAGGGCTTTACTCACATGCCACCTGCTTTTTGTCTCCTTAGTATAACCACTATATACTGCAATATGGTTTGCTTCTCTCCCACTAGAATGGAGGCTCCAGACAGGCAGAGGTGTTGGTCTGTTATGCTCACTGCTATATCCTCATTACTTAGAATAGTGCGTGGCACATAGTGGGTACTCAGTGCATAATTATAGAGGGAATGAGTAAATGAATGTCTTGTCATCTCACAAAATTCCTTAGTATAACCACTATATACTGCAATATGGTTTGCTTCTCTCCCACTAGAATGGAGGCTCCAGACAGGCAGAGGTGTTGGTCTGTTATGCTCACTGCTATATCCTCATTACTTAGAATAGTGCGTGGCACATAGTGGGTACTCAGTGCATAATTATAGAGGGAATGAGTAAATGAATGTCTTGTCATCTCACAAAATTGGTCTAGTAGCCAGAAGATGGAGGGATTGATAGAGATAGATAGATGATAGATAGATAGATGATAGATAGATAGATAGATAGATAGATAGATAGATAGATAATGGATAGAACAAGCCTATAGATAGGTTGGTATAACTGTCACTACCTCTCCCACCCCTACTCCAGGGAAAGCAGCACAAGTTCTGATATAGAATTACAAATAGAATTCTCCCATTTTAAACTGAGGACAGCATATAATCATGTTTATGCATTTCACGTTTCTCTGAAATTAAGTATTAAATAGTACCTTTCATTTGAACATCTTAAAATGAATTTTTTTAAAAGAACACCATAATTAAATGTAGTTATTCTTCACTATTCTACATCAGTTAGCAGCAAGAGGCTTCATGGATTTAAGATCTCACTGGCTTTTGACACCTTCGTATTGGATGAGAACATGCAAGGGGAACCCAAGTAGCAGTTTGACATTACAATATGCCGTTTAAACCTTAGAAAGTCTATTATCGCCTGGCTTATTCGTATAAGAAAAAAGTGAAATGACTTGTCAGCCAGAATGTTCTAAAAATGCCCATGTCAACAGAGTGTCATGGTGTCCTTGGGGCGTTACCTTAGTTACCTGGATTCTTCCTGTCTACTCAGCATATCATGGTTGAGCATATTACTCAGGAAGGCTCTGGAAAGGAAGTGGGGCTCACTCGTGGCGGTTAACCAAGTGTTTTCCTGAGGTCAGAGTGTGAGTGACACATGTGCTCTGTGTTGACCACACTTGTAAGGTAAAGATAAGTGTTCTTTCTGAGACTGAGCTCCCACAAAGTTGCCAAATGTTTAGAGTGTGGCTTTGGTGTCCTGGTCTCCCAATGGCATGCCTCCTAGCACCTTAGACCCCCTCTTCAAATGCCCAGGACCCTTCATCCTTTCAAAATTGGCACACAGGAAAGCTTCTGTTACAGCTTTAAAAAGTTGCCTCTTCCAAGGTGGTTATATGTCTTTTGGAGAAAACAAAGCCAGAAGCAAAACAAGTGAGGTGTCAGTGGTGAAGTTTCAGGCATCAGTAAGCCAGGTCCAGCCTCTGTTTTAGGGAGCAGGACTCTGACTGCCTATGCCGTGGAGATAAATTTGAGTAGGACAGACACTCACGATACCAGACTCCAAAGTGCTTTACTTAAAATAAACTGCCCCATGAGTCTTAATGTCTGAAAGAAATGCCAACAGGTCGTAAGTCATATATGTACCATCTTCTGGAGGATCTCAGAAGTCATTTAGTCTAACTCTCTCATTTTATAGGTGAGGAAATCAAGGTTCCAAACAGTTAACTGCAGTCCTGTGATCTCCGCAGTGTACATTCCACGTCTTGCTTTTGTGTGTGCTTGGAAACGACTGAGTGCATTTCTTGCCAAAGGTCTTGTAACTCAGCATAGTCCTTCTGTATATCCTTCCAGTCTAAAGTAGTGATACTTGACTGAGCTTGTCAGCCAGCATGCTCTAAAAATGCCCTTGTTCTAGGAATGCAAATAATATAAACTATTAAGGAGATTTTCGAGTTGGGCCCAGGAGGAACTAACTTATTCCTAGACTTGCCTCTACACTGAAGTAATGCCATGACCATGCACCAATGGTAAATCAGTGTTATCTGCTTGACCAAAGAAAAACCAAGGTGGTGTGGAGAGGACACTGGTTGGGAGAGGGTAGGTGTGAATTTTAGCCCAGCCTTCATCACAATCTGGCCATAGAAACCCTCCTAGTAAGTAACCAAGCTTACGGTCATGTGCCAGGACAGAGCCACTAGATGAGCAAAGCAAATGGGCAATAGAATTGCTGTAAAAGGCCTCTTGGGCTCAGTGTCTCCTCATCTGTCAAAGGTTTAGAGAAACAGATTGGCTGGAAAGGCTGAGAGCACACTTGTGTTATCCCAAATCTCTCTAGCTTCTTTCTGTAGCCGGAACAATGGACACCAGGGCAGGAACCTAGAAGATCGCTCCTTCAGACCAATTTCACGGGAAGACATGTGACCCATACTTGGCCAATGATAGTTCCTACTCCCAAGCAGCATAAATAGGTCCAAAGGATAGCCACGTGACCATAGCAGACCCAATCCAAGTTCTCCCTTCAGATTGGTTTACAGATCTTGGGAAATAGAGTTCCTTCTCTGTAAAGTGAATAAGCTGAGATGATGCAAGCGTGAAGTTACAGAGGCTACTTCCCTTGGGCCAAGAGAGGCCAACACAGAGATCATCAGAGCTGAGAGAAAGATGTGTTCCAGTGATGCTGTCTGATTCCTGGATCCAGCCATGCCTGAAAATATTTGAGTTGAGACACTTTCTTTTTTTTTTTTGCCTGAACTAGCTTTAGCTAGACTTGTCATTTTTTTGCCTGAAAATATTTGAGTTGAGACACTTTCTTTTTTTGCCTGAACTAGCTTTAGCTGGACTTGTCATTTTTGATTAAAAGAACCCTGATAATCATCCTCTAATTTTTCAAATGAGGAAAGTGAGGCTCAATGGAGGGAGTGTGACTGACTCAAGGTCACACAGCACATTGGGGACAAAATTTGGACTTGAAATCAGAGCTACTGATATTCATTCCAATGAATTTTCTTCCACACTGAGCTTTATATACTATATCTTGTAAATTATTCAATATTTTCTGAATGATAATACAGGTCTTTTCCCCCTACCATGTTACATCAGGGCAAAATTCATTCATGTAAGCAAAAGATGGTGTTTAATGTGTTCTAGGCACATCAATAGGGTCTTTCATAAATGTGATCATGTGTAGTTGCCTCACACTGGGCTTCATGAATCATTGAAAATCAGTAGATGTAGATGAAGGAGGGAAAGGAGGGAGGAAGGGAGGGAGGAATATTAAGAAGAAAAGTAGAGTGGGTTTCAAGTAAAAATTAATTCTTTTTTTTATTGTTCAATCGAGTTTATATTAATAACTAGCATTTTATAATGATCTTAAAATATGTCCATGAAATCTAGTCTACTATGAAACTACTGTTTTTCCTAAATTGAACAGAAGAAACCATAAGAAGAGAAACTTCAAGTCAGAGCCTCAGACCAAAGCCTGTCTTCATAGGACTGAATATTAGGAGCAAATGAGGTAACAGAAGATGATGACACTTGATAAATGTCCTAATTGTTGTAGTTCCATGAAAGGTTTACAATAGGGCTTAGTCATGATCAGTAATATTCATTTATAAGGGCTGACTATTAGAGTAAATTGTGTGAAAGTGGGCAGTTCCTGGATTTAGTAACGCAGTGAATAATAATGATGATGCATAGATGTTAAGATTATTTTATTTGAATTATTGTTTAGTATATGTTATATCATTCTTTGTGATCAGAATTTTTGAACCACAAACAGGATGTAGACAAATGGTGAATAAAAAGTTTCAGAGTCAGAAAATAAGATGGGCATCAAGATAATTTGTTTTGCATTGGTTTGTAAAAGTACTCACTACTTTAAAACTTGCTCTTTTCTAGTTTTAAATTCAGTCATGAAAGACACCCAAAAGATTTCTTAGTATCATAATCACACAAATGAAGGGCATGGTTTACCATGTGATATTTAGTTAAAGTTTATACATTATAAAAAGGAAAGGGGGATATATTTCACTATCATCCTCATTGAATTAGAAACATGTAGTATACCATGTGAATTACTTATTAAATAAGGTTTTCTGTAGGTAAGAAATATTTAGACTGATTCATATGGAAATCTAGACCAGCGGTCGCCAACCTTTTGGACCTCAGACCACCACGGTTGGCAACTGCTAATCTAGACAAATAGTCTCAATTATAGATGGTTTCCATCAGTAGTTTTACATTTCAAGCAGAGTACTTTATAGCAACTATTTTTTAACTTACGAAACATAAAAAACACACACTTTATATTGTTCATTGGTGTATTGTGTTTATTCTTCCATGTGTATGTCTCTGAGCTCATGTCCCTGTTTCTAGGAGAAATACCCAAGTCTTGGCTTTTCTGGTCAGCAGTCTGCAGCCTTTTCATGAAACACAATAGCACCCTATGCAATTCTCACCATTGATTCTTTACTACAAGTGTTCATTCCACAAATATGCGCCATTCACTGTTCAAGACTCTGAAAACAGAGGTGGGCCAGACAGAAATGGTCCCTGTTTTTGAAATTGTTATTTTTGTGTGAGACAGAGGAGACAAGCAAATGAATAAATGAAAAAGATTATTTTAGAGGTTGATAAATGTTATCAAGAAAACAAAACAGGTAATATGACGGAGGGTATGGAAGGAGGGCAATATAAATAGGGACATTTACGACAATCCTTACCGAGGAGGTGGCACCTGACCGCAAACCCGAATGACAAGGAGCCAGCATGCATTTTCCAGTGCAAGAGGGTAGCAAGAGCACAGAGAGCAGGCTGACATCACGTAGGAGGTGAAGAGAGAAGCTGACTGAGGGAGCGTGACGAGGCTGGAGATGGAAGCAGGCTCCCAGCATGCAGAGCACCATGGGCCATGGGGAGGTTGAAACTTTGTTCTAAGGGTTTAGGCAAGACACTGAGAATCTTCAAGCAGGGCAGTGACATGTGATTCATGTTTTTAAAAAGGCCACTCTGGTTTCTGGTGGATAACAGATCAGAGGGACAAGCACAGAATGAGAAGGGCTGCTGGCTGTGTTTTTGTAGGTTGGGTGCCACACAGGGTACCAGGCAGAACAGATGAGTGGGGGATTGAAATCCAGCCTTTGTGCTATTCACCAAGCCCTGTGTCAAGCACAGATCTGCATTCACCTGTAGAAAGGGGTATTTTTCATCAAACATGATGTGCCGTACAGGCAGGAAGCAGCCTCAAGAGTGAGAACAAGAGGGAGGATATCACAATAATCTTTGCAAGGATAATAGTCATGGTGGAGAAGGAGAGAAGTGGGTTTAGGATGTGTCTAGAGGTAGAGCTGACAGGACTTGCTGATCGATTAGATGTGAGGGAGAGGTGAGAGAAAAGGAGAAATCAACCATGAGCCTTAAACCCATGGGATATGGTGCTGTCACTGACTGAGGTAGGGAAAGTTGGGAGTGGACTAGGTTTATTTATTTACTAGAGGCCCAGTGCACAAAATATATGCTGGGGGAGGGGGTGTCCCTCAGCCTGGCCTGCACCCTCTCACAATCCAGGACCACTGGCTCCTAACTGCTCGCCTGCCTGCTTGCCTGATTGCCCCTAACCACTCGCCTGCCTGCCTGATCGCCCCTAACTGCTTCTGCCTGCCTGCCTGATCGCCTCTTTCTTGGCCCCCGCCACTGCAGCTTCATCCAGAAGGATATCCGGAATGACGTTCGGAAGGTTGTTCAGCTGTCCAGTCTAATTAGCATATTACACTTTTATTATAATATATATATTTTAAAGAGAGGGGTCAAGAATTTACTTTGGCTAGGTTTATTCTAAGATATATGTTGAAGATCCAATACTCAGATTTATGCGTTGGGGAAATTTATGATGCCATTAGTATAGCTCAGAAATGCAAAGAAATTATAGCCTCTTCTTAGGTTTTCCTCATGATTCCTGATCCACTAGGGTTGGGGATAAGGGGAAGGTAGAGGAAAGGAACTAAAATTAGTCCAGTCTGTTATTCTTCATCTGAAGGAAGAATTCAGACATGTTCACATTCTTTTAGATTCCCACCCCATTGCTCATCTCTCCCCTAACAAGGTAGGCACCCAGGTGCCCTCCCAGCAGTGCCAGGAGGCATCCTTATACCTTTTGGTCTCTGTTACCTCCTCTGCACTTTACAGCAATGCATCTTATTCACCTGTCTCTGGTCACTGCTTGCCATGCTGGTGTCCACTGCTAATGCTGGCAGCCAGTAAGGCTTGGTGAAAGCTCGGTGAAGGCTCTGGGACTCCCTGGCTGACTCAGCCTCATGTCAGCTGGCCCTGTACCCTGTGAGTGTCTGCCATATTCTCCACCCAGCTCCTGGCCCAAAGACCCATCTTGGCCCTGTGGATGTTTATCTGCTCTTTACCCAGCTTTGGTCCATGGACACTTTGGGAGCATGTGGAAGTTTCTGAGTCCCATCCTTACCACAAGGGAACTGGCGATAGCTTTAGAGAACTACCATCCAGCCCTGTGTCTGCCTGACCATGTTGTACCACCGCTGCTACTCTGATAGGTCCACTGTCTACTCCCTGCTGCCCAGGTTGGCATCAGGGCCAGCTAGGTGATGCTCTCTTGTCAAAGGCTTCAAAGTAAATTGGGCAAAAACTCATGGTATTGCACTTAAGAGCTGTAACACACTTCCCCTGCTGGGCGGAAGTTCAGAAAAGGAAGATCTGCACCACATGGCTCCCTCTGTCCCACCTTCTTTCCCCCACAACTCCTTGGTACCAGGAGAGATGGGCTTCCTACTTTCATTCCTCCCGGTCCGTTCTTCTCCTGGCCTGGCCCAGCAACCATCACAGCCCAGCCAGCAGAGTCAGGAGGGTGGTCTTCTCTGTACATATTGAATCTTAGTGCATTGAAAGATATAAAACTTCTTTTCAATCTCACTGCTATACCTTGATGGCTGAGGGGGTGTGGGAAATGTTGATATGATTATTCTTAAGAGGAACAAAATCTGGACATAGTTAAACATATTACACTTGTAACATGAGTTTATAGCTCAATGAAGCTGTCAACTGCTCAAGATACAATTTGAGAGTCATCAGCATGTGAATAAGAACGTCAAATTTATGATAGAGAAATCTGAGCGCCCAAAAGATAGTACTGGGACAATCCAGTCAGGAGAGGCTGGACGGGGGAAGGAGCCGGTGAGAGTCACTGAGAGGTAGTGTATGGAAGAGGAACGCAGTTAAGAGCAAATGTGGTCTCTCTAGGGCCCCGAGAGGAGCCAGTTTCCAGAGGAAGGGAGCACTCAAATGGGATTAAATGTTCCCAAGAGCTCAAGCCTGTAAAAGGATCCTGACCCACCTGACTCTGATCCTGACCCAGATTCTCAATTCTTCCTTAGAAGGGATAATGAGGACAGGTTGAAATGAATAAAACAATTCCTTATCTAAAGGGACATTGGTAACAAAACTTCATAAAATCATGTCACCGTTTTTAATTAAGGTGATGCTCTATTCAGTGAATGCTGTGCTCTTTGAGCCAAACTGAAACCCCACCGGGATGACTGAAGCAATGAACATTGGCCACTGGGGATCCCCCATCTGTTACTGAGAACTTTTAGAGGTTCTCCACCGGATCCTCCAGTCTGCTCTTATGAAGCATCGTGACTGTTTCTTTTTTTGCTTATCTTTTTCTGAAATCAACTTGGAAAACACATCGGTCTTTTATTCTTTCAGGCAGACACTAAAGCACATGGCTTTGTGGGTGAGGCCTCTGCTGGGAACCTGTGCTTGGCATCCCAGATGTTCTGGAGATGGTAGAAATGGAACCAGCGGGGGGGAGGGGGCTCTTTTCCACCAAAAAGAACAGTGAAACAAATCCTTGGGACATGCATGGTGCCGGTGCCCTGCTCCTCTTCCCACCATTGCTCTGAGCTCCAGGTGCCTACCACCCCTGCCCTGCCTTCACACTATTCACAGTATTCATTTTCTCTATTCCATTTTACCTATTTAATGAAATTGACCCTATCTAGACTATGGACATAATAGTCTGTGAATAGTATGGCTAAGATTATTACTTTAATGGTCAGCCTAGGAGGCAGAATGTGATAATACAAAGAAAATAGGTTGGATCCTGGTTCTGTCTCTCACTAACTGAGTGGCCTTGGAAGTCTAAGTAACCTGGTAGGTTGGAGAGCAGGTAGTGAGAAATCTGGCCTCTAAGTTGGGCTGGGTTTCTAGGACCTGTCACTAGCCATTGAGGAAGAGCAGGGTTTGCCATGATTGTGAGAAGACTGAGCCAGGAGCCAAGGAGAGAGTCATTTTGATAACATTCCATCCAAGGGAACAGGGCAGAAAGGTGGACACTGAGACAGAGGCCAATAGTTTGCATTTGGGGCTGACTAGATAATGTTAACAGATCTGAGGGGGTGCACAGAAGTGGATTCTACTACAATCCTAAATTGCTGATACATACAACCCTGCCCCCCTTTGAGGTAGACTTTATTTGAGCTAAGGTGACGTTCCACCCAAGTGGCTCTTTGCATCCCTGTGCTGAACAAACTATTGGATCTCTAAGCTGCTGAAAAAAAGTATACATCTTAATTTGTCCTTTATTTTTGCTAAGAATGAAAAGAAATCATATTGGCTTATACAGTCTCTATTGGGACCCATCTCTGCTACCAATCCTGATTATCTTTCTGAACAGCTATACATATGCATCAGCAGAGCAAAAAAAATGAGCAGATATATAAAAATACTCAGCAGTTTAAATGGAACATTCAGGACAAATAACCCTGAGTGAAAAAGCATTTAATAAAAGAGCTTCTCCCTCACTTGTTTCCTGTGTGTATCTATATTTATAACTTTAATTTTACATTGCATTGAGGGAATAAGAGCAGGCTGTTATGGAAAGGAAGCCATATTTAATAATTCTTGAACATAAAAAATAAAATTGCACAAGTGAAAAAACTAGAACCCCAGTAGCAATAAGCACAGCTAGGTTTAATCTTGCCTTCTAATGCCATTCTCCAACAAAGAAACCAGCAAAGGAAATAGACAAGATGAGCCTGGAGCATCTTGTAATGCCAGAAAGTAATGCAGTTATCAAAAAACAAAATCAAAAAAGCCACAATAATGGGGTCAAAGGAGACACAAGAGGCAATGGAAACAGCTCCCAAAATGGCCAAAGCTGGAACAATTTGAGCAACAAAATAAATATAGCAGTATTGGATTGTAACCCAAAGTATAAAATAAATATCTGTGAATCCATATTAATATAAATAATCTAAATAAATAAATAAATAAATGTCGAGACCAATCCCCATGCAGAAGAATCCCAAATAACTTATGTGGATACTCAGCACTCAAGGAAGTGGGACATAACTCTTCGCTTCTTATATGTGCGCTGCATATGGTGACTTCCAGCCGAAGAGCACAGTATGGGTGGGGGCTGGGATGCGGGGTGGGGGTGGAGAGAAATATTACAATGGAGACACCTGACAAACACTACCTCCGCCAGATGATCAAGGTCAACATCCAGAGGAACAAGTCATGTTGATATCTGTACCTTGGATATTTTATGATGAAAACTGCACTTTATTTTATGGTCTTCCTCCCAAAACACATAAACCCAGTCTATTCATGAGAAAAACATCAGGAAAATCCCAATTTAGGAACATTCTGCAAAATACCTGACCAGTGCTCCTCAAAACTGTCGCGTTCATAAAAAACAAAGTCTGATAAATTGTCACAGTCAAGAGGAGCCCAAAGAGACACGAGGACTGAGTGTAATGTGGTGACCTGAATGGGATCCGGGAACAGAATAAGGACAATAAGTAAAAACTAAGGAAATCCGAATGAGGTAAGGACTTTAGCTAATAATAAGGTATCAAGATTGGGTCATGAATTGCAACAAATGTGAGCTGTGAATAATAGGGGAAATAGATGTGGAGTATATGGGAAATTTCTGTACTATATTCACAACTGTTTTGTAAATCTTAAACTGTTCTAAATAAAAACAGTATTAAAGAAAAGATGGAGAGGTACTTCAGTGAAGTTTGGGGACAGTAAGCCAGAACCATAAACTGGTTTGGGGGTCTGGCAGTGGTATCAGATTTGGGAGAAAGACATGCTAGATGGCTGTGTCTAGGGTGGAGTTTCAGTGGAATGTTTAATTAATTTAATTTTAGTGGGAAGTTGAAAGGCCATTTTATATAGCTTTGTCATTTGTATCATCTTCCTGCCTCCTTTTTATAAAAATAGTGCAAGGCAATCTTTATGAGCTTGTTACATACTTTTTGGAATGCATATTGAACTTTAAAAAACATTAAAATTAAAATATTTGGGGGAAAGAACCTAAATAGAGACTGTTAAACAAGGGGTTGGGTTCTTCAGATAATTGAATTGCGAAAAGATCCAATCCTAAATTTCCCCAGAAATCAGAAATAAAAACAACAAAAGCAAAGGTATGAAAAATAAGTTTAGGAGATTTCAACATATATACAATAGGGGGAGAAAGGAGATTGGAGATCAAAAAACGAATAGAAAAGTTTTGTTTTGTTTTACTGGAAAAAGAGTGTGATCTTAAGATCAAATGGGCTATGGGCAGGAATAAAAAAGAATGAGCACAACTAGTCAACTTCTGGTGAAGAAACAAAAAGGCTCCCTACAGAGGCAAAAACAACAGGAACTCCATCAAAGAAGAAACCAAAAGTGACATTACAGATTATTAAGAAATTAATAAAAGTGGGCAAACTACATATCAAAATCTGCATGATGCTGTCCAGACTGTGCTCAAAAGAAAATGGCTCCTTATCGAGTAATAAATAGCCATGTGATCCTGGGCAAGTCATTTAGTTTTTTAAAACTTCAGTTTCTCATCATCTATACTAATAATAGGGTAATACGCAAATTGGTTGGGATGCCCTCACGTGTAATGACCGATCAGCAGGCTGTGTGCGCAGCAGGCGCGGGTGGGTGGGAACTTGCAGCGTCGGGGACTTGCATTACACTGGCACAATCCATCACCAGGAGGGCCTCCGCACGGCCCGGCCCAGGGGCGGCCCCCAGCGGAGGCCTGCGCAGTGCTAACATGACGCTGCCTGCATGCATCCCCACCCAGCACTGACGTGATGCTGCCTATGTGCGTCCCCACCCAGTGCTGATGTGACGCTGCCTGCATTTGTCCCCAGCCTGGGGATGTGGCGGTGTGGGGGGGGGGGCAGTTGGGGGCGATCAAGCCAGTGGGGGGGCAGTTGGGAACAATCAGGCCAGCAGGAGGGGGCAGTTAGGGGCGATCAGGCGGACAGGGGTGGGCAGTTGGGGGCAATCAGGCTGGCAGGCAGAGTGGTTATGGGTGATCAGGCAGGTGAGCAGTTAGGAGCCAGCAGTCCTGGATTGTGAGAGGGATGTCCGACTGCCGGTTTAGGCCCAATCCCACAGCCAGATTTTCAACAGCATCAACAGCACAAGCTACCATCAGAAGCTTCTCCCGGGTTCTGTTCAGATTCTGATGTAGACGCCATCACTCTTCCTTTGTCGATGGACTGTTCCATTTGGAGGTCAAGATTGGTGCCACCTAAGTGAGTTCCTGCTGCAAGGACTTTGAGGACATCCTCCTCCTTCATTTGCAGGACATTGAGGGCTCCGGATATCGAGAAAGAAATGACAACAGGAATCCAGAACAGCGCCACAGGGACCCCTCTCTGGGTAGTGCAGAAAGGCCAGCAGGGGATGTGTTAGTGATTAATGATTATTGTTGTGGCCATTAAGGAATGTGGTCCTTGGCTCAGAGCAGAAGCTCATTATTTATGCACCACTAATAACCAGTTAGGAAATAAGACCTGCACACAGTAGCTATCAAAATAGAGGTCCTTTCTGTTCCATCTGTTCCCTCTGCTTGATATGTTCTTCCCCATAAAGTGCTTAATATGTTACCTTGCATTTAAGGGTTCAACAGATTCTAGGGCAGTGGTTCTCTACCTTCCTAATGCCGCGACTCTTTAATACAGTTCCTCATGTTGTGGTGACCCCCAATTTCATTGCTACAAATTGAACATAATGAAAGCATAGTGATTAATCACAAAACAATATGTAATTATATATGTGTTTTCCGATGGTCTTAGGCGACCCCTGTGAAAGGGTCGTTCGACCCCAAAGGGGTCGCGACCCACAGGTTGAGAACCGCTGCTCTAGGGCCTTCCCCAGTGCGACCCTGAGCAGGAGTTCTCATTCTTTCTTAATTAGACGGCCACCAAGAAAATGGGCGCAGCAAAGGGGGTCCCATAGTCTCTGACAAATACAGAGGCAGCTTTCAGCTAATGACGGGCTGTGTCGATGCGAGGCCATAAACATTCCATTTACAAGGACAGCCCGGATTGTTGCTTCTGGACAGTGAGGAGTAGTGGGAGTTGTTGCTCCCGGACAGTGAGGAGTAGCGGGGAGGTGTCTGGAGCTACGGAAATGGTGCGTGCGGGAGCCCAACAGGGCCCAGTCAGCCCTGTGTCTACAGGGCCCCGAACTCCCTCCTCAGCGAGAGGTGCAGGACACCCAGCTGGAAGTCACACTCCCTGGGAAGAAGCTCCTGTGGGGAGGACAGCACATCCCACGGGGCTTGCCCATCCCATTGGTTGGGAAATACCGATCGACTTCGACATAACTATTTGATTAAGAAATTAGTACTCGAGGGTTCTCATAATTAGTTATCTCTTGGCTGTTTAGAGAAAAACGCAGAATGGGTTTTACTTAGAAATTTCATGCCATTTTGTGTGTGTCATTTGTGCTGTGGCTTCCCAGAACAATTAACTATTTTGTTTTATTCCTAAAGAAATAATTCATGACACATGGGCTTTTTTTATCACAAAATAAAAATGTCATATGTTATCTTTGGAACAAAATAAGTGAGTTGAGTATTGTCATTTATTGTAAAATATGCTATCTAGACTAAATCTTGGTAAGCATCCTACTTTCCAATCTTCTTGATATTTAAAATAATGAGTAATTAATTTCTGAGCTTGGTTTATGTTTTCTGCAGGAGGTCATTTGCATACTTACATTTTGATATTGAAAGAAATCCTAGAAGCTAAACCTCAAAAGCTGTCGCCTGCCTAGATAAACATCTGCTGTTCTAATGGTGTTTTGAACTGCTGAACTACCATTTAAATATTCTTAATTTTTTTTCTATAACTGAGTGGGTGGGGAAGTGGGCAAGAATTGTAGACCACAGT
Organism: Myotis brandtii; assembly: GCF_000412655.1. Classification (NCBI taxonomy): domain Eukaryota; kingdom Metazoa; phylum Chordata; class Mammalia; order Chiroptera; family Vespertilionidae; genus Myotis; species Myotis brandtii. Next base: position 7,616,485 of record NW_005357764.1, on the reverse strand, counting down.
CACCTAACTCTGCTTCATCCTTTACAGCATTGGAGTTCCCACAACAGACATGCCTTCCTCATGCAGTTACTGTCAGAATTGAAAGGGAGAAGAGGCTGAACAGCACTTCAACATTCTCAAGGGACTACACAACAAGCATGTTTATGTGGCTCATTGCTTAATCACTTGTGAAATGCTTTCCTTGCTCAGGTTTTTAAAATGTTGTATCTATTTTTGTTACGGATCCACTGGGAACATCTATTGGTCACTTCATAAATAATATAAATTTAAGAACCCTTTTAAAAAATGAAATTTGTCATTTATTTATCTAAGCAGTAATTCCTGAGCACTTCATCTAGACCTGGAAATACAGTAATGAACAAGAATCAGTTGTCATGTTGGCTGTCATGGAACTAATATCCCCCTAGGGCACTGGTTGGCAAACTGCAGCTGGCGAGCCACATGCGGCTCTTTGGCCCCTTGAGTGTGGCTCTTCCACAAAATACCACGTGCGGGCGCGCCCGTACAGTGCGATTGAAACTTCATGGCCCATGCGCAGAAGTCGGTATTTTGTGGAAGAGCCACACTCAAGGGGCCAAAGAGCCACATGTGGCTCGTGAGCCACAGTTTGCCGACCACTGTCCTAGGAGGAATAGATATCAAGACAGAATCATGAAGATTGCAATGATTACTGTGGTCAGGGGGGGCTTCATGGAGGAGATGGAGGAGGAGGCGTTTGGATTGAGACCTCAAGGATGAGAATGGATGTGCATGGAAGAACTGAGGAAGAACAGTCCAGGCAGAGCTTAGCAAGAACAAAGGCCTGGAAGCTGGAATTAGAAAGAAACCACTGTGACTGGAGGGTGGTAGGTAAGGTGGAAGCAGAACGTGAGCAGGGTATGAAAGAGACCAGCCCAAGTTCCCAATACACTTGGCTCACTCCCAAGGAAGCATCCTGAATGGAATGCTCCTGCCCTTCCAGGAGGTAGGACTGGGCCATCCAACCGGTTCCCGTGCAGGGGAGGGTTGGCGGTACACTGACGCTTGGAAAGGCTGGTAACCTGCCCCAGGAGCTCCGGTGCCCCCTGATCACCTTTCCCTGCACCAGCTCTTGGGGTGGGTAGGAGGGTGGTGACCCAAGCCCAACTGGGCAGGCCAGAGTTTGGCCTGGGGAGAAAAAAAAATGTTAGTTTGCTCACTGTTTTCCTGACTTGAATATGTGCGGCGGCTCCTAGTAAACCAGGACCTACCCGAGATACCAGTGATGGTGGGTACCTGGCTACACCAAGACCAGGCCTCTGGCTCATGGGCCATCAAGCCCTCTCCCAGACAGCACAGGACAGGACGGGCCTCCAGCCCTTCAGAGATGGGCAGCCGGTGGTGTCAAAGCCCCTCCCTTCTATCCAGAGGCCTGAACTGAGTGAGCAGAAGGGCAATGGGAGAAGAGACACTGACTTGGACTACCAACTCCTGGCTTACCCTTCCATGGCGTGCTTAGAACTGTGACTGGTATGCAGTAAGTGCTCAATAAACGTTAGCGACGATCCCATTGCAAGCGCTGAGTTTTCACTCCGTGTAGCACAGTGCTGTGTAGTTTCAGGGCCAGTGCTAACAGGCACGCTCGCTGCATTCTTGTTCTTACAGTGAAGAGATCCTCTTGAGACCCTGTTCAAAGGACTACTTGCATCGGGATGCGTTTGTGTGAGGGGCAGAATCTGGCCCCAGGCGAGAGAGACATCGTTAAGATTTGGGAATAAAGTACAGTAAGGTTGAGGTAGCAGTGACTAGACTGAGTTTGCAAAGACTGAGGTTGCAAAAACCCTGTCCCACAGAGCAGCTCAGGAAACTGCACTATCTCTCATCCTCCTGCCCCGTCCGCCACCCTCTTCCCACCCAGCCCAGCCCAGCCACACCTTCCTCAGAACACCCGTGTCTGGCTATTACTCTATCGCATTTCCAATAAAGTGAAAGAGGGAAAATACAGCCCTGGGCTTTCGTGGAGAGTGTTTTAACTCTCACAACCAGAACCTCTGCCGTGTGTGTGTGTGTGTGTGTTTTAAGATCTTTAACTTTTCCTATAGCATCTTCACACCCAACCTTTTCAAAAGCATTTTTTCTAAGGAATGATATTTCCTGAGATAATACAACGTAGTCTTTGCCAAGTGACTCAGTTTGCTATAATATGTATATCTTTTTTTTTTTCAATGTCAAGTGACCCAAACTTACAAAGAAAAAGTGGGCACTTGGTATCAGTTTGATGACAGGGTTTTTCCACGTTTGCAGGGGAGCTTTAAATACGCCTCGACGTGAAGGTGTCTGCAGGCTGAGCTCCAGCTCTGTGTCAAGATGCTCCTGACTGTGGCCCTTGCCTCTGCCCTTCTCCTCAGCTCCGTGGCTGGGCAGGGGTGTTTGACCTTGGTAGGGATCAAGGACGTCACGCACCTCATTGATAACCTACAGGTAAGCTGCGGAGAGGGGCACCAGTGGGAAAGGCAGCGACTGAAATGTAAGTGCATTATTTTAGGAGAATGAAAAACACATCACACATGATGGGTTCTTGTCTCTTATTCTATTTTAGAAAGATCCACTGTCAAAATGCAGCTGTAGCGGCAATGTGAGTAAATGCTCTGTTAAGATCTTTCCAAGCTGATTTCAATTTCCATATCTGGAATCTTCACTTTGAAATTACTCTTTTGCAGGTGACCAATTGCTTGTGTCTGCCCATTCCTTCTGTAAGTATAGTAAAAGCCTATAATCTTGATCTCGTTCTTTTTTGAAGTGTTTAAGCAAAAATAATTGCTTTATTTGGTATTTTAGATAAGCAAGTGTTACTTAATTACAATTGTCACCGATTAGTATTTCCTTTAAAAACCAGGCTCTGGGAATTCTATATCATATAGATTTCTTTGTAGTCGGTCAGCTCTATGTTCCTTGAGAAGTTTGATCACTTTTTAATATTTAAAAAAGAATCTTGATTGTCCTTTTAAATGAGCTGTGTCAGGTGCATTATTAAATCAAACTGGAACTGAGATGATAACAGATGATATAGCCCATATCACATCAATTTCTAATGCATTTGACGATAACTCTAAGGTTGCAAAGCAATGTAAATAAAACGGCCACGCTTCATCTTTTCTCTGGACGCACTGTCTACTTAGCTGATGTAGGGGGCCTCTGGGAGGACAGTGGCCAAGGTTGTGGGTGGAGGGGAAGTGGAAAGGGCTTTTGGAAGTTCGATGCCCACTTGAGCGGAGAGGAAGCGTGGCAGGAACTTTCTGGCTGAGGTGAGGAGGAAGAACTTATCCAAAGGGCCCTGCTTGCTTTCTCTGAAGCAAGGACTGGAGAACCAGAGCTCCCACCCCAGCTCAGGGCAGGCCCACCCAGCAGCTGAGAACCGGACAGGCAGCACCACGCAACTCTACCCCCTCCGCCCCTCGTCCCAGCCCGCGAGGTTAGCTCCTGCAGAAACACCGCTGCGTTCATGGGCACATCCCATTCGGCTGGTGTGCAAGGGCTTTTTCTTCTCTGACTTTCAAACTCACTATTGCCAGACTTGGAACAGGGAGCACTGTTTGACCAGGAGATTCTGAACTGGCTGATTTCCAGGGCCCACAGGCCTCAGGCTCCCTGGATAGAACATCCTGAAACCCGCAGGGGGTGTTGCTGCGGACGAAGGGCCTCCCCAGAAACACTGGTCATTTCCTAGACCGGCAAGGGATGTCGTCCGTTTCGGCTCCATCGGTTAAATTAAAATAGTGTCTAAAAGCATTCTTTTTCTAATTCCCTCTCAATATTCCCAGGACAACTGCACCACACCCTGCTTCCAGGAGGGCCTGGCCCAGATGGCCAACACCACAGTGCGCGCAAGTTTCCCCCTGGTCTTCAGTCGGGTGAGGAAAACGGTCGGAGCCCTGAAGAACAGCAAGTGTCCGGTGAGTGCGCTTTCATCTGTGATAGCCCTACTCGGCTCGGTTGTTTCTGTGTGAACGTAATGCCGAGCCTGTCTGAGTGAGGATGGATGATGACGGTGGAACTGGTAGTTCAAGGTCGATAAGAGATATATCAGAAAATGAATCAGAACCACAGATTTAAGTGAGCGCTGCCTCGGAGAGCCCGATGTTCCCTAGCTTTAAAAACACCTTCTCTCCACCTACTGAATCCGATTGTAATTAGATGCTAAAATCTAGGGAGTCGGGGCCATAGCCCACAGAACACTAACTTATCCAGAGATTCAATTTGCTAACCTATTAGCAACAGAATGGCAGTTGTAGCCTGCACGTTAAAGAAGGTTTGGGGGAGGGTTGGCTAAGGAGGTGTTTAAAGGAAAACTCACCCAGATCCAGGTGAAAGCTGGCCATTTGCTCTACATGCCCATCCGCATGTTATCTTCTGCAGCCTATACCCTGTCCCTGGAGGGCTGGGGAGGGGAGTGGGCACCTTGGGAGTTAGCACCGCCACCCGAGCTCTTAGAAGGCTGAGGGCCCTTCGCTCAGCTGCCTAATGCAGCGGTTCTCAACCTGTGGGTCGCGACCCCTTTGGCGGTTGAACGACCCTTTCACAGGGGTCGCCTAAGACCATCCTGCACATCAGATATTTACATTACGATTCATAACAGTAGCAACATTACAGTTATGAGGTAGCAACGAAAATAATTTTATGGTTGGGTCACAACATGAGGAACTGTATTAAAGGGCCAGAAGGTTGAGAACCAATGGAACATGTTTCTACCATCAACAGCATGTGGTTCTAAGGGCTTAATATATACCGTTTCATTGCATGGCTACCTTGCAGACTTGTCAGGTTTATCACCCTCACTTTAGAGAGGAGGAAACTGAGGCTCGGCGAGGTTAACTAATTTTCCTAAGGCTACATCTATACTAATGAAAGGATACTGTGCTAGTTAGACTGGAAGACGTCCTTCTGGACAAAGCCATGGTGGTGGGGACTGAGGTAGAGGTGGTTAGGGGTGATCAGGCTGGCAGGGGAGGGCAGTTAGGGCAATTGGGCCAGCAGGGGAGCAGTTAGGGGCATCAGGCTGGCAGGCAGAGGCAGTTAGGGGTAATCAGGACAGCAGGGGAGCAGTAAGGGGTGATCAGGCAGACAGGCAGGTGAGTAGTTAGGATCCAGCAGTCCCGGATTGTGAGATGGATGTCCAACTGCGGGATCGGGCCTAAACCAGCAGTTGGACATCCCCCGAGGGGTCCCAGATTGGAGAGGGTGTAGGCCGGGCTGAGGGACACCCCCCCCCCGCACAAATTTCGTGCACTGGGCTTCTAGTATTTAATAAGTGGCAAAGCTGAGATTTGAATTCTGATCTATGTGACCCCAAGGCCCTGCCCTTCACCACTGTGCTATAAATGACCTTGAAAGGACAACCCAAAAGGACAGTAACAAAATTGTTGGCCTCAAAGAGTCCAAGAAAAGGTTTTCCCTAATAAAGAAATTTAGGAGCATTTGATAGGGGTGTGTGTGTGTGTCCTGAAATCCTACCACAAAGTCAGCCACCTGCGTGTCTACACAAAATGCTAGCCCTGGGCTTCCCCATCCATTTGCTCTGTGTCTCAAGCTCCCTGCTGCTTGCCCAGCTTCTCCCCAAGGAACCCCCTCCCCTCAGCAGGTTCTGGGCAGGGCAGTTCCTGGGCTGCTGGGTTCCATACTGCTATAACCATTCCGTCTTTGTTCACTTTTATCCCCACAGAATTTTTCCTGTGAACAGCCGTGCAACCAAACCACTACAGGCAACACACTGACGTTCCTCAAAAGCCTCCTGGGAGTTTTCCAGAAAGAAAGGATGAGAGGCAGAGCATAAAGATAAAAAAATAGTATTTATTCTATTTATTGAATTTTAAAAGCCTTCTCTTTAAGTTGTTGCAGTTTAAAAATTAAGTAAGCCACTCTAAATCAAAATCAATTGTTATATTTTTTTATAATTAAAAATATATATTTGTTTAGATTTTTATATCTTTATTTTGGAATAAATATATATGAAAAAAAGAACACATCTGGTCTCCAGGTGCTTATTCCCACCTTGCTGCTCAGAACAAAGAGCAACAAGCTCTGCCCAAGGGCTGAACGGCTGCCTGGGGCTGAGGCTGTGGGGGGAGCTGAGGGCTGCTACTGGGGGACAAGGGCATGTCTGAGGCGCCCCAGCTATGGGTGCTGGGGGAGGCAGGTTCAGGCATCGCCAAGAGTTTGGGGCCCTGAGAGGCTAATGGTGGGAGAAGGCAGCAGTTTGGCAACCCAGAAGCGGGGAGAGCACTCAAGAATGTGGGCATGTTTATGCACAGAAAGTGTTGGGGCCGAGCCAGGAGTAAGTTGTAGAGCAGGCCCTGGGTCAGAACACAAACCAGAGGAACCCTGGGATCCCTACAGCCAGCCAGCACCTCCGCTAGCACCACCACGGCCAGGGCAGTGCCTGGCTGGGTGCAGAGGAATTGGGGTGGTATGACCATCAGAATGGCCCCCTCCCCTGCAGCCCGAAGGCTTCAAGCTTGGGGAGAGCTTAGAGGCATCTAGGATGGGGACTGTTTTTCTGGGTACAGTCAGAAATAGAAGTGCTTCCCCTGCCTATTGGGCTAGACTTCTTGGGTACTTCTGACCACAATGATATGGGAAGTTTAGAGCAACAGGAGACAGAATTTCTCCAAGGGCTTTGCTCAGCTTTTATTTTTGATCAACTACAACCTCAACAACATCCCATGTGACCCGCACTGCAAACAGCCCTTGGCCAAAGTGAGGTTCTCTGATGAGCTCATTGGCCGGGTCCCTGGGGCTATGCAGCTCCTTTAGCGAGGGGGCAACACAAGTGCGCCCCCCACCCCCTCCTGCAGCCCAGCCCCTCCCACAGAGGAGGAGGAGGAGGAGGAGGAGTTTTAGCAAAGGAGGCCCATGTCAGGGGAGTGTTTTGTTATCTTCTTGGGGACAGAAATTGTGGGTCCATGATGATACTCAATCATACTTTTTTAAATCTTAGTTTGGACTCAAAGATAAATTTCTCAGCGATTAGTCTGCAGGGGTGTGTGTATCAAAGGATTTCTAAGTCTAGAGGCACCACTGGGTTAGCCTTCGTCCTCCCTCAGCGCTAAAGGCCACCAAGCATTTTGCAGGGGACACAGACCTTCAGACAAATAGACAATCGTCACAGTTTGTTGATCCACGTGGTGTGGCAGTGGTGGGGGAGTGGGGGTGGGACGCAAGCTCCAGCACGGTTTCCTGGGTGTGAGAATTTGTGTTGACTAGCCTCTTCCAGCGTCTGCTACATGGTTTCTTCCCTGAGACTCTGAGCACTATGTCCTCAGCGCCCTCCCTCTTCACGCACAGTGACCCCTGCCTGTCTCCCTAGCTTGGTTGTGGATTCCCACGGACACACTGAGAAAAAGACCTATCAAACTATACATTTATTATTATTCATTAATATTGGCATGTACTATTAAGCACTTACCCTACGCATGCCTCCTCTCACTCAGTCCCCCAGTGGCCACGGGGTGGGTGTTAAGATTCCTGTGTGACAGAGAGGGAAACAGAGGCTCAGGAAGGCGGAATGAGTCCCCGGGCCCAGCTGGTGAGAGTTAGACAGGACTCGGCCCCAGCTGTCTCTGATGCAAAACCCTTGCATTTCCCTTCTGCTCTTATTCCGTGAATACCAGCTGACCATGTTGTGTTCACTGACTGCAGTCTGAGGGTAAAAGAGATTTAAAATAGTAGGAGCCCACACACCCATAACCAAAAACCTGGGGCCCAGGTAGTCTTCAGCCGGCAGTCCGTTTAGCGGTTTAGGAAGGAAATACACAGTGCACACGTCATATGTTAGATAACACCCAGGGCAGGGCCGGGGCAGGATTCCGTCATTAAAGCCATTAATATTCTGCAGCAAACACAGGAGTCACCACATGAGGTGATCAGGTTTGGCAGCCAAATGAGTCTCCACAAACGCTGGGCTCTGGGAGCTGTTTGGACTCAGAAGTGTGCTGAGGGCTGGGGGCCCTTCTCCGTCCGGCTCTGCCCCCTCACAGAGGGCTCTCCCCGGCTTACCTGGGCTGGGCGTCCCCGGGAGCGACACAGGCTTCAGCAGCTACCGGATAGCCCGCCACGTGGGGTTCGGGCCGCGCTGCCGGGCCTTCTCCTCTCCTCTCCTCCTCCTGGGTTTTCTGAATGACTGTCCCAGACGCAGCTGTGTCGCGTTACACAATGTGGTTTACAGGCTGCAGTGCCGGCTTCCCCCCTCTGCAAGCGCACCCACGCTGAGATCACGGCAGGGGCAGATGCTGGCGATTGGGCTCAGAACAAACCTGGGAACGCAATCGCTGCCGCAGAGGTGGGCAAAGAGATGAGCTGCAACCCACGCCACAGATTCATCCCCAGCAGGGCTTGGTGGTTTCCCTCAGCTTTTCTGCAAAAGCTGTAAAACCCGCAGGACCCACCCCTGCCTCAGCCTTAAAGCCGCCTTCTCTGCTCCTGGGTGGGTCTGCGTGAGGTGACTCCCCTCCTCCCTGTGCCCCGAGGGTTGAGATTTCTCTAGAAGAGAACTCACCTTTACTGAGTGTTTACTGGTACCAGGCACTGCGCTCAGCATGCTTTGCGGAATGTATAGTTGATACAGAATTATTTCATATAATTATTCCCAGCGCACAAATGAGGAAACCGAGGTCCAGACAGGTTACATACTAATAACTTGCCTGGGGCAAACAGCTTACAAGTGGTAAAGCCAAGGCCCTAACTCAGGTACCAGACTCTAGAGCAGGGGTGGGCAAACTTTTTGACTCGCGGGCCACAATGGGTTCTTAAACTGGACCGGAGGGCCGGAACAAAAGCATGGATGGAGTGTTTGTGTGAACTAATATATATTCAAAGTAAACATCATTACATAAAAGGGTACGGTCTTTTTTTTTTTTTTTAGTTTTATTCATTTCAAACGGGCCGGATCCGGCCCGAGGGCCGTAGTTTGCCCACGGCTGGTCTAGAGCCAACTCCTAAATCTGACCAACAGGGGCTTGCAGCTGTCCACATGTCAGCTGCCTCGTCCATGTTGCTAGGACCCAGGCTAAGTTGTTTCCAGGAGAAATTCCTGACCAGGCCACACCTCTGCTGGCCGAAGCCCCGCCCCGATGCTGCCGGCCTTGCCGTTGACCAGTCCACATGCACCTGTTTCTCTGTCTTCTCATCCATCCAGTGTGAAACGGGACGGTATTGTAAAGGCTCAACCCTGTGATTCCTTCCCCACCCAGACCCAGACAGCTCTCCCTCTGGAAAGGGAGCCCTCAGCAGGAATGCAAAGACCATTCGCCCATTTAAAGTGGCGAATTCAATGGCTTTTACTATAGTCACAGGGTTGGGCAACCATCACCACAATCTGATTTGAGAACATGTCATCACCCCTAGGAGAAACCCTGTACACACCAGCAGCCATTCCCTATGCCCCCTTCCTCCGGCCTAGTCAACCAGTAATCTACTTTCTATCTCCATCAATTTGCCTCTTCTGGATTTTTCCTATAAATGGAATCACGCAATACACGTTTTTCTGTGTGACTGGCTTCTTTTACTTAGCATGGTGCTTTGCAATGCCATTCATGTTGTAGCCTATATAGATAGGCATTTGGGTTGATTCTGCCTTTTCGCCATTCTGAATAGTGCTGCTATGAACATTCTTGTAAAGGTTTTGTGAGGACATATGTTTTCACGTCTCATGGGTTTACATCTAAGAGTAGAGTTGCTGGGTCACATGGTAATTCTACCTTAACTTTTTGAGGAACTGCCAAACTGTTTTCCAAAGTGCCTATACCATTTTATATTTCCACCAGCAATGCATAAGGTTTCCAACTTCTCCACAGCCTTAGCAACACTTATTATCTATCATGTTTATTGTAGCCATCCCAGTCCGATCATCTCGCTGTGAATTTAGTTTATTTTCCTAATAACTAGTGTTGCATCTTTTGATGCATCTTTGCGTGTGCTCATTGGCCACTTATATTTCTTCCTGAGAGAAATGTCTAATCAAATACTTTGACCAGAGAGGGGCATGGACGTGTCATGGAGCACAGCGGAGAGGCCTGGGTTGGCAGATATGGCACACATGGGCCGTGTGGCCAGGCCAAATGGGAATGAAGACACTTCCACAGAAGCCACATGGAGGAAAGAGCAGGACTTAGGACTAGAGAGGGGGGATGCCAGGTACGGTGATGTATCTCCCCAGAGACAGAAGCTTCTCCTATACTCCAAACCCTCAAATCTAACTAAAGCAGTGGTTCTCAACCTTCCTAATGCCGTGCCCCTTTAATACAGTTCCTCATGTTGTGGTGACCCCCAACCATAAAATTATTTTCCTTGCTACTTCATGACTTAATTTTGCTACTGTTATGAATCGTAATGTAAATATCTGATATGCAGGATGTATTTTCATTGTTACAAATTGAACATAATTAAAGCATATTGATGAATCACAAAAACAATATGTAAATATATATGTGTTTTCCGATGGTCTTAGGCGACCCCTGTGAAAGGGTCGTTTGACCCCCAAAGGGGTCTTGACCCACAGGTTGAGAACCACTGAACTAAAGTCACTCTCAGGACAGGGAGAAGGAGAAAATCCTGAACTGACTGCATTTAACCTGTAATTTCGGAATTTTACCCTGAAATGGCAAAATTACTTTTTATGCCATGAGGTAGAATGGATGCTTGAAAAAAACTAAATTCAGTTAAAGTTCATTTATTTTGTACACACCTGAAGCTGTGGTGAGTCACTCAGCAAATACCAACGAAGCCTGCAGGGAGCGCCAGGTGCCGACCTCAGCACAACAGCGAACACAGCAGCATCCTCAGAGTCTGTAGGTGTGTGTGGGGGAGACTGGCCTTCGCTGCTGGGAAGCAGAGGGGCAGGGCACTAGGGTGGGTCTTGGACTGGCAGGGGTGACTGAGCCCAGAGAATACTGGCCCCTCCCCACATTCATCCAGGGGGAGGGTTCGGGAGTGGGGGGCGGGGGGAGCAGTGATCCTGTGGATGGTTTTTCTGGATCCGAGTGCTTATGGGCTGAACTCCTCTGCTGGACAAAATGTTTTCCGAAACTTTCTCTGATGTCAGTCTGAGAGAGGGGCCAGAACCCTGAAGGATGAGAATCAATGACTCGTCAGACACCCTGGGCACAGAAGGGCCATATCAGCATCTGCAACCACCCCTCCCCAAGTACACATATCAGATCTTCACGTATCGGTCCAAAGGCCTAGGAGACAGGCATCTGGAGCTCTCGGGGTTTCACCTGCAGAGACGAGGCCCAGGAAGCACCGCCGCAGCCATCCTGTGTGGCCCCCTGAAAATGCAAGCACCCCAGATGCACAGAGAGGAAGGCGGGCCAAGAAAAATCCCAGGGACCCACCCCTCCCCGACCGTCTCTAACCCCTATGTTTTGCATTTTACAGTTTAGAAAACCACTTTTGCACTTGATTCTTATGGAAGCCCTGGAAGGTAAGTAGGGATACTCTGTGTGGCCATTTTACAGATGAGGAAACTGAGGCGCAGCAGAGACAAAAGCTTGCCAAGGGCACCCAGCCAGCTGATGACAGACCTGGAACTAGAACCCAAAGCAGAGGTCTCCCTAGTCCAGTGATGGCGAACCTATGACACGCGAACTCATTTTTTTGGTTGATTTTTCTTTGTTAAATGGCATTTAAATATATAAATATATAAAATAAATATCAAAAATATAAGTCTTTGTTTTACTATGGTTGCAAATATCAAAAAAATTCTATATGT
>NW_005357764.1:7577427-7604650 GCF_000412655.1 Myotis brandtii | reverse complement strand
CGAACTCATTTTTTTTGGTTGATTTTTCTTTGTTAAATGGCATTTAAATATATAAAATAAATATCAAAAATATAAGTCTTTGTTTTACTATGGTTGCAAATATCAAAAAAATTCTATATGTGACACGGCACCAGAGTTAGGTTAGGGTTTTTCAAAATGCTGACACGCCGAGCTCAAAAGGTTCGCCATCACTGCCCTAGTCTGAGGTTCGTTCCACAGAGAAGTGAAAGGACAATAAGGGAGACAGGAGACCCAAAACACAGGAAGCGTAGTTACAGGGCCCAGATGCTCTCCTCACCGAGGCCAGGGTCACCAGCCACCCGAAGCCTATGCCTGTGCAGGATTTAGTTGACCTCTGCTGCCACCAAGTGGTGATTCTGCAGCTTACCAGCCAGGAAAGCCTTTGGTGACAGATTTTTTGTGTGTGGAGTAGCCGCTTAAAGGGGCCCTGGGGTCAAAACAATTTTCATACCAAGTATAACATAAGATGGTATCTGCCCTTTTCACTCTCATTTTCCCACGAGTGTGCAATGGAGCTTTCCACAGGCTACGCGGCAACTGGCATCACAACAGATTGAAAGCAGAAGCGTATGGGGATCCACCTGTCCTCTAGTTAAGCCCGAAGTTAGGGAGATTTGCAAAAATGTAACAGTGCAACTCTTTCATTATTTATTTTTTGGGGAAACATAGCCATTTTCATAAAAATTTTATTATTTTAACATGTAATAGGGTTGTTACGCTTTATATAAATATTTTTTAAATTCTCTTTTAATTTCTGGTAAATGTTACAATCTGCATAAACAAAAGTTCTCTATAATTTTGAAGAATGAACGGGACCGCTGTTGAGAACTGCTGTTACCGAGTGCCAACGGGTGCTTGTTGGCACCAATTCAATGCCAACAAGAATCCCCTTTGGGGATGCAGTGAAGAAGGAAACTTTACTCAGTGCAAACGCGGCTGTGGAACAGCTGAATGGTGATGCAGCCCGGCTGTGAAAACTGTAGAACAGCTCTGGGGCCAGGGGTCCTGGGGCCAGGCCCCTCTCCAGCTAGACAGCTCTGCTCTGCCCATGCTGGCCGGCTTCACTCTGCTCTGGCAAACCTTTGGTGTTTCAGCTCAGCCAGGGAGATGAAGCTTCATTCCTTTTTTTTTTTTTTTTTTGAGAGAGAGAAACATCAATTTTTTGTTCCACTTATTTATACATTCATTGGTTGATTCTTGTATGTGCCCTGGCTGGGGATGGAACCCACAACCATGATGTATGGGGAACAATGCTCCCACCAACTGAGCCACCCAGCCAGGGCCCCAGTTTCATTTTTATGTAGACAGAAATCCCTGCCCATGGTCCCTGATTGGTCCATCTCATGCAAATGAGGGCTCCAAATCCTTGCAGTTTGATTGGCCCAAAAGGCACTGTCCTGATTGGTTAAAATAGCCACTCTGATTGGTCACAGCTGTGCAGCTCTGATTGGGTTGGGAAAGCCTCAATCCTACTGGTTGAAATAGAATTTCAGGAAACCTTTGTAAGGGCTGGCTCAGATGGCAGAAACACAGCTCAGGCAGGCAGTTCAGCACAGGCTTCTCTGGGAAGTGCAGTTTGCGTGAGAGGCTCCATGCAGGAATGGCTGCTACGCTCTGTTTTTTGTTTGTTTTTAAATATGAGCCCAGTTCGTCACCAGGAGCCCTTCTTAGTAGACGTCTTCCCCACCCCCCTCAGGGTTCACAAAGGTAATGGTAATTGTTACTTTTTTCTCCGATACCAGAAATGCTCCCTGTTCATGGAGGTCAGGGTGTTCAGGCTAAAGAAAAGCAGAGGCAGGACAGCCTGGAGGGTGGTGGTCAGACAGGAGCTGGTCCCGTGGGTTTGTTGGATACTCAATCATTCCTTCAACAAACACTTAAATACTCACACGTGCCTGGTATTGGATGGGATGGGAAAATGGCTGGAAGTACGGGGAACCTGGGACAGAGCAATAAGAGGTGAGTCTGGAAGAGCAGCTCTGATGGGGATTGCCAAAGGCCTTCACTGACAGTTCAGGACTCTGTACATTACACAGGTGTCCCAACAACTTTCTCTTTCCCACTATGAAATGATGTTCCATGGGCTGGACAGCAGGGAGCAGTGTGGCCTCAAGATTATCAAATGGAACTGGAAGTACATTGGAGCCTCCGTTTCTCCGCCTGTGAACCTGGTCAGCAAGGCCTCTTTCTGTTTACCTCCTCCTCTCATAGAGCAGATCAGAGAACACCAAGAGGAACTGCGAAGGATTCTGACACCTGAAGAAGGTTGTTTCTTGGATCTCAGCCTTATCAGCGCGTCCAGCAGACGCCCTCTGCTGGCCTTGTGAACACACCACCACTTCCAAACAAACTGGGCAACCGGGACGGCACCGGGAAACGGTCTCGTTGAGGCCGACTTACTAGTAAAAACACACTTTAGACCGCGTTAGAGAGAAGACCTCAGGTTCACTGGGAAGGGACTAGATGACAGTGGACATCTCTTCACCAGTGTCCACAGTGCCTGCCCAGGACCAGTGATGCTGGGTGGGCAGGCCCACCTGTCCTGTCAGTAGAACCATACACCAGAATGGAAGTGCTGCTGTCCCCGACACAAAGGACAGAGTCTGTACGTAGTAGGTGCTCAACAAATGCTTGATGACCGGTGGAGGGATGGAGAGTTGGACTGCAGCCTGCAGATCTGCCCGAGGGACCCGCCATTGCCAGGGGCTGTGAAGCAGAAAGACCAAGGGGGGCACACTGAGGGTTTATTTCAAGGAGGGAACCCTTTGCTAGAGCATCAGGATAAACAATGAGGCTGAACACTTTCAACTTCTTTATGCCTTAGCAGCGCTGTGCCTTGGTGCTGGGTCTGGTAGGGCAGGGAATTTCCAGAAACATGCTCTGAGTCACTCAAGGGCGGTGAAAGGGGGTGGGGAAATCACAGGGGGCCAGGAGGGAGAAAAGAAATCTAAGGATATTTTCACCACCAGGTTTTAAGCCGGGAATGGCAACTAGATTTCTTTGTATGTCACTTCTGACCGGCTGGCTGCTGGTGGCTGCTCAGGGCACTGTGTTGAGGAGGACTCTGAAGCTGCATCCAGCTCCACAGGAGAGGCTCCCTGCCTGATTAAAGATGCCTGTTGTAGGCACGAAGAGTGGGAGTGACATCACGGACACGCGCAATGGCCTCCCCACATGGCTCGAGTGAGAAACACAATGTAGAATCATGACATTCTGGAAACCGGGCTGTGGACAAAGTATTTTATTTTGCTTCATTTTGTTCTCCATGTGAAAATAAGGCCCAGAGAACGCCCACCCCACCCGCACTCAGTGCCCCCTCCTCTGGAGCGTGACCAGCACGTACTGCTGGCCACGGGGGATAGAGCGCCTACAGGGCTTCCTCTCACTCCATTGCCCGTTCACCCGCCACGCCCTCCCTGCCCACCTAAGGCAGCTGGGAAAAGGGAAGTGAGACTTCTCACCTGCGTGGAATGGCCTCTTCTCTGGTGACATCTACAGGGGTCTAAACAGAGGGAAGAGTGAGGGTGGCCTGTGTCTCTTGGAAGTCAGGCAGAAGCATCCCATACAGAAATGACCTGAAGAAGTTTTCATTGTTTTTATTTGGAAACTTAGAGACAACTCCAGCTCCTCTGTGAATTCCCAGTGAGTTTACAGCAGTCGTGGGAAGCAGGTCTATTTGGCCCCACTTTTTGCCAGGTGCCAGTGCAGATAAAAAATAGGTGGCGGTTTATCAATGGTCCAGCTGGGAGGGGAGGAGCAGAGTGCTTTCGATCCGAAAGAAGGGGTTCGGAGGTGAGCAGGTTCTGGAGAGGCCTCGCCCTGCAGGGAATGGGGCCCTGGTCCATGACGCCAGCCCTGGCCCTGGGGAAATAGGAGGAAAGGTAAGGCTTTCATACAATCAGTCAGCAAGATCTAGCAGTCAAACAACCCACTTAGAGCTGCTTGGGCGAAGCAACAATTGGCAAAGTATCACCATGAGAACAGGCTGGTGGAAGGCTATGAGGTTGTCTAGGTTACAGTCAAACCTCGGTTCTCGAACGAACATCTCCCATCTTCAACAGTTTGCTTCTCAACCTGACAACCCTTTCATGCTGATACCTGTATGATCAGTCAAACATTTCTCAGGCGACTAACAAAGGAGAGAATGCGTGAGTATGAGTCAGTTTATTGCTAAAGTGCATGTTGATAACATCTCAGGAAATTGTGCTGTGAATATTTGTGTGTGTTTTTGTTCTTATTGCTGCTTATTATTAATTATTAAATTTTCATTTTTTACTGTACATTTCATTTCCTTTTTGTTACATTTTCATTTACATTTCATGTCCTTTTTGTTTTAAAGTGTTTATAGATTAAACAGTACATTAGGCATGTACTGTATATAAGTATTATATATTGAGAGTATTATGATGAGTGAAATAAGCTAGTCAGAGAAAGACATGATCTCACCTATAAGTGAAATCTAATGAACATAATAAACTGATGAACAAAATAGATCCAGAAACATGGAGGTATAGGACAGACTGACATATCTTGGGGGGGAGATGAGAAAGGGCAGGAGGAGACAGGAAGAGATTAACTAAAGGACTCATATACATACATGCATAACCAATGAGCACAGACAATAGTGTGGTGAAGGTCTGGGGTGGGGTAGGGGCTGGGAGGGGGGTTAAGGGGAGAAAAATTGGGAGACATCTGTAATACTGTCAACAATAAAATAAAATTGTTAAAGAAAGGAAGATTACTAGTAAAACGGAATCATTTGGGGGTCTGGAATGAATTAATTCAATTTACATGATTTCTAGTGGGGGGGAAAGATTCGGTTTTCAAACAGCCTTCCAGAATGAATCAAGTTCGAGAACCAAGGTTCCACTATATTTGCATATTTTCAAAAAAATGGGTGGGAGGGAGACTGTATCTACTTCCCTTGAAAATGAATTTCCTGACATCGAAAGTAGACCAATGAGGTTTGGAGCACGAAAGTCATGGCAGGGGCAGAACAGCACTGTTTCTGGAAGGTTCTGGATGTGGGGGATCCAGGTGGACAGGTAGGAGTGGTGCACTGGATCCACAGGCCTCAGACAAGCCCAAGAACTGACCGCTGACCAGTGGCTGGGCCCCCTTTCTATCACCAAAGGTCATCTCCCTCGCGTAGTCTGACTCAGGTTTCTCCGTAAGAACAGATAAAGCCACATCACGAAACGACCACCTCGTGCTGCATTCACTTGGGTACAAACAGTCCATGGGTCACTCTTGTGTTGACCTGGAGAAAACTACCTGAGCAGGTGGGTGAAAAGGAAGTGTGGGAGCCGGGGAGCGCTCTGTATCTGGTTGTTAGATGGAGGCTGGAGCTGACTGGAGCTGGCTGTGTCCTGCAGGCACTTGAAGACAATTCCATGGATTCCCACTGCCTGCACTCGGCACTTTTGAGATCGTCACCATCCTACCACTTCCCTAGTTCTCTAATGACATCATCTCACTGTCGTCAGTTTAGACCATGAGGGAGGCACTGGTTTCCATGTGGTCAAAGCATGGATACTACCCTGGCCTGAACCATGACTGGCCCGAGATCTCAGAGCAGGGGGGTAAGTTCAAATCCAAGATCTGTTAGAGGGCCTTGGTGTTCTTGGGTCAGAGCGGGAGGCTTGTTTAAGATGAGGCTCCAGAAAAGTCACTGGGAACCCCCTCCCCAATTCCTGCTGAGCGCACCAGCCTCCTCCCACCCCAGCTGGCATCTGTGCCCTTGTATGGTCAGAGCACTTTCAGGAAGAAACGCTTCCAGTCAGGGTGTGTGTGTGTGTGTGTGTGTGTGTGTGTGGAGGGGGGGCTCACTGTCCTGAATGGCCAAGTCTAAAACAATCAGGGTTTGGCGTGCTAGAAACTTCTTCCTTCCTCCTGAAGTAGCCAGTCACCAGGGTGGTCACAAGTGACAGATGGCGACAGCTCCGGCAAGCGTCCAGCCACTCTGGGAGCGGCCAGGCCTTGGCATTAAACCACCTTGCGGCTGAAGATTTAAGGACATGGGAAAACGGTCCTGGACTATTAAACAGGAGAGATTATAAAACATTGTGGGAAGTAGGATCCCTTTTTGGGGGAACACATAAAAAACACTTAGAAAATAATAGAAAGGTCTTGGAATTATAGGGTTTTTGTTGCTGTTCTTTCAGTTTACTTCTCCCCCCCCCCTAGTTTTCTAGAATAAAATGCATTGATTTTATTATAAATTTTTTTAAAAGGGGGAATGGCTAATATCTGAGCACAGCTTTAAGAACCAGGCCTCCCTTCCCTGCCTTGGACATAACCCTAGTACAGTAACTTGTCACCCAAGATGTTTAATTATGCAAAATGCATTGCTTCCCTCTGCCTTTTATAAGAGAGGGCAGAAAGCCAGGGAAGCTGTGAATGTGGGTGCTTTAAAGAGCTAAAAGCATTTGCTTTAAAGCCGTGTCTAGGGCTATCCCTGGCTTACTCTAGCCAGCTCTTACTCTGCCCTGCCCTCCCGCTGGCCTGTCCAGGCATCCCACAGGGCTCAGCTTCCTCAGGGGAGGGTGGAGGGAGGTTTGCTAAGACCTTCCTGATGAAGACCATCCTTCCTGAGAGAATGTGCAGTCACCACAGCCAACGCACATTGGTTTCTGGGTAACTAGAAAATTCAGCGACTTCCTCCACTTTGTCTCTGAGCTCTGCAAGGGACCGGTTTGGGGCAGGGGAGAAGAAACAAGAGAGGAAAAGAAGAGAAAGAACTGAGAAGATATGGAAGTTGATCATCCAGCCACTTGGTGATATTTGTGAGTGGCCATTCATGTGTCAAGCTCTGTGAGGAGGCACAGGCCATCGAGGTGAAATAGTAGTCACAGTTCTCCTGGGACTTCCACGCTGGCTGGGAGTGAGGCAAATCATCAGGCAGTTACATGCAGGGGGATGTGGTAGGGGCTGAGCAGGGGTTGTGGGAGGGAGCCTACAGCAGGCACAACGCCTGGCTGAGGCATCAGGGCAGGCTTCCTGGAGGAGGAGACTTTGAGACCAAGGCCTGGATGACAAAGAGTTGAGGAAGCCAAGGACAATGGGAAAGGTGTGAAGCCAAGGACAATGGGAAAGGTGTGAAAACAGCTTGGGGGCAGCCTGCCAGGCAGGGGCAGCATTGCAAAGTCACAGAAATGAGAGTGAGGTTGGTATACTTAGGATGGTGGTGAGGATGAGGTGGTTAAGGACTGATGCTTTACCTAGTGGGTAATGGGGAGCCACTGAAGGCATTTGAGCAAGGGAGTCTCTTACTCAGATTTCTGTTTGTAGATGCTTTGGGCCAGTGATCTTTCTTCGATGAGGAAGGGAGAAGGACAGGGTGGGGGGGGGGGGGAAATGGGGCAGAGGCTGTTCCCTAGAGTTCTGGAAGCCTGGTGGTGGCTCTCAGACTCATGCACTTAGCTCAGTTGGAAGGTGGGAAGATGGTGCCCGTGTGACAGGGGTGGGTACCCTGGTTTGAGTCCTCACTTCTGAGCCTTGGTCATTAAATTATACAGTGAAACCTCTCTCCAAGGGCCATGGATGCTGCTGAGTGGGAAAACAGATATGTGCGCTTCCTATACAGAGGTCAGTTGTGTGCCCACCCAGCTCACCACCAGTCACAGGCAGGCATTTGAGAAGGGCTTTCGATGACAAGAAGGGTGGCGATCCGAGTCCCAGGATCAACACAGATTAGATAGGAAACCAATGCAGGGAGACATTTTCATGGCTAAGAAGAGAGTTTTAAGCTCTGGAAGGTGCGACTGACCTGGCACTCAGGGGCTGGTCACCGGGTAGTTCCCTCTGATGGCCCGCAGCGAGAGCTCGTACCCCAGGAACATGGCTGCGCTCATGGGGAAGCCCCGCACAGCATTCACCGTGATGCCTCTGAAAAACACCTGTGACAGGGGACGGCATTATCACAGGGGACTGACTGCACCTCGGCAGGGCCACACCGGAGGGCAGGGAGCGGGCTGGTGGTGATGCCCGCTCAGGCCCGTCTCAGGCTGGGCCCTGCAGAGCCAGAAGGACCTGCGCAGGCAAAGGCTGCCTGGGATGCCCAGCCATGCCCTGCCCTGACCCAGGTCATGCCGGATGGCACTTCTCCTGCCAGGCCTGGCCCACATGCACTGTGACAAAACTGTTGAGTCCTGTGAACACCCACATCTCCTTGCTTAATCGCTTCTTTCTCTTGTGAGCACACACATACACACATGCACACACGTGCATGTGCACACATGATTTTCAGGAATCTAGAAGTCAGAACTCCCCCCTCCTCTTTGCAGTGGTGGACAGAGCACCAGCCCCAACCAATACAGTGACAGGTGCTTCCTGGGACATCCCCAGGGACCAGTGGGGAGAACTCAGGCCATGTGAACAGGGCAGACACAGAGTTGAGGCACAGCTCTGCCATTTAGTAGCTGTGCTATTTGGGCAAGTGGCAGCCTCTGGAATCTCAAAATTTCCAACTGTAAAATGGGGGTGATCATGCCATTGACCTGATACAGTTGTTGAGGGAATAAATGAGATGACGCTGTGGAGCACGGACACAGTGTTGACTAGCACATCACCATCCTTGTTACCTAAAGGCATCGCTTTGGACAGAGTGGCACCCAACCTCGATCATTAGTGTGAGTGCCTCGGGGTGGTGGCCTGTTGATGAGCCGCTAGCCTTGGCCTTAATACAAGAAGACTATGTTTGCCTTCCATCCCAGGGAATACGATAAGGTGCTTTCCTTCCTCCCTGAATCCTCTTGCCTGGTGCAAGAAGACACTAATCGATGTGACCTAGTTCCAGCCCTCGGAAAGTTTATAACCTACAAAAGGAGCCAAGCCCCACTCAGGAATAATTACAACATCATGTAGAACGTGATGAGAATAGATAAGGGCTTTGGTGAGCAGTGGGGTGGAGAGGAACTGTCCTTAAACGTCCTCCCTGGACAAAACATCTAAAGGCAAATTTCTATCCAAGCATAGATGACCCGGTAACTGTCAGGCATAAGATGCAACTCTGTCACCTGACTCCTGTATGATTTACTACGTTTATGAATTAGGGCTGGTATTGTATTTTTAAGAAAGTGGAAACCCAGCCCTTTGCATTCCCTGCTTGCTGAGTAGTCGGGCACTGTGGTGGCAGGTTAGGTGCAGGCCACTGACAGGACGTCAGGGGACCTTCCTTCAGGAGCGGTGCCTGCGTCTTGCCGCTCTGTGGCAGCCTGGGAGACGCAGCTGGATGGGAAGGGGAGAGAGGGCTTGTGGACTTGGGAAGCCTGGGCCTCGGGGAAGGGAGCTGATGGACAGGATCCAAGAGGTGAGCAGGTGGCTCCTCCAAACCCCGGAGCAATTCAGGTAGCGGGCAAGTGGGATCCTCACGACATTAGCTCTCCTTTCTCATGTCTAACCTTTCTGGAATTCCACAGGCTCACCCAGAGTGACTGAATAACAGCCAGGAACCGGGTCAGGCTCTGGAGGGAAATTCCATGCGAGGTGCCCCAGAGGCTCCCCTGCAAGGCAGGCCAGGCAGATCCTCCTGTCCCACAGCACTGGGCCCTGCAGGAGCCCTAGGCCACTTCAGACAGACAGACAGACAGACACTCCTCCCTCCAACAGCTGCAGCCACTCTGCCTCTGCTCTGCGAGGCTGAAAGGTGGCTAACAAAACACACACCTTCTGGCTTTTACTGCAGCTCTCAGAACACAGAAAACACCGGGCTGAGTTGTTCCTCATGAAGCCTCAATGGCTCCCCACTGCCCAAGGTCAAGTGCACACCCTTCCCTGGCCTGTCAGGGCCCACACCCTCTGTTCCTGCTCTTTCCCTGGACTGCCTCTTACACCTCACACCTGTCACTCTGGGCAGTCTAAAAGCCTGTCCTTCCTCCTAAGGGACCAACTCTCTTCACCACTGGGCCTCTGCTGGAATGCTCCCAAATCTGGCTGCGCCCTCTAGTAGTCCTCCCAGGCCACCCCGTGCTGGACTATGGTCCCCTGCCTTCTGTGCACTCATCTCTGCCATCACAGCACTTATCACACCCATGCCAACTGCCCGTGACTGGCCCATCCTCTCATTAATAATCCCAGTAAGGGCAGTGGGAGCAGGGCTGTGTGTGTGGCTCATCTCCGAATCCCCAGCACCTGCACTGTGCTTGGCCTAGAGGACCCTCTATAGCAGCAGTCACCAACCTTTCGGACCTCACGGACCACCAGTGGTCTGTGGACCACCGGTTGCCGATCGCTGCTCTACAGATCTATTAAACACATTGCGTACCGCATAGGGGGTTCCTGGAGTGGAGAGAAGGTTCCAGACCCCCCCACATTGCAGACCCAAAGAGCAACCAACCCTGGTGCTTCAGGAAGCTTTCTACTACAAATGCTCCTCTCTGTCTCCCCTTAGAGTTAACCACTCTTGTCCTACTGTCCCAGATCCCTTCACAAGGACACCAAGTCACTCCTCCAGCATTCTATTTCAGATGACAGCTCTCCAAGTATGAGCCATGGCCCATGTGGCCCACAGCGATCCTCACAGCAGGCAGAAGATGGATCCAAAACTTGGTAATGCCCTGAACCATGGACTTCTAACCCCCATCATGAAGGCTGCTTTACCGCTAATCATTAAGAGAGTTACGAAAAGGGCTACTAACATTGAACACTGCCATCATTATTTTACTGCTTTCCAATTCTCTCTTACCACTGAGTTCTTCTCCCAGGGGAAAGTGGAAACAGCTTAGGGCTTTGTACACCCCTCAGTGAGCTGCAGTAAAAGTGTTTTGGAGGGGGTATTCCACAAAGCAGTGCCCAAGCCAAGTGGGACTGGAGCCATCCTCCAGGCCTGGGAAAAGGCGTTCCTCCTACTGCTACGAATATGACTGTGAGACAACCCAACCTTCCGGGACTGTGTGGGAATTTTTGCTACCATATGTTATTTATGTTACTTATATGCAAACTTACATACAAATATACATAAATATCCATACACATATATATGCATGCACAGGCTGGGAATATTTTTGTAATACATCACATGAAATAACAGTAATTGCCTTTGAGAAAGTACTAGGAACCACAGTGATATTTAGACAATATATCTTCGAGGTCAGGGGACCATAGTCCAGCACGGGGTGGCCTGGGAGGACTACTAGAGGGCGCAGCCAGATTTGGGAGCATTCCATCAAGAGTTAACCACTCTTGTCCTACTGTCCCAAATCCCTTCACAAGGACACCAAGTCACTCCTCCAGCATCCTATTTCAGATGCCAGCTCTCCAAGTATGAGCCATGGCCCATGTGGCCCACAGCGATCCTCACAGCAGGCAGAAGATGGATCCAAAACTTGGTAATGCCCTGAACCATGGACTTCTAACCCCCATCATGAAGGCTGCTTTACCGCTAATCATTAAGAGAGTTACGAAAAGGGCTACTAACATTGAACACTGCCATCATTATTTTACTGCTTTCCAATTCTCTCTTACCACTGAGTTCTTCTCCCAGGGGAAAGTGGAAACAGCTTAGGGCTTTGTACACCCCTCAGTGAGCTGCAGTAAAAGTGTTTTGGAGGGGGTATTCCACAAAGCAGTGCCCAAGCCAAGTGGGACTGGAGCCATCCTCCAGGCCTGGGAAAAGGCGTTCCTCCTACTGCTACGAATATGACTGTGAGACAACCCAACCTTCCGGGACTGTGTGGGAATTTTTGCTACCATATGTTATTTATGTTACTTATATGCAAACTTACATACAAATATACATAAATATCCATACACATATATATGCATGCACAGGCTGGGAATATTTTTGGAATACATCACACGAAATAACAGTAATTGCCTTTGAGAAAGTACTGGGAACCACAGTGATATTTAGACAATATATCTTTTTATACCTTTTGAAACATCCTATGTTCATACATAACCTTTTTTAACCTTCTAATAAAAAATTTAAAAATTAACCTCAGTCAATGAGGTGATTAATCAAGCTGACTATGGCTATCTTTGCTTAACACCTATCTCTGACTATAACTATGGACCAAATGCAATTGAGATTTAAAAATTGATCATCTGGCCTTAGTTGCCCTCAAGGACTTTTTTTTTTTTTACTGAGCACCATAATTTTTGGAGAAAATAATATCAGCAATATATTTTGCCTCTACAGGCATTTTTAGAATTGTGACATTAATATTTCAGATAACAGACAAAAATATCTCATATAAAAACAGAACATCTCCATTTGAATCTCTCTTATGTGTACTCGTTGGTTGAATCACAAACTGTGCTTCTGCCAAAAAAAGAAAAGACAATTGAGGTGAGAATTCTAGGAAGATGGCAGAGCAGGAAACACAGGAATCCGCCTCCCCACCTACACAACAATTGTACAAGCAGAATCTGTCTGATTTTGGAATTCTGGAGTTTACTGAAGGTTTGGACAGTAAATTGTGATTAATTTCAACTCTTAGCTCCGTGGCAGCTACCCACCCTCCACCCAAGCCCTGAGGCAGGAAGCTGTGCACTGTTCTTGGAGCACCTGCACACAGCTTGTGGGAGCCAGGATAGGCAATAAGGATCCAGCCCCAACAATATCGAAGCTGGTTCTGATCACTGATTGCTGTTTCTGGTCAGAGAGGTACAATTGTTGTTTCACCCAACCCCACCCTCCATTGATACAAGCCCCTCCCCCTCTGGCTGAAGGGACTTCCAGGGGACTTAAAGGGCTAATGCCCTTCCCCCTTCATTTTTCTCTTTTTCCCCTTAAAGATTAGGACATTCAAAAGCAACTGCATGTTTGGGGAAAATCAGAAAGTGACTGAAGGTGCCCAGGGAAAGCTGCGGCTCAGAAAGGACCTGAAAGGATCTACTTTCACACCTGGTCCTGGCCACAGAGACAGCCTGCAGCAACCAGAAAAACAAAACAATAAACAGAGACAATGACAACAAACACTAAGCCCTTGGAAAAGGGAAGAATCTTATTTCCAGAGTTACCTCATTACTGTATTAGATTCAGAAGTCTAGTTTTTAACCAAAAAAAAAAAAAAAGAAAAATCACAAGGCATTCAAAAATAAATAAATCAGCAGAAACTGTTTCTAAAAAAGACCTGATAGCAGAACTACTTGACAAAAATTTTAAAACAACTGTCTTATAGATGCTTGAAGAACTGAAGATATGGAAAAAGTCAAGAAAATGATATATGAATGAAATTGAAATATCAGTGAAGAAACAAAAAACTCAGAAACCAAACAGAAATTCTGGAACTAAAAAGTACAATAGCTGAAATTTAAAATTCACTAAAAGGATTCAAAGGCATATTTTAACAAACAGAAGAATCAGCAAACTTGAACCTAAGACAATGAAAAGTATTGAGGCCAAGGAACAGAAAGGAAAAAGATTGAAGAAAAGTGAACAGAGACTAAGGGACCTGTGGTCAACTCTGAAGCCAGTCAACATATGCTTTGTGGGAGTCCCAGAAGGAGAAGAGAGAAAAGGGCAGAGAGAATATTTGAAGTAATACTAGCTGAAAACTTCCTAAGTCAGATGAAAGACATGAATATAAACATCAAAGTCTCTCAATAAATTCCAAGTAGGATGAACTCAAAGAGACCCATACCAAGACACAAATAAACTTTTTAAAGACAAAGAAATAATCTTGAAAGCAGCAAGAGAGAAGCAACTCACTGGACAAAGGATACTCAGGAAGATAATTTTAGAGGCCAGAAGACAATGGGACAATATATTCAAAGCACTAAAAGAAAAAAAAGTAGTCAGTTGGGAATCCTATATCAGCACCACTATCCAATCCTACAAGAGTGAGGGAGAAATTAAAACATTCCCAGATAAACAAAAGCTGAGGGAGATCATTACCACTAGACCCATTCTGTAAGAAGTGCTCAATGGAGTCCTTCAGGGTGAAATGAAATGACATTGGACAGTGAAGAAATTAAGACCTCAATAAAGGAAAATGCATAGGGAGAGTGATGTCAGCATCGCAGCAGCACAAGACATTCCTTGCTTGGTCCC
The DNA here is from genome assembly GCF_000412655.1 of Myotis brandtii. Classification (NCBI taxonomy): domain Eukaryota; kingdom Metazoa; phylum Chordata; class Mammalia; order Chiroptera; family Vespertilionidae; genus Myotis; species Myotis brandtii. The sequence continues at coordinate 7,590,633 of NW_005357764.1, read as the reverse complement.
CACCTCAACAACAAAAATTCGGCATCCATCCATGAACAGAAGTGCCTCTGTGGGAGTCGAGGGACTCAGCACCATACACCAAGGGACCCAAGAGCAGTGGGTCCCATTTGTACATCAGGTAATAGGCAGACAGGCCTCAGTACTGGCAGTGGAGCCTGCAGGACCTGTGACCTGGCTCCAGCCCCTGTTGGCCATGGTCCACAAGCACCTGGAGAATTCTGACTCGGGCAGTCTCCCACAGATGAGACGGCCTTCGTGGAAGTCCAGGTTTTGAGAGGAGAAGTTCCAGTGCTCCATTGGAGCAAAGCAAATAAAAGTTTGGATGCATTGGAGTGGGCAATTAGTAACTATTGGAGGGCTTGGGACAAGGCAGCTACATGAAAAAAAAAAAGTCCAGAGATCAGTAGTAACATTTAAACTAATAAAACTCCTAACACTAATGCCAATGACAAATGAATAACTTTTTCTAAATGTTCTCTATGTGTGATGCATTAAGCTAAGCACTTTTTATATGCGCCATTTAATTTAACCCACAAATATCCCTGTCGTTCATGGTAGGAATGGTTATCCTTGGAGAAACTGAGGCCCATAGAGGTGAAGCAACTTGTGTGGATTCCTCCAGCTCACAAGTAACCAAGCTTGGCTTGGAACTCAAATCTTCTGATTCTAAGAGGCATGTCAAGAGAATTGGGGGCCTATTTGGGGGAGAGCAGACAAGACTGTTTCTTTGGAGGGTGCTCGGGGTGTCAGGGGAGGCAAGATAGACAGGGATGAATTTGTTTATAACCTTGGGTGCCAGGTGCGGAAATCTGGTCTTCATTCTGGGACAGTTTAGAGGCAGGAAGGGGCTTGGGTTTAGGACAAGACCCTTGGGTGCAGGGAGGAGAAGTGAGGAGGAGGGAGATGAGGCCTGGTTGGAGGCTGCCTCGATAGCTGAGACCAGGGGGGATGGGGTCTGTACTTGCGTGGGCGGGGGAGTTGAAGACAGATGGGGAGCTGGAACCTGTGAGACGTGATGACTGAGGTGGTTCTGGGACTTCCCACTTGGAGGGGGGAGGGGAAGGCGCTGAGCAATGAGTGAGGAAGGACCTCTAGCCCAGCGGTTCTCAACCTGTGGGTCGCAACCCCTTTGGCGGTCGAACGACCCTTTCACAGGGATCACCTAAGACCATCCTGCATATCAGATATTTACATTACGATTCATAACAGTAGCAACATTACAGTTATGAAGTAGCAACGAAAATAATTTTATGGTTGGGTCACAACATGAGGAACTGTATTTAAAGCGCCAGAAGGTTGAGAACCACTGCTCTAGGGTATCTCGATGAGAAGGCAAGCGTTGGTGACACACAGATGTGGGTCTGGGTCCCGGTTCTGCCACGCAGCAGCTGTTTGACCTCAGGTGGGTTACTAGTCCTCTTTGAACCTCTGTCAGGTGGGGTGTACACCCACCTCCTCCACCAGCCCGGGGCAAGGACCAGATGAGACAAGTTTCTCTTGGAGTGCTTGATAAATGGTAACCACCTGCACCTCAGTTTCCCTTCTCTAGACTCTCACATGCCCCCGAGCGTGTGACCTGCCTTCTAGGAACTGAACTGACCCCGCCGGGTTATTGTGTAAACACAAAAACTAGCACATTCTTGGATGGGGAGAGAAAAACAAACTTGTGCCAAAGTTCAAAGTACTGCTGTGGGCTTACTTTAAGACCGTCCTTCTGGTAACTCTGGGAGATACAGTCCAGGACACCTTTGTATTTGTTTAAATAAACCCCATCAGCCTGGAGTCGACTTTTCACAACATCCATAGGAGTCGCTGTCCCCCAAGAAATTGCTCCTGTAAAGAGAGAGACAAACAGGAGTCAGGGGCTGGCAGGTTGGGGTCTGGAGGGGACCCTGCAGCTTCCTGCCACTCAGAAGCTTAGTCAGCTGCTGGGGGAAGTGGAAAAGTTCAGGGTCGGGGCCCGTAAGGGCTGTTCCTGAGCCTCCCTTGAGACGTGCTGTGGGACTTCACAGAATTATCCTACCCTGCAGGCCTTGGTTTGTCATCTGTAAAATGGGGCAGCAGTATCTGTCTTCATGGGGTTGCTATGAGGATAAATAAACAGATGCATGTGAGGCATTTAGTGCAGTGCCAGGCGCATAGCCAGTGCTTCGTAGGCGTTTCTTAGCAGCTTTTATTGGAGAAACAGGAACAGGCTCACCAGTGCTTGCAGCACCTTTCCAGGCGCCAGGGGAGGCCCAGGCTGAGTCTGAGGAGGAGGGCTCACAGCTCCCCAGAGGCAGGATCTACCCTGAACACACAGAAGCTAAACAAGCACTGGCCAGCCTGGGGATTGGAAAGAAAAGCAGGAGCAGGTCTTTGAAAAGCTCTTATCTCTTCCAGGTATTTGGAATAAAAGTCTTAGGACCTCACGCCCTGACTCATCCTGGTTGGATATGCTCAGGTGCCCTGGTTTGGGCGCTTTTGTGACTTTCAGGGACTCTGGGAAAACAACACCGGGTTATTGTGTAAACATAAAAACTAGCACATTCTTGGATGGGGAGAGAAAAACAAACCTGTGCCAAAGTTCAGGGCAGCTGGTTTGCAAGTTTTGTAATTGCTGCCAAGAGGCTCCCCAAAGAGGCCTTTGCCTGCCCCAAACTCTGCTCATCCCGGCCTCCCTCCAGCCCCTGTGGCCACGGTGTCAGGGCGCCCTCTGCACCTCTCTTTCCTGCCTCAGGTCAGGATAACAGGCCACTCCCCCTGGCACACTCCCTGTCCCTCAGCCCAAGGGCGAGGGTACTACAGATGGAGGTTCGCCTGCCAGGCCACTCACACCTGCTCTCACCAGAAATGAGAGCAGGTGGGGCTTTGTTTGTCCTCAGCCAGCTTCCTGAGCACATACTGGGAGTGGCCAGCCTCAGGCAATGGGGCGGTGGGGGCGGTGGGAGTGAGGGAAAACACTGGTGTTTGGGCTTTGTTATGTGCTGGCAGAGTTTCACACACAGCTCATTATGATGAGGAGGAAAGACAATTTTCTTCTCTCCGCAGCAAAGGCCATGTTATCAGCCTCTTACAAAGCATTCTCCATGTTCAATATTGACCAATGTCACCCCAATTCATTTAATAAATAAATAAATAAATGAAAGCATTCTCTCCTGACTCCCACGCCCCTCTTAGCTATGCTGCCCTTCTCTCTGCCCTGGTAGAGCACGGTCAAGTCCCTCCCAGGTGCTGGGTTCTCCAATTTCCTTTATCCCACCCTCTCAATCCCACTCCAATCAGGTTGCCACACCTTCTCTTGACCAAAATGGGGCTTGTCAAAGTGCCTGGTGGCCTATATACCTCACAGAGGTCCTTGGTGGGAAAGAGCCAGGGCAGCCCGCAGCACAGAGACCAGTGGGGCTGGAGCCCAGCAAGCGGACTCAGGAGCAGAGAATGAGTGCAGATGGGTGACAGGCAGCCCGGTTGCAGAGGGCCTTAAACACCGCTGCAAGGACACCGACTTCTGCCCTACGTGACAGGGGGATGCAGTGTGAGTTCTGAGTAGGGAGGTTAAGTTCTGGTCCATGGTCACGAAACGAGTAAGTGGGGATTTGCACTTGGATCTTTCTGAGGCGGAGTCCCTGCTGAGGTCTGCACTGGCTGTGTGACCTTGGGTTGGCCACTTAATTTCTCTGAATCTGAACTTTCTCATCCTAAAAAATGGGGAGACTGATTCCTACCTTCTGGAGGTAATGAAATCCCCACACGAGGAAGGTTTATAGTGTGCCAATATTAAAATATGGTGAACCGTAATAACCAATTTCCTTTGAAAAGCTCAGTAACACCTGACACAGAGTAAGTGCTCAAAATGTACCTTCTGACTGAAAGTTCAATGAGCCCAAATAGGGACTTGCCATCCCCACAGGTCCAGTGGAGAGGAGATGGAAGAAAGGGAGGACCATTCTGCATTCCTAGTCCTTTCTCTGGCACATAGTAGGTATTTAACATGGAATTGTTGGATGAGGGATGAGTAGGGCATGGTAGGCCCCCCAACTGTCCCACTGCGGTGGCCAGCACAGGGACAGGTATCAACACTGCTGTCTTACCTGCCACGCCACCTGCCAGCCACACAGCATAGGGGCTGGGGTCTGCACAGGCCTCAGGTGTGATCCAGTCGGTCAGGAACACATAGGGGACAAAGTAGAGGCAATAGCCCGGGACGTCCCTCAGCAGCATGGCACCGGCACCCCGGTACAGCCCCGCCAGGCCCTCTGTCCGCACGATGGTTGCAATGCAATGCACAGGCCCCTGGTAGGCTGGCTGCTCCCCGAGAGCCACTGTCCTGTTCTTCAAACTGAGGCTGGCTGCAAAGACAGGGCAGGTAAGATAACAAGTGACCCAGGGGGCAAGAGACTGGCCATTCTCTGGCACTAGAGCCAGCCCAGCCCACTGACAATTCCCTCTCAGGTGGCCCACTGGATTTTACCAAACCTCTGACCTTCTTGGCAGCTCAAACCAGGATTCTGGAATCCCAACAGAGAGCTCTGCCAACATGAGCAGCCAGATTGGAGACAATCTATCCAGGTGATAAAGTACCAGTTGCCTTAGAATGTTCAGGGGCTGCTGGTCAACCATCACTATGTCTCTCTAACAGATGTGACTGTAGAATGCCTAGGATCAACTATGAGAAGGCATACCAAGCTCTTTCTTGAATCAACTGTAGGAAAATCCAGCACATTATGCATGTGTATGTGTGTGTGTGTGTGTGTGTGTGTGTGTGCGTGCATGTGTGTGCGCGTGTGTGTACTTGTGGTAAAAAAGTACACGAGTCCTGGCCGAGTGGTTCAGTTGGTTGGAGCTTCATCCTGTACACCAAAAGGTTGTGGGTTTGATTCCTGGTCAGGGCACATACCTAGGTTGTGGTCTGATCCCAAGTTGGGGCATGGATGGAAGGCAACTGATCAGTGTTTCTCTTTCTCTTTTTCTAAAAAATCAATAAAAAGCATATTTTTTAAAAAGTACATGAGATTTGGACCCAGTTCCAAATCCTGGCCCCACCACTTACAAATATTAGGTCCTTGATAGGCCACCCTTTCCAGCCTTTGTTTCCTTATCTTTATAAAGAAGACAGTATTGTACCCTTTATACATAATACAATACTGTATTGTATATTGAAAGTTGCTAAGAGAGATTTTAAAAGTTCCCACCATATACACACCCACAAAATGGTAACTGTGTGAGGTGATGGGCATGTTAACTAACCTAAACTTGGTAATCATTTGCACTATACACATATATCAAATCACATTGTATACCTTAAACTCACACAATGTTTACATTAATTATCAATAAAGCTGAAAAATATTTGTTCATAAAAGAAAAGGAGCACAGACTTTTGTGAGTATAAATAAGGCAGTAACTATAAAGTTCTCAGCACGGTTCTAGGAACATCGTGGAGGTGAAGTAGATGGCCTACAGGTTATTACTAAGACCGAGGTTGACTGGCACACATCAGGTGCAGGCTGTGCCGGCTGGAGGGCTGGACAGTGCTCCCTGATGCCATTGGCCCCTCCAAGTCCAGGGTGCAGGGCTGCTGTCTCCTTGTCTGACTTCCATGGTCAGGTCACAGGTTGTATGTCGAGCTTCTTCTATGGGTATGCGTAGCCACCAAGCAGTGACTCTGGCTCTCAGATTTAATCCTTCCACCGGCTCCCCCCGCTCCATCTCTGATGTTCATCTCCTCTGCTACGGACCCTTTAGCACAGCTTTGACTCATGGCCAGAGAGACCTCCCTGTCCCCATGCAGGTAAAGCAGACTTAGTCTCAACTTGTTCCCATCTTAAAGAACTACCATGACATGCCTAGGAAGGAAGCTTGCCTATTTTGCCACCACACCTATTTTGCCACCGGGGTTTAACTCCCAGAATGCACCATTTCTGATTTTCCACATCTGGCAAAGAGGAACATCAGTTTCATTATACAGTTGAACTTCCAAGTTCCCCCAATAGTTCCATCTTTATTAGAGGAAAGGTCAGGACAAGACATTCGGCTCCATGGTGCCGCGGTCCAAACTGGAGATTTGGGGGTAAAGTGCAACCTGTCCTTTCACGCATCCCAGAGTAAGTGAGGTCAAGGAGGAGGTTTCCATTTTCCTAGGAAATGTGCTTGAAAAAACGAATCCTGCATTTTCCTTTTGTGGGGTGGAGAGTGGGGACGAGCACCCACAGCCACACATGTTCAGACAACTGCAGTGTGGGCAGGAGACTGAGTCCCACTCACTTCTACAGCAGATCCCACAGGAAGTGAGTTACTTTTAGTGGCCACTTTTGGGGGGCACAGGGCCCTCTGAGCTCTGAGCAAGATCAGACACTGTGGTCTTTTAAAGCCCACTGAGACGTCACTGGACACCCCTTCCTCTCCCAAATCTACCATAACACGGCTGGGGTCATCCGGGGATATTTTGGCACAAGACAAACTAGATGTAATTGTCCCGATATAAACTTTGCCTGGCCACTCAAGTACAAGTGCAGTGATCTGAGTAAGAGTTTTAATGAATCAGCGATGGAAATGAGGTGGCTTTCTGAAGTTACTGATTGAAGGAGTGCGCCTGATAACATCCTGCTGATTCAGAGGATGGATGTTGAAAACAGCATTTGCCCAACCTCCAACTGGCCCTGGGGATAGAGAACCCGAACTTTCCTTTTCTTTCCAGAGTGAGCAATAAGGAAATCCTCCCCAGTTCTCCCAGGTTTGTTACACAAGCAATCTAGCTTTTATTGCTTGAGTATGATCCACTTATGACTATTAAAGCAGTAAAATTGTCATGGTGATGACCATCATCTGAATACTGACTCGAGCCTGAACTGGCGGCCAGTGCCTTCTGGGCACAAGTTGATACTGCGAAGGCCTTGGGACTCCACCGGACTCCCTCATCCCCATGTAATAACAAGTGTTGTTTAAAAAAACAAAAGACTTTTTATTTGAAAAAAATTTTTCAAATTTGAAAAAAAAGACAAAAAAGAAAAAATATTGTATAAAGAACACCCTTAATATTCACTATCCAGACTCGCCTGTTGTTAACATTTATTTTATGGTTTGCGCACTCTCCTTCCCCCACCCCTTCTCCCTCAAACATGCTCATGCAATGACTGAGCAGCTGCCACTGTCCCCGTGCCTAAACCTGTCTGGGCTGTTCGTCTCCAGGCAACAGTGACCTGACCTGGGGTCAAGGTTTCACATGTCAGCTATGGGTATGATGTGGGTTTCAGGACTTACAGATTGAAGGGCAGAATCTGATAAGGTCCTCCTTGTCTGAAGGTGTCAATGTTGGGAAAACACTTGCCAAACCTTGAACCAGCCTTGTGAACAAGACCCAAACCTGCACTTCTTTTCGTTTTCCCCAAGGTAAGCAATAGGAAATTCTTTATATATGCATGCATATATAGTTTTATATTCTGAACCATTTTAGGGTGAATTATATACAAAATGGCCCTTTACCCTTAAATACTTCATGTATTTTCTAAGAATAGGGTGTTGTCTTACATACTATAGTGCAGTTATTGGTTTCATAACCTACGTTGACAATACTGTTATCTAATATGCCATCTATGTTCACATTGTCATTTGACCTCATAATGACCTTTATAGCATCCCTCTCCTTCCCCAGCACAGAATCTAGTCTACTCAGGTGTTGCATTTAGTCATCATGTCTCCTTAGCTTCCTTTAATCTGGAACCTTTCCACAACCTTTCTTTGTCTTTATGACACTGACATTTTTTTTTGAGAACTCACTGCCCCCCTTCTTGTAAACAGAACTTTCCTCATTTGGGGTTTGTTTGATGTTTCCTTGTTATTATGTTGAGGTTATGAGTTCCTGGCCCAGCCTCCTCCCCATTCTCACTTCTTGTCCCATGAAGAGTAATCACTTTCAAGAGCCTTCTCTGGCCTCCTATGCTTGTTTTGCAGTTTGTTTTTTAATTGAGGTATACTTTACATTCAATTAAAGGTATAGCTATTAAGTGCACAAAAGGAGAGTTTTGACAAGGGCCGCTACACCCTACTGAGAAGATGACATCTTATACTTAAACGATTTTGGTTTCAGCCCACTCAGGCAGTGCAAAAATTCCAGATCTACCTACCTTCTCCCGCTTTTCAAGGTAAAGAACTCTGCCCATCCACATGTCACTCAATGAGAAGCATAGCTTTCTTTTAGGCGATGGTCGTTCAGGCCCATCTGCATTAGCAGTAGTGGTATGGACGATTCATCTGGGGCCACAAAGCAGAAACTGCTATCAGTTGCTCAGAACACAAGATGTTCTATGGCTGGGGCAGGGAGGTGTGGCCCTGAGAGGTAAAACCGGGGAGCCTTGACAGCTAGACATAGAAAAGCACTGAGTGAGAGTTCTGGGTAACGCTAGCAGTGGACCAATTTTAGTTTGTGAAAAACAAATTTTGATCCCTAAAAACTGACTTGGGAGGTTGCTGGCAAGCAGTTCTTGGAAATATGCATGACTGAATTCCATGGCCTCCCCTGTCATTCCTGCAAGGACCCCGAGGAAGGAGGCCAGGTGCTGAACCAGTGTCATGTGTCTTCACTTAACACCATAGATAGCCCGGCCGGCATGGCTCAGTGGTTGAGCGTCGACCTATGAACCAGGAGGTCATAGTTCAATTCCTGATCAGGGCATGTGCCTGGTTTGCAGGCTTGATCCCCAGTGGGAACATGCAGAAGGCAGTCAATCAATGATTCTCTCTCATGATTGATGCTTCTACCTCTCTCTCCCTCTCCCTTCTTCTCTAAAATCAATAAAAATATTAAAAATTAAAATTAAAAAACAAAACACCATAGATAGGCTCCTGTGACTCTAAGCAAAATGATATGTAAAGAAACTACTTTACCACAAGCTAATTGATATAAACAAGAGTTAAGTTCCGACAGCATGTTTCTGGTCACAAGAACTTCTTCAAACTTCTAAATAAGTAATCAAAACACTTCCAATATTAAACATTGAAATAAATGTGAGCTATATGCACATTTAAGAAAGATTCATAGAAAACAAGAAAAAGAATTATTTTCCAACCCGTTTATTCCAATTCAGGATTTCAGGTGGCCAGAGCCTCTCCTAGCAGCTCAGGGTGTGGCATGACCCACGCTGGACACACACACACACACACACACACACACACACTCAGACTGGAACAACTTAGACACACCAATTCACCTACCATTGGGATGGCAAGGAAACTTGAGGACCCAGAGAAAAGCCACGCAGGCATGGGAAGAATGTGCAACTCCACACAGACAGTGGCTCCTGCCTGGAATTGATTTTTCTCATCGTTGTTATAAAATGACGTTGAACGAAATGATGTTATTCAAGGCCCCGCTGTACTCAGCTCACACTGCACCACTGATCTCAGCCTGTTGTTCCTGAACTGTCAGGACTTGGGCTGAGGGGTGTACACATGCATGTGAAGGGATTCACATTAGGTTTTGTTATTTTGAAGAGGTGAAATGTATTTTGTTTCTCTAATTATAATTTTTTGCTCTAAAATGAGAATAAGATTATGAGTCAAATTTTGCTCATTTCTTATCATGAGTGCTTCCCTATTGGACCATTTTTTGCTGTGCTCTCTAAGTCAAGAGCTATGACCTTTCACAATGATAGGTATGGGTTATATATCTCAAATGCTCATAATGCCTGTGTTTTTCTTTGTTTTGCCCAAATTCAGTTAGGATCAACTCAAGCGCTCTATACCAAGACTGGCAGGATGTTCAGGTCAATGAAATTGGCTCCCACTCTGCTCCTAATTTTCCCCTTGGAGTGGAAGAGGGCCTACAAAGTTCTAAAAGACCCTCCTCCAGACCCCTCCCACCTTGTCTGGAGCGGCCCACCCCCTAGATGTGGCTCTGACCTCACTGCCCTGCACCAGTGGCCAGTGCCTTGCTTGCCTCCTCCCTGGCCAGGAGGTCCCTTTGAAGAAGACTCTGCAGAGGGTGGGGGCTTCCAGGTTTGGCCAATCATAAAGTACCCTGCAAGCACCTCTTGGGGGTCCTTCCAGACACAGGTCAGGGTTCCCACAGACCCGCCACTACTGCTCCTCTTCTCAGAACCCAGGACCACACCACAGCAGCCACCGTGCCCTTATTAGATACAAACAGGGAAAGTTCCATTTCTTTCCCTTTCTTAGACAATGCCATTCAATTTCTTCAATGGACCATCACCCTGCACATAGGAAAGCTCACTGAAACACAAAGGCTGGTCACTGATTTACAGAGGGCCTGGCCCTCAGCAACACAAAGGCCTGGCCACTCTCTGGAAAGGAAAGCACCACCAGGCTACCCCTGTATGTGAGCACATAGGGGGTCACTTTCTATAGAAAATCCCTGACAAATTGGCCACCCACAGACGAGGCACTGCTGGTCCCCAGTCAGTGATGTGCGGGTTTACCAAATGTCCTGTGCTCAGATATGTCAGGGCCATGGGGCTCTCAAAAGGAAGTGGCAAACATGGAGTTATTTCAACAGACACAAGAATCCGAGAGCACTGTAGATGGAGAGAACCCCTAAAATATCTGACACATACATTATGGCCATTTTTTCTCTCACATGTAGGTGCTATTATGGAGAATAAAAAAATATGTACTTAAATATTCTAACACACAGTAGCTTCTTGTCATACATGTTTTCTTAACCCATGAAAACGGAAAGGATGGTTGCTGCTGTATGGGTTGGACCCCATTTTACATATAAAAAGGGACTCAGAAGAAGCTGGGAGCCACCAGCCCATGCCGAGGCTGTACCCCTGTTACGCTCTGTCCTGATCGCTGCTATTTTGCTCTCACGGGTATTTCCTGCCATCGGTTAATTTCCAGATGGCAGGAATCACACACTGTGGCGTGTCCCAGGACACTGTAACCTTGTACCTGACACTGTGCCCCATGTATGTGCTTCAACATCCATTCAATGAGCACCCGAGCATCTGATTGAGCAGATCTCAAATGTTCACCTCCCATCACCCATCTTGGCATTCATCCAAGCCTAGCCCTATCTGGTCCTTCCGCCAGAGGCTATGTGAACTAAAAGAAAGTTACAGCGCAATCCCAGGAACTTGGCTGTGGATGGCTTAAAGCTTCAAACAGGACACCAAGAGCCAAACTTGGATGCCATCTGACATTGACTGGCACAAAAGTACCTCCTGGGAGGCCCGAAATCAGCATATAAAACAGTTAGCCTCTCCCTTCCTCTCTGAAATCAATAAAAAATATTAAAAATATAAGATACCTAGGAATAAATTAAACCAAGGAGGTAAAAGGCCTGTATTCAGGAAACTATAGGACATTGGAAAAGAAATAGAGAAAGATACAAACAAGTGGAAGCATATATCATGTTCATGGATTGGAAAAAATTCATTAAAATGTCCACACTACCCAAATCCATCTATAAATTCAATTCAATCCCAATTAAAATACCATTAGCATACTTCACAGATTTGGAACAAATATTCCAAAAATTTATATGGCACCGTAAAAGACTTCGAATAGCCACAGCAATCTTGAGAAAGAAGATCAAGGTTAGAGGGATCACAATACCAGATATGAAATTATACTACAAAGTCATTGTAACCAAACAGCCTGGCTACCGGCACAAGAACAGGCATATAGATCAACGGAACAGAACAGAGAACCCAGGACTTGATTCATGTCAATATGATCAATTCATATTTGACAAAGGAGGCAAGTACATACAATGGAGTAAAGGCAGTCTCTTCAATAAATAGTGTTGGAAAAATTGGACAGGTACATGCAAAAAGATGAAACTAGACCACCAACTTACACCATAAATAAGAATAAACTAAAAAATGGATAAAAGACTTAAATATAAGTCACAAAACCATAAAAATCCTAGAAGAAAACATAGGCAGTAAAATCTCAGACATCTCTCATAGCAGAATTTTCGCCAATACATCTCCTAGGGCAAGAGAAACAAAAGAAAAATTAAACAAATGAGACTATATCAAACTAACAAGCTTCTGCACAGCTAAAGAAAACATCCTCAAAGTGAAAAGGGAACCCATTGTATGGAAGAACATATATGCCAATGATATATCTGATAAGGGGTTCCAAATTATATATGGAACTCATACAACTCAACCCAAATAAAACAAACAATCCAATTAAAAAATGGCTAGAAGATCTGAACAGACACTTCTCCAAAGAGGACATACAAAAGACATATGAAAAAGTGCTCAACATCACTAGTCATCAGAGAGATGCAAATTAGAACAATAATGAGGTACTACCTCAGCCCTGCCAGAATGGCTACCATCAATAAATCAACAAACAACAAATGTTGGCATGGATATGAGGAAAAGGGAACCCTAGTACATTGCTGGTCAGAATGCAGACTGGTGCAGCCACTGTGGGAAACAGTATGGATATTTCTAAAAAAAAGTTTAAAATAGAACTTCCATTTAACCCAATGCTCCCACTTCTGGGAATATATCCTAAGAATCCCAAAACACCAATCAGAAAGAATATATGCACCACTATGTTTATAGCAGCATTATTTACAACAGCTAAGATCTGGAAACAGCTCAAGTCCCATCAGTAGATGAGTGGGTTACAAAAGCTGTGGTATAGTCCTGGCTAGTGTGGCTCAGTGGTAGAAGTTGGTCTGAGCACCTACTGAGTTCGATTCCCAGTCAAGGGCATGTACCTGGGTTGCAGGTTCATTTCCTGGCTCTGGTTGGGTGTGTGCAGAAGACAACCACTCAATGTCTCTCTCTCACTTCAATGTCTCTCTCTCTTCCCTCCCTGCTTTCTATTCTCTCTCTCTAAAAATCAATGGAAAAAATATCCTTGAGTGAGGATTAAGAAAAAAACACGTGGCACATTTATACCATGAAATACTATAATACTATGCAGTTGTAAAAAAGAAGGATCTCTTACCCTTTGTGACAGCTGGATGGACTTGGAGAGCATTATGCTAGTGAAATAAGCCAGTCAGAAGAAGACAAATATCACATGGTCTCACTCATATGTGGAATCTAATGAGAAAAATAAACTAAGGAATAAATAGGTCCAGAGACATGGAAGCATGCAACAGATTGACAGATCTCAGAAGAAAGGGGAGGGGACAGGAAGAGATTAACCAAAGAACTTACATGTACATATGCTTTACCCATGGACACAGACAATAGTGCAGTGAAGGGCCGGGGTGGGATGAGTTGGGAGATGGGCGGA
>NW_005357764.1:7559117-7577353 GCF_000412655.1 Myotis brandtii | reverse complement strand
GGAAGGAAGGAAGGAAGGAAGGAAGGAAGGAAGGAAGGAAGGAAGAAAGAAAGGGAGGAAAGGGAGGAAAGGGAGGAAAGGGAGGAAGGGAGGAAGGGAGGAAGGAAGGAAAGAAATATCCAAATCATGGTCCCAGCGACTGCGTAGTCTCAGATGCTTGGAGGCAACCAGTAATGTGCATGCGCCTCCTCCAGGAGTCAGGCTGGGCGTTACCGCTGTGGTTGGGGCTGGAGCAGGCTGTGTAACCCCTCGTTCGTTTCCCTAGGATATTACCAACTGGAAAACTCTTGCCTAGTTCCTGTTTCCAAAGAGTCCAGCAGTTTCCCCATGATCTGAAGGGTCCAAGGTATGCAGACAGTTTAGTGGAAAGAACCCTGAATTGGGAGCATCCGGGATTTGCTTTGTGACTCAGTGCCATTTACTGTACAACCTGGTGCAAAGAAATCCACATGGGGCCTCAGTTTCCTCATCATTTATAAAAGAGGAAGAATAAGTGGCCTGTCCACATCATTTGGTTTTTGTGAAAACTAAGGGCAAATGTTGGCAAAGGTACTTTACTAAAACGCATGTTGTGCAAATGTTCTTTCCTCGAGGCAAATTGCTATCATTCCTAATTTTATGACCCTGTCCTGCTGTGACTCAGGATTCCGGAAATGCTGGACCTGCCAACCTGAGGCAGCTGTGGCCTGCTGCCAAGGCTGCTGGGAGATTGTGAATTCCCGCACGGGGCCAAGAACTACCAATACTAATGTCAAGTCCAGAAATCAGGACAATACTTGCTCTTGTCAATTGATTCAAAGAACAAATAGATGTGTCACCAACATACGTTACTTCACAATGGTGTGTTCTGTTGCGGTCACCTTTGTTAATCTCTGGTAGCTTTGTGGGGCCACAGTTTGAAAAAGACTCAATCAAACTGACCAGAATTCAAGGACTCCTGTGGAAAGACATGACTAAATGCATGGCCTGTCCACAATCCCCCTCCGTCCACTTCTGGGCTGCCACTGCTCCCGCCCTCACTTCCTAATAGCAGCCAGAGCCTGTGTGAGAAGGAGGCCTAGGCCAGTGATGGCGAACCTATGACACGCATGTCAGAGGTGACACGCGAACTCATTTTTTGGTTGATTTTTCTTTGTGAAAGAGACTGTGTGTGGGGGAGCCTGTGCGTGTCTGTGCGCGAAGGCCCCTGGGTCACCATTATGTCTGTTGAGGTTCCATAGGGTGTTGTTAACTATTGTTTCTATCTCATGGTGTTTGTTTGTATGTCTGTTCCTGAGTGTGTGCTTACTGTGGGCGCCTTAGGATACCAGACTCTTGCGTGTGTGTCTGTATGTGCTGTGTGTGGTTCTCTGGGTCTCACTGTTAGGTGTGTGTCTCTGTGTGTCGGTTTGTCTGCATACCCATGGCCTAAGGCAGTGATGGCGAACCTATGACACGTGTGTCAGAGGTGACATGCGAACTCATTTTTTTTGGTTGATTTTTCTTTGTTAAATGGCATTTAAATATATAAAATAAATATCAAAAATATAAGTCTTTGTTTTACTATGGTTGCAAATATCAAAAATTTTCTAGATGTGACACGGCACCAGAGTTAAGTTAGGGTTTTTCAAAATGCTGACACGCCGAGCTCAAAAGGTTCGCCATCACTGGCCTAGGCTATGTGGTCCTGGCTTGTCTCCACTTTTTGTGCCCCTTGTTGTGCTCTGAGGGTTCCTGCCTTCCCACATAGGCTTCCCTTCGGGAAAGTTAGCATCAGTAAGTCCTGCCCTGCACTAGCAAAGTATTGGAAAACCCATTGTATCAGAAGGCTGCTCCTCCCAAGGCCAACCTGCGTAGGGAAGAGTTGTTTATCTTGGCAGTCACACATCTTTATAGCAGCAATAAAACCACGCTGCCAAAGAGACCAACTGATGTATGGAGGGCTCTGAGGCACAGCTGGTGATCTTCCCAGACAGACACTGCTGAAGATGCGGGGAAACTGGAGAAGTGCTTTCACCCCGGTGGTCAGCGTGGGGATTCCTGGGCTCAAACAGGCTTTGTGTTCTGGGTGCAGTGGACGACCTCGTCCAGATCCGCCTCCGCACTGACCTCTCTTCTCTGACCCCGAAGCCCAGCTGGGCTCCTCTTGACACGCCCAGAGACCAGGACCCTTTCCTCCTCCAATCCTGGCCACACGCTGCCCCCTTTATTCTATGCACATTACCTTGAACATGGTAGAGGCCAGCACCTTCCCTTCCTTCCCCTTGCCCTCAGAATTCTCTCTGAAAGCTCTCTTTCCTTGTCCTCTCCCAACTTGGCAAGAAAGCCTTCTTCCTTCTCCACCCCTTGGTCTCTGTGCCCAGTGTCACCCCTACCTCAGCAATCCTCCCTTCTCTCTGCTGCCCGATGCTGCTGACAGGAGTCTCTCGGGCCTCTGTTTCCCCTGCTGCGGAGCTGGGTGGCCTGGGCAATGCCCTGTCCCACCTGAAACAACTGAGTGAGCAGGCGAGCCACCTAACCTGAGCCTCCGTTTCCCCGCCTGTAAAATAAAGAGAATGACAGTGCCTATTCACAGCTATGATGACTTCATCACCGAAGGTACGTTAGTGTCATTACAGCTCTCTGCTCCTTCCCAAATTTTTTACTGTTTTCTCATGGATGCCTGTCACTTCTATGTCTGACATTCCAGCTGTGGTCCCACAGGCACCTCACACGTGAGCCAAGCCAAACTCATCACGCCCTCCCTCAAGCCTGCCTGCCAGCCAGTTCCCAAGCAGCGGCGATAAGCACGTATTGATCACCTCCTCTACGCCAAGCACTGTCTCACACACGTCATTTGCCGTTTAATTCCCAATGTGGGAGGTTCCACTCAACAGTCACCCAACTTTGAAATCCCTGGGCCATTTTTGACAATTTCTTCTCCCCTGCATGTCTGGTTGGTTCTACATCATCGATGCCTGCTGCCCTGCACCTGAGCCCATCCTCAGCTAAGAAAGCCACACTCTTCACAACTCACCCGCATCTTCCCTTCCCTGCACTGCACATCCACACTAACCAAGGCTCCCACGACCCGCCACGTGCCTGCCTTTCCTGCCACCGACTCTTTCCCTACACTGTGCCTGAGGCTGAAACACCTCTCCTTGTCCATACCCCGTCTCTAAATCTTAGCCAGTATTCAAAGACCCGGTCAACAGCCACTTCCTCTCTGGAGCCTCCTGATCTACAGCGCCAGGCTCCAAGGTTCTAGTGTCCTCGACGGGCCCTGCTCATTCTATACATCTGACTTCCCACCAGACTGCACTCCCTGAAGGCAGGGGCTGTGGCCTGATGCCTCTGATTTACCTGCTGTGTTTGGCTCAGAGCAGGGACTGGAAATACCAGTGAATGAACGAGTCAGAGTGAACTCAAACAGGTGTGGCAGTCAGCCCTGTGCCTCCTGCTGGGCCTGGGGAAGTCACCAGGATGGCCAGCACAGAGTTAATGCCCAGGCCTCTTCTAACCCCCCAAATCTGCCCTCTGGTGGTATTGAGGGCTTTCTGATCTGCATATTGATTAGGCTCTTACTGAAAACACAGACCAGATGGGGGAGGAATGAGTGCTGTTGGCCATCGGCCTCCAGGCTGGGACTTGGCCAGCAGGGCTCCCCGTGGGGCTCATGACTGTGCAAAGGGTAATGATGACTCTAAAAGGGAGGGTCCCTTTACAGGTGCCCGCTGTCAAGGCCACGTCCCACTGAACTCAGGCCAGCTCTTCCTTGTTTGCCAAGTGGCAGAGGCCCAGGAGGAAGAGTTTATGAGGGATACTGCTGTTCTGGACGCAATGGCAGTCTGTGCCAATGGAAACTCTCTCTGACCTCCAGCAACCCCACATGTAAGCTGCCAAAGCCCTTCTGTATACCAATTTCACAGGTACCACGAATCTTAAAAATGACCATAGCCTTTGACCCTCTCAGGAATCAAAGAGCCCACACATTTAGGGGAAGTAATCCTAAATAAAGGCAATTCTTTATGGAAAAGTTTGCTGACGACATCACTATTGTTAGAAGAGGAAAAACTGTAAACCACCTAAATGTTCATCACTAGAATGACTGTTAAATAATAAGCTTACTAAATCATAGCAAGCACTGGTTTCGACTTTTCAGTGTGTTAGGACCTTCATGTATAACATTATCCCATTCCATCTCGGATGCAAAATAGCTGCTATTATGCCTGCTTTGCAAATGAGTAACCTGAGGCTTGGCCATGTTAGGCGAGGCGTCCAAAGTTTCTTGACACTGGCAGAGAATTAGAAGCAGGTAGTCTATCTCCAGAAACTAAATTGTGACCACACGCATCAGTCTTCTCAGAGTGTGTGTGTGTGTGTGTGTGTGTGTGTGTGTCTTTGCATGCGCGTGTCTATTTGATGGAATATTGCACATCCTTTAAAAATATTATCCATCTATTTTAAAATAATTTATATGCTATTTTAATAACAAAAATATTTGTTATAATGTTGAGCTAAAAACAGAATATGAAACTGCCTAGGTAATATGAGTATAACCTCCTAAAATATTTAATCTATGTGTATAGAAAAGGAAAAGAAATGTGTGTTACCAGTGATTGTAGCCCAGATGGTATAGCTCAGTGGTTGAGCGTCAGCCTATGAACCAGGAGGTCATGGTTCAATTTCCGGTCAGGGCACATGCCTGGGTTGCTGGCTCGATCCCCAGTAGGGGGTGTGCAGGAGGCCGCCAATCAATGATTTCTCTCTTTTCATTGATGTTCCTCTCTCTCTCCCTTCCTCTCTGAAATCAATTAAAATCCATTTTAGAAAAAGAACCCAGGGATTGCATTTGGGAGGATGGGCATCTTCTCCCTCTATAGTCCATGCTGTGCATTTTCAGCCACGGGTCACCACCAATGGACAATCAGGCTTTAGTAGAACCACTGGCTTTAAATTTGCAAATCTGCCAAGCAGTGACCTGAGCTGCAGAGAAGCTGGAGGCTTCTGGCACTTGGCTTTGGCACATGGGCGTAGTCTCCCATGGCTCAGTGTCACCACCCAGAAAGTGCATGGGCAATTCAGGGGCAATGCCACAAGCCGTGAGCAATCCCACAAGCCCTGTTCAAGGCTGCTGGAAACGCCCACCTCAGCCCAGTCACCACGCAGAGAGGGCCTGACCCAGAGCAGCGACCACAACTTGCAGCCGGCCCCCGCCTGCACTGTGCTTTGAGCTGTGCGGTGTCCTGTTGTGTTTGGCTTCGTTTTTAATTATCTAATAATTTCCAATTGAAAGACCCCACAGATAAATCTAGCTTTCTGCTGTCCCTTAAAAATCGAAAGATCCAGGCCCCGTGGCCACTGTCAGCAGGATCTAGCCACTCCCTCGGATAGGATGTGGGCCCACCACGCCCTACTGCCTCCATGTGCGGAAGCTGATGCACGTGCTTCCACCACTGCCTTCCTAACGGCAGAGCGATGTGGGAAGGGCAGGACGTCTGTGTCCGTGTTACATGGAAAGAGGAAAAATGAAACGCAGGCCAGGAGGGCTGTGGGTAGCAACCAGGGGAAGAGGTTTCATTCTCCGCTCACTTCTGTGACCTCCTGGTCCCAGTGAGTCTGAGTGTTCTCCCTCTGGCCTCGAGGGTTCCCGAGGAACAGTTCAAGGCCAGCCCCGGACACCCTCCCGCTGGGCAGGGAGCGCAGGCTGAATCAAGGCGCCTGGGCTGCCGCAGCAGACCCGCTGGCTGGGCTGCTCCTGCGCCAGCTCTGGGAGCTCAGTCTGTGGTCACAGGCAGCAGGCTGCCGGGGAGAGGGGTCTTCTCCACGGGGGCAGTTAGCCCCGTTGGATGCCTGAGGTGACAGGAAGGGTCACGAATCCAGCCCTTCCGTTATACAGAGCAGGAGGCTGAGGCCTAGGAAGGGGCAGTGTCTTCCCTGAGGAGACAGAGTGAAATCAGAGCCAAGACCCAAACTCCAAGGTGCTGAAATTTGTCTTCTAAGACCCCCAGCTCATCCTTCTAGATCCGGCACCTTCTCCTCAGCACAGGAAGTGCCTCCTGGTACCTTCCCTCCTCCTTGGTCTGAACCACTCCCAGGAGAAGATGCGGGAGCCTCTCAGCAGGAGGAAGTGACAGGTGCAGGAGTGGCCACAGGGCACACCGAGAAACGAAGCTTTCACTGGGGTGTCAAGGGCGAGGAGAGGAGCAGTCCCCTTCACGCCCCTGCGGCCTGTCCAGGTGCGAGGCACAGGTACGTGGGCAGGTGTGGCTTGGAGACCTATGCCCCGTGCCTGGCTTCCTGCTCTGCTGTTACCCTTTTTCAATTCTTAATGACTTTGAACAAGGATCCCACGTTTTCCCTTTTCACTGGGCACTGCAAATTGCGTAGCTGGTCCTCACTCACAGAGATTAATCGTGTCCCTGAATTAGTGCCTTGACCTCTGGGAGCCTCAGTTTTCTCCTCTGTAAATGGAAAGGGTAACAGCATCTGCCTCACAGAATGGCCATAAAGACGAATTAAGAGAACACAAGCAGAGCTCTCAGCATGCCCAGCACATGGTAAATACGTAGCCAGTGAGAGTTCCTATCTAGGTAAAGGAATAATAATGACAGACTATCACATGACCACATAGATGCCCCGCTCAATAGAAAGGATGTTATCCCCGTACCCCAAATCTGGCAAATGAGGAGGGGGTCCCAGGTGCCCAGACACCAGGCCCCTCCCAGCCCTCTTACTTTCCCGAAATGCCTGTGTTTGCATCTGCAGGCGGATCTTGATGAGGTCCACAGGCGTGCCCAGTCCGACGGACACCACGCCGGCCACCATGCTGGCCAGGAGCAGGTCTGACAGGGTGCGGGGCGGGCTGGCCTCAGGCTCCCTGCTGTGGAGCTGGCTGAGGATCCTCTGCGTGTTACTGAAGACCCCAAACACCACCGAGTTGTACACGGCGATGCTGGCCAGGGGGAAGGACATGCCCTTGAAGAAGCCGAACACCTGTGGGGAAACCCGGAGAGGACGCGTGAGAACTGCAGGCGGTGCCAAGCTCCCCACACTGTCCTGGGCACAGGCCTGCCCTCCCACAGGCTGGTGGGGAGACATAAATCCATGTGCCAGTGAAGAGGACACGGGCAGATGCAGATGTGAAAGGAGATGGAGGTGAGGACATTCCTGCCCTGAGGAGAAACCAGCTTCTGCGTAAAGTCTTGTTGACAGAGGGTGTGTCCTGGGCCTGTAACCAGTATTTTCCCTGGATGCTGTGACAGGAAGGGAGTGGCAGTTGTCTTAGGCTGTGTCCGAGGGGGTCTGTGGAGCCCTAGTGGGTAAGTGGGCTTGCCAAGCATCACACACACCCTCCTCATTGCCACTCCCACAAAAGCTTTCTCTGGGCACTTGCCACACATGTGCCAGGCCCTGGGGCCAACAATAAGAAGGAAAGCTTCCCTGAGTTCAGGGTCTGGGGGCGGAGTGGGGGAGAGGTGAATCTGGATGGACAAATCCCATATAATAAAGAGGTAATATGCAAATTGACTGTCACACCCTCACAAAGATGGCTGCCTACGACCAGGCCAGCAGGAGGGTTCCAAACGACTGAAAAGCAGGCTGCGTGGGGTGACCAGGCCAGTGGGGGGCCATGAGGGGCAACCAGGCCAGCAGGGGGGGCAGTTGGGGGTGGCCAGGCCAGCAGGGGGGGCAATTGGGGGTGACCAGGCCAGCAAGGGGGGGCAGTAGGGGGCAACCTGGCCAGTAGCGGGGGGCAGTTAGGGGCAACCAGGCCAGCAGGGGGGACAGTTAGGGGCAATCAGGCAGGCAGGCAGGTGAGTGAGTAGGAGCCAGTGGTCCAGGATTGTGAAAGGGATGTCCAACTGCTGGTTTAGGCCCGATCCCTGGGGGTCAGACATCCTCTAGGGGTCCTGGATTGGAGAGGGTGCAGGCTGGGCTGAGGGGACCCCCCCAATGCACGAATTTTGTGCACCGGGCCTCTAGTGAAACTATAATGTGCTATGCTGTGGTGAGGGACTAAGAAGAGGTGCCACAGCCCCCAGGGACACCTGGGCCAGCCTGCAGATGGGTGCCCCTGAGCAGGGGTGTCTCTTGGAAGAAGAGCTCAAGGAAAGAGCCCCGGGAAAACCAGCATGGAAAGGCTTCTGCACGCAGGCAGGACACTGGAGGCTGCGGAGAAGGTCCTTCAGACTGTAAGCTCGGCGAACAGCACAGATGCTCTGCAGACACGGGAAATCCCACAGCCTTGGAGGAGTCAGGGCGGCATCTGAGCCCCACCCCACGTCCAAGGTGAAAATCCTGGAAGCCGTCGCACAAACCCAGGCCTCATGAAGACCTGCTAATCCCAAACTCGTGCCTGCACCTTATGTGTCAGAGATAGGACACCTCACACATGCACGTTTGCTCACACATGCAGCAGACACACACACACACACACACGCGCGCGCACACACACACACACACACACACGCGCGCACACACACACACACACACACATGCCCTGCTTCCCCTCTTCCTCAGGTCACCTGGGGCATTGCTAAGCCCTGAGCTGCTGTGTCTCAGAGGAACATCCATGGTCCCCACAGAAACCATGGAGCTGACACTGGCTGGCAGACACGTGGGGGACATGTGCCAACAGGGAGAATCAACAACCGCTTCCCGGGCACTGAGGGATTGCGCATTACCCTGGAACAGTTAGTACCAGGTTGGTAGGACTCGCCCAGTTCTAAAGCAGCCTATCAGAGAGATCCAGGCCACGTCCCAGGGGGACAGTGGTCAACAATGGGGCCACATTTCTGGTGACTCGAAGACAAGCCTGGGACTGCCATGGGGCTAACACCTGGCCATTGCTTTAAATCAACAGGTCATGTCATCCTAAATTTTACAGTTTATTTTAAATCCCCCCAAAAGAGGCCTTAGATAGTCTCCCTAAAGCATCCGATAATTCTCAAGAAGGGCACCTGATGCATCTTCTATAAAACATTATTCAGCCTTTCCCCATTTGCAAAGAAAGATCTTGGGTCCCAGGGCCTCGAGCTGTGGTTCAAGCCAGCTGTGGGCGTGTGATGGCGGAGCGCCTGGCTCCAGCGCTGGATGAAAGGAAGCCTGTGAGCACATGGTACCAGCCACTCACTCGGTTTTGAAAACCTGACAGGTCACCCTGTTTCTTGCAGGAATTTTCCACACTGTGGTGAATTTCTCCAAAGCAGTTATACAAAACCAGGTTTTTTCTCCCATAGCATCACACTAGGTGGCAGGGTTAGGGGGTGTGAGCTGATCAGGGAAAATGGAGCTAAATGTGATGAGCGGGAACAGACGGGCCTCCACCCAACCTGCCGGTGGCAGGGCTGTGGCCACGTCCCCAGGCCTGGGTGGGCTTCACCCCATTCTGTGGGAGGCCCTGGTGGGGGTGGCTCCAGCGCCCGCCGCCCAAGGGGCACTTACACTCTCCTTCCTGTACACCATGCGGATGCAGCTGAGGGTGTTTCCATAGCCCACGCCGGCCTGCAGGCGAGTCTGCAGAGAGAGGCAAGGGGGTGAGGCCAGGGAGAGGTGCTGAGTGTCCAGCACTGGGGCCCCCAGCAGGAAGGAAGGCCCTGCCCAAAGTGACCCCAGCAGGAGGGAGGGCTGGGCCCGGTCCTGGACAGGCTGGCCCTGTCCTCCTCTGGGTGTCCCATGCAGAACTTCTCCTGGTCCAAGAGAAGAACAAAGGTCAGTTTGTTGAACAAACATGACGCTTGTTGGGGGATGTCTGATCCCTGCCTCGGGTACAAAAAGCTAACTGGGGTTGTGGCTCTGTCTGTCACTCTGCCCTCCCAATATTCCCGGGAAGTGACCTGCTCCGCTCACCTCCAGAGCCCTTCACCTCTCACCGGCGTGATGGCCTGGCCCCTCCATGGCCCCTGCTCTCCCTCACTCCTGACACAGTCAGACTGATCTCTGATGGTCTGATGAATTGTGTCACTGCTGCTTATGGCTGTCCAGGGGCCTCCTATCAACTTAGAATAGACTCTATGTGTTTAGTCAGCACCCAGGAGGCCTGGGTGAGCGCCCAAACCTACCTCGCACCCCACCCTGCCATTTCCTCCATCCCCTGACTCCGCCCCAACGTGCACATTCCCTGAAGCATTGGTTTTTCCCGCCTCCAGAACTTTTCACCTCTGTTTTTACCCCAAAGGCTCTTCCTCCAGGACCTGCTCATCTTTTTGGTCTGAGTTCAATGTTGCCATGGTGACATTTGTTTGCCTGTTTACCGAGGGTTTGTTTGCACGCCTCATCTCCTACTGCCCTCTTGTCCTGGAGCCAAGTGGGCCCTCGCTTCTGGCCCCTCTGCACTGTCTGATGTGGAAGGTGTGGTGTCCTCTAATGGGGGCTGGCCATGGTGACCAGGGGCATCATGAGGGCACAGAGGGTCCGAATAAGCCCATGAAAGTGCCCAGGGCGCCCTCTATCCTGGTCTCAGGGGGTTCTACTTCTTTTAAGATGTGTGGCCTATAATTCCCCATTACAATACTTCTTGCCCTGGCCGGTTTTGCTCAGTAGTTAGGGCATCAGCCCTTAGACCGAAGGGTCTTGGGTTTGATTCCTGGTCAAGGGCATGTACCTCGGTTGTAGGTTCCCTTGCCCTGGTACACACCGCATCAGCATAAACCGTAAATGTACCTGCTGTGCCAAGAGCCAGGTGAGAATCCTGGCCCCAGCCCCACTGTCATCAAACAGCAGTGACAAGGAAGCTGCAGGCAGGGCAAGGAAACTTTGACCCAACTCAGCACCCAGGTAGGTCTCCTAGCTTGGCTCTCCCATGGGCCAGTCTGGGACTTGAGACACATCCCAGCGTATGGCCCACTCATTGCTCTACCCTCAGTGCTTTCTGTCCATTTCACAGATGAGGGCACCAAGGCTCAGGGAGATTAAGTGCTGTGCCCTGGTCCCAGGAGAGTAGGTAGGGAGGCTGGACTGGACTAGGGCTATTCTGACTCTGAAGCTCTGCCCAGACCTTTGTCAGTGGAAGGGAATGTAGAGAAAATGTCAGCCAGAGGAAAGGAGGAGGAGGATATTCTGGGGAGAAATGGCCCTGGGACACCCCCCTGGGCTGGACCCAGAGGCTGGCCATGTAAGCTGGCATCACAGGCTGCACCCAGCAGGGTGGTTCTCAGGCTGAGCAGACACTGGCTTTTACCCTCCAGATGCTCAGGGGACAGAGTGAAGAGAGGAGGAGAGCTCCGGCCTTTTCAGGTGACATGTGGCCAGACCTGCCTATGCAAGGGGGGATGGAGGGTCCAACAAGGCCCACCCACCCCTGGCCAGCCTGGGGCGAGGGAAAGACACTCTCCCAGGAGACGCAGAGCGCACCTGCATTAGGAGTGCGGCTGGAAGGCCCGCAGGGCAGGGCTTGCACTTGCTTGGTCCAACACCAATGCCTTGCCATCCCCACGGCGCCCACACAAAGTGGTTGCTGTGTGAGCAGAAGGCAGAGCCCGAATGAGGAACACGAGGAGCCAAGAAGTATCCTCCACTATTTAAGACAAGTAGACGAACCTCCCATCCAAAGGGAACAGGCCTGAGCTCTGACCTAGGAGGGCCACTGTCACACAGGGAGGGGATGGGGGAGCGCAGGGGCAGCAGCCCTGTGAGAAGGGCCTCGAGGCTCCTCTTTGTGTGTGACCCGAGCAGAGCTTTATATCTGGATCTGGATGTCACTGTTTGTGGCCATGCTCCCAGAGTATGGCTCCGAGTCCTGCTCACCTCTGGGGATAGGTGGCAGGGGTGGGAGTGGAGTCAAAAAATGCTCCTCTTCCCCTGTCGCCGCGGAGTTACGCAGAGGCGGAGGCTTGGGTGCGTTCAAGATTCGGCTCTACCCATAACCCACTGCCATGGCCGAGGAAGGTATGGCTGCTGGGGGTGTAACGGACGTTAATACTGCTCTGCAAGAGGTGCTGAAGACCGCCCTCACCCACCACGGCCTAGCGCAGAATTCTCGAAGCTGCCAAAGCCTCAGACAAGGGCCAAGCCCCCCTTTGTACTTGCATCCAGCTGTGATGAGCCTATTATGTCCAGTTGGGGGAGGCTCTTTGTGCTAACACCAAATCACCCTAATTAAGGTTGACGACAAGAAACTAGGGGAATGGTGGCCTCTGTAAAGTTGACAGAGAGGGAAACACCGTAAAGTGGTTGGTTGCAGCTGCGTGGTGGTTAAGGACTATGGCAGAGTCTCAGGCTCAGGGTGTCATCAAGGAGTACTTCAAACGCAAGAAATGAGCAAATAAACTTGGCTTTTTGTTTATTAAAAAAAAAATGCTCCTGCCCGGCCGGCATTGCTAGTGGTTGAGCATTGACCTATGAACCAGGAGGCCATGGTCCTATTCCCGGTCAGGGCACATGCCTGGGTTGCAGGCTCTATCCCCAGTGTGGGGCTTGCAGGAGGCATCCAATCAATGGTTCTCTCTCATTGTTGATGTTTCTCTCTCTCTCTCTCTGAAATGAATAAAAAACATATTTTTTAATAAGTGCTTCTTGTAGTAGCTCACTCCTCGCTGTGTGACCTGAGGCCAGCCCTCCCCGCTCTGAGCCAGCTTCTACATCTGTGGATCTAGGGGCTGAGTGACCCCATGCCAGATGGCCCTGCTGGCTCCAGAGTCCTCACACCACGTGAGCTCCCTCAGCTCATAACGGCTTCCCCTTCCCAGCCCAGGTCCAGAGTCCTACCCTGACACCCAAGGCCTCCGAGGGCTGAGTGCCGACCTCCCTGTCCTGGCTTCAGATCCGCAGCTGCTGTCAGAAACCTGGTGTGTCAGCAAACTGGCCGTGCCGGTCTTTCCCAGGTACGCCCCACGAAGTGTCCCCAGCTCAGTGCCTATTTCTCATCACCTAGAACCCAGCCTTACATTTGGGGCTCAGAGGCTAAGTCACACTTGAAGTCTTTCCTGGTTCCTTAGTCCCCAGGGGCTTATAGGACTCTCACCAGTGCCTTCCCCCACCCCCACAGCTCATGAGAACCTAGAGGCAGAAACGAGACATTCGTCAAAACAAAATCACTGCCAAGCAATGAGGGTAGAGCCATTCCAAACCAGGCCTCCTGGCACCACACCCCCATGAACTGGCACAGAGAGCCTGCTGTAGGCTGGAGACGGGATCAGACACGGCAGGCAGACTCACTCCAGGCCCGTTCCAAGAGGTAATGATGAACAGGGCCATCGTACCTTGACCGTGTCCAGAGGGTAGCCGACAATGACACTGGCTGCACCTGTGGATGGAAGAAGAATACCGGGTCACTCAGCCTGCACTTGCACTTGGACAGAGGGCTCAGGGACTTACATTCACTTATTCTAGCAATGCCCACTCACCAGAGAGGCCTCGCAATGTGCTAGGCACTGGCCAAGGCATGGAGGAAGGCAGAGAAAAAGTGGAGTAAAACCCGGTTCTGCCCTAAGAAACAAGCGCACCCTCCCCACCCCCCACAAAGGGCGGTGAAGGTGCTGGGATAACTGGGTATTTACATGCAAAAGAATGAAGTTAGACACACTAGCTCCTACCATATACAAGATTAACTCAAAATAGAACACAGACCTAAATGGAAACCTTAAAACTATAAAAGCCACATACTAAAACACAGGGGAAAATCTTCATGACCTTAGATTTATAGTAGATTCTTAGATATGACACCAAAGGCACAAGTAACAAATGAAAAAAATAGATAAATTGAACATCATAAACATTTTAAACTTTTGTGCATCAAAGGATACTATTAAGAAAATGAAGTCAACCTACAGAATGGGGGGAAATATTTACAAATCATATGTTGATAAGAACCTAGTATCCAGAATATGTAAAGAACTCTTACACCTTAAAAAAAAAAATGGGCAAAGGACTTGAAGAAACATTTCTCCAAAGAAGAGATGCAAATGACTAACAAGTACAGGAAAAGATGCTCCACATCATTAGTCATTAGGGAAGTGCAAATCAGAACCACAGCGAGATCCCCCTCCACACCCACTAGGACAGCTACCATTTAAACCAAAGAAGAGGAAAGCAAGTGTCATCGAGGATATGAGGAAATTAGAACTCTCATACATTGCTGGTGGAAATATAAAATGGTGCATGCCTTGCCGGCGTGGCTCAGTGGTTGAGCGTCGGCCTATAAACCAGGAGGTCACGGGTTCAATACCCACATGCCCGGGTTGCGGGCTCGATCCCCAGTGGGGACATGCAGGAGGCAGCTGATTGATCAGTGATTCTCTCTCATTATTGATGTATCTATCTCTCTCCCTCTCCCTTCCTCTCTGAAATCAATAAAAATATATTTTAAAAAATAAAACTTAAATAAAAATAAAAAAGAAATCTAAAATGGTGCAGCCACTGTGGAAAACAGTGCGGCAGTTCCTCAAAAAGTTAAGTATTGAATTACCAAACGACCCAGCAATTCCATTCCTAGGCAAATATCCAGAAGAAATGAAAACAGGCACTCAAACAAGTACATGTGCACACATGCCCGTAGCAGCACTATCCACAATGGGCAGCAGGTGGAAACAGCCCAATTGCCCATCACTGGATGAACGGATAAACAAAATGTGGTCTACCCATCCAATGGGATGTTATTAGCTATAACTAGGAATGAAGTGCTGATACAGGTCACAGTGTGAATGAACGTTGAAAACATGATGAAAATGAAGAGGCCAGACTGATTCCATTTATATGAATTATCCAGAACAGGTAAATCCATAGAGACAGAAAGCAGACTGGCAATTGCCAAGGCTTGGGGGAGGGGAGACAGGAGTGGCGGCATGGGTCCAGGGACTTCGTTGGGCATGAGGAAAATGCTCTGGAATTAGATAGAGGTGATGGTTACAGGGCACTGTGAATGTACTAGATGCCACAGAATCGCACGCTCTAAAATGGCTAATTTTATGTTCTGTAAATTCATCTCAAAAAAGGGGGAGGATATGAAGAGAAAACCTAGAGACTTTTCAGTTACCTGCAGGTTACTTAACTTTAGCTGGGTAGGTGGAAATAATATTAGCACCTACTTCACAGCCCCACTGTAAGAGTAAAACGAGGTTATGAATATAAGTGCCAGCAGAGAGCCTAGCACTTACAGGACATTCAAAAAGAGATGCTGCTGCTATTGATTTTATTATTTTATTTTTAGAGAAGGCCTCTTTGAAAAGGTGACGGATACTCTGGGTCTTTTCACAGGAAAATGCCTACCCATACACATTCACAAGACTGGAACCATTTTGGAGGGAAGGTTACTCTGAGGTCATGTAGATTAAGCAGCCCTTATTGGAGAAGTCAGTGGCGATGAGATTGAAACAGGAGCCATTTTTCTAAGACAAATTCTTCATCACAGTGATGAGGAAGAAAGTGTCTCTGCTAGAAAGTGTCTCTGCTCATCAGGTAAGGTAGGAAAGGGGTACTAAAATATGAGATATTTACAGGGAAAGAAACCAGCTCTTGTCTCGAACCTCCTGACCCTTCACAGCCTCTGCTTCCCACAGAATTGGGCAGAAGCAGAAAGGTGATGGACAGCTGGGAGCTGGAACATTCACTCCACATGAACCCTTCCCAGCAGGTAAGGAAGGAGTCTGGTCCTCAGGCTCCGGCTGCTCCCTACCCCAGTGAGTGCATCCTTCACTATGGGCATCACTCAGGACCACGCCCCAGATCCAGCCCTGGGCCAGCATCTCCCTGTTCATTTAGCTGGCCCATCTGAAAGCAGGGATGCAATATAAGAAATCAGACTGTCAGGCCGTGGGACTCTACAGACCAGTACAATTTCAAACAAAATGTGAAGGATGTAATGGTGAAATTTTACCATGCGAGGTCATTAAGAAAACAGCACAGACAAGCACAGGGGTTAAAATGGCCCTGATGCCAGACTGCCTGGGTTACTCCAGGGCTCATGCCACAGGAGGGCCTTGGGAAAGCCACTGAATTTCTCCGTGTGTCCTCATCTGTAAAATGGGGATGTAATAATCATAGCTACCTCATCTATAATAATAAAAGGGTAATATGCTAATTAGACCATACATCTTCCAGATGTCCTTCCTGATGAAGCCAGGGCTGGAGGGAAGCCAGCCTGAGTCCTGGGTGCCTGCGGGTGGCCCGAGGGAAGCCAGCCCAGGTCCTGGTGCCTGCTGGAGGCCGGAGGAGGGAAACCTGGGTCCCGGGTGCCAGAGGGAAGCCAGTGCCGGCAGCCAGGGAAGGAAGGCCTACTCTTGAATGAATTTTTGTGCAT
The DNA here is from genome assembly GCF_000412655.1 of Myotis brandtii. Taxonomy (NCBI): domain Eukaryota; kingdom Metazoa; phylum Chordata; class Mammalia; order Chiroptera; family Vespertilionidae; genus Myotis; species Myotis brandtii. Next base: position 7,561,158 of record NW_005357764.1, on the reverse strand, counting down.
CGGGCCTCTAGTTGGAATTATAAAGAAATATACATAAACAGACACAAGAGACCACATATTTTTGGTTCCATTAATATAAAGTGTCCAGAGGAGACTAATTTATAGAGCCAGGAAGTAGGTTTGTGGCTGCCCAGAGGGTAAAGGAGGGGATGGGGTTTAACTGTAAATGGGTATAAGGATCTTACATGGGATGAAAATGTTCCCAAACTAATTTATGGTAATGGTTTCACAACTTGGTGAAGTTATTATCAATCACTGAATTGTACACTTGAAATGGGTGAATTTTATGATATGTAAAATAACCTTAAAGTTATTTTTAAAATATACACAGAGCACTTAGCACCTGGTACCTACTAAGTATTCACTGTTACTACACTCACCATTTCATGGAAGCAAAAAAAAAGTTAACATCAACAAAATACGCACGTTTACAGAATAAAGGGCACTCCACTACTTGCTGTGTGCACTGGGGAGGGTCTCCATGTCATCAGAGACTTGGAGCTCCTCTGACAGCTTTAGCCTCCAGGCGCAGGGGTCCTCAAACTTTTTAAACAGGGGGCCAGTTCACTGTCCCTCAGACCATTGGAGGGCCGGACTATAGTTTAAAAAAAAAACTAGTCGGCTGCTAAGCAACAGGCAGCTGCGGCAAAAACACCCGGCGGGCCGGATAAATGTTTTCGGTGGGCCGCATGTGGCCCGCGGGCTGTAGTTTGAGGACCCCTGCTCCAGGGGGTTTCTACACCAAGCCTCCAGCAGCCCTGCTGAAGTTGTCTGGCTGCGAGGGAAGCAGCGGAGGGAAACCTTTCCCTGGGAATGGCTGGAGGGCTGTCTAAAGAGGGCCTCCAGGTGCAGCCCCCCGAGTGGGAAAATTAGGAGAGGCAGGTCTCAGCCAACCCGAGAGAGCCAGTGTCAGCTTAGAATTGCCCACCCTGAAAGGAGCCACCTCTGCTCAGGACGGGAGAAGCAGATGCCCTGCAGCCATCTGTGGGGGGCAGTGTAGATGCCTGCTAGGTGGGAGGAGGGTGCCAGAAGGGGAAGGACCTGGATGCTATCTGGCCTGTTGCCCGCTCCCCCCCTTCTCTGTTTCCTACAAATCTCCTGGTCTCCTCCATACCTAGAATTTGGGGGGGGGGGGGGGGGCACAAACACACCATATCCTCTGCCTCAGCACCTCAATATTTTATTTTGTCTTTGGGGAGGGGCTGCATTTGCCAACATCCCTTTGCCGATGGTCCTCTTAGATGGGACCACAAGGGAGATATTTTACAGTAAGTCCCTCAAACCTTCCCCCCTATTCCCACTTACACCTGAGAAATGGAGGGACTGACCTATGGGGAAGAGAAGAATGGAGAAGGAAATGGATGAACCTCCTGAGCAAGCAAACCCATCTCAGGCCCAGCAGAGCGCGGCTCCTGCAGCGGTACAAGGGACCACAGTGCCAGGAGGGGGGCTCTGGCAGTTGACGGCGGCTGAAGAGGGGAGGGGTTCCTACTATCTGCTCCCTCCAGCCGGGGCACCCCTAGGACCAGCCTGATCACGCAGTGGGGCTTCCCATTCTGCGCAGGGCCAGAGGCCAAGCGCCACCCTCACCCACAAGTTCCTGCGTGCCGCGTCCCCAAATCCAGGTGCGCCCCGGGCCACCAAAGGGTGTGCACGCGCCGAGACGCTGCATTGGCTGTCGGCTTAATCATTACCGGACCAAGCTCCGCGGATCCTAGCTTGGAGGCAACTCGGGAGCTCAGGTGAACCTCAGTGAGCTCAGGTGAACCTCCCTGAGGCTCGCGGAGTTCAGGCGGGCAGCCCGTGGCCGCGTCCCCAAATCCAGGTGCGCCCCGGGCCACCAAAGGGTGTGCACGCGCCGAGACGCTGCATTGGCTGTCGGCTTAATCATTACCGGACCAAGCTCCGCGGATCCTAGCTTGGAGGCAACTCGGGAGCTCAGGTGAACCTCAGTGAGCTCAGGTGAACCTCCCTGAGGCTCGCGGAGTTCAGGCGGGCAGCCCGTGGGGAACTCAAGATCCCGAGCGCGGGCGGCGGGCTC
>NW_005357764.1:7556012-7558719 GCF_000412655.1 Myotis brandtii | reverse complement strand
CGCCAGCGCCCACAGCACGCCCCCAGCGGACCTTAAAGGCGCAGCAGGCAGGCGGGCACCGCGCACCCCAGGGGAGATGCCAAGGCCCCGGGGCGACTCCCTGAGTCCCACCTTCTCCCGCGGACCTCTCCCTTGCAACTGCAGGACCTGGGCGCCTTGAGGCAACGGTGTCCGCTGGCGCCTGTAATTGTTCACATCGCGTGGGACACTGGGAGGAATTCAGGGACATTTTTGCAAAGTTCATTACAAGAGGGAGGGAAGGATGCTATATGAAGGTCAGGAAGACTCATCCTCTTTTAAGCTAAAACAGCACGGACATAATTCTAAATGTCCAACTAAACCAGACTTCTTGAGTTGGTTGAAAGCCAGGGGCAGTTTCACTATAAAAAAAACACAGGACACGCAATGTTCCACGCCATTTTAGAGGTTAGGGACGCCACCCCAGGCTGCTCACCACATCTTCCCACAGCCTCCAGGTTTCAGGAACCTAACTATTCATGAAACACCGAAATAACGTGTGGAAAGCACCCAGTCCGGGGTAGGCTCCAAGACAGCTCTACATAAATATTGTGACTAATGGCCCCCAGTTCCTGTGCACTTGAACCAGGCCCACTCACTGGGCTGGGCCTGCTCCTCACAGCAACCCTGTGAGGTGGTGCTATCCTGATCCCCATTCCTAGGTAGGAAAGTGCCTGTTTAGTGTATATAATGTGTGTGTGATATATAGACTTGAATCTTTCAGAAAACTGGCCCAAATTAGATGAAAGTTGTCACCCCTGGGTTGTAGGCTTAGCTGGGTGAGAACAGCTGAGCTTCTGCCCAAAGACCTGGCTGTCACCGTGGAGAGTCCAGGAGAGCCCACACCCAGACTGAAGGCCCTGCAGGAGGCGCACAGCCCCTGCTGAGAGCACGCTGGCCCGGTGGGAGTTTCCAGACCCTGAAAACTCTCAGCCCGTCCCTGGCCAGGCCTTAAGGAGGGGTGAGGCTAGGCTGGAAATTTCCTTTGACAGCTGCTTGGGTGTGGGTTTGGGTGGACAGACAGCACACTGTGCCTTGCAGGTCCCAGAATCCATGGGGCCTGCCCACCCTCCACCTCTCTGGGCCAACTCCTACCTGGTACAGACAAGCAGGCCCCAAACTGTTCTGCCACCTTGTCTGAAACATTTCCTACAACCTCCTCCCCCCCACCCCCCACCCCTACACACACCCCTGCCTCTCTACCTGCCTGCTCCAGACAAACAATGGAGCTGCCTTGCCAAGGATATCCTCAAGCCGAAGCCTGTGCTGCGGGCTTTACGCACGGCCCCACTCCCTCCTCCCAGCAGCTGTGAGCTAGCACCAGGATCACCCCACTGATGGTCAGTGTTGTGTGTCACCTTGGCTGGGAGACAGTCCCCGGTGATTCAAACAAACACTAATATAGGTGTTGCTGGGAAGGTAGATGTGGTTTAATCTACAACCAGTTGACTTTAAGGAAGGAGCTTACCCTTGATCATCTTGGGCTTCATCTAATCAGTCAAAAGGCCTCAAGAGCAAAGGAGATTTCCCTGAGATAGAAGACACTCCCCCTGCGGAATGTAGTGACTTGCCCAGCCAGTCCCCACAATACACATCTACACACACACCCTGGAGATATTGCAGGTCTGGTTCCAGGCCACAGCAATAAAATGAGTCAACATTTTTGCTGGTGGAAGGGGTTGCCTTCAGTGTGTAAAAGACGCAACACGCTGAAGCGCAACAAAATGAGGTGTGCCTGTGTCTCCTACGGTTCTGCTTCTCTGGTAGAACCCTGACTGTGTTCACTTGTGAAACAGACACGAGGAGACCCAAGGCTCAGTGAGGTTGTGAGACCCTATCAGTCAGGACGATCAGTCCCACAGCGGTGAGATGGGCAATTCTAGGGACAACCTAGAGCTTGCTCTTGTTCCCTCTGACCTCCTCCCACACCTCTCATCCTCCCCCCCTTCCCCATCCAGCTCCCCCTCTTGAAATGGCGCTTGCTGGGTGCTCACATTCCCCCAGGCCTGTGCCAATGGTGCTGATCCCAGCCCGCCGTGGGCTCTCTTCCCCGCCCCAACTTTGGGCAGTGATGCTTATTGCTCTTGTTCCCTGCAGAAGGGGCACAGCTGACAGCACGCTGGTCAGGTGGAAATGTAAGAGCATGGAAGTTCCTGGAGGTCCAGGGTCATGCCTAACTTTCAGGTAAGTTCTCCAGGGGCCCAGATCCCTCCAGGCCCAGGCTCAGCCTACACTGTCCACCCTGGGCCACCCTGGAAGAGGGGTGGTCCTCTCCCCCTCAAACTCTCTCTGTAGACAGGGGCTGCCCCCAGCTAGGCCCCGGCTGGAGGTCCCTGCTCGCTGGGGGTACATGACCTGGTGGCCTGGCCAGAGGAAGGTGCTTTGGCCCAATGGGAGCTCCCTGCACTCCCTCTGAGGAGCATGACTTGATGTCCTCCACTGTCCTGCTAGTCTCCAGCGGGGACCTGCCCTGGCACCCAGAGTTGTAGAGAATGGTGAGGGGTATGGTCTGGAGGAAGGGGCCTGTGCTGGGCCTGCTCTTTTCCCACTGGCACATCCATGACACATCTTCCAGGCTGTCACGTAGCAGCAGCCAACCAGGCCTCCTCCATCCACAGAAAGACAGAATGCGGCCACTGAGGCTGCTCCTAAAAGGGCTGAGAGGCCTGCTGGGGAGGTGATGGGGCGG
>NW_005357764.1:7554501-7555911 GCF_000412655.1 Myotis brandtii | reverse complement strand
GGGGGGTGGTCATCACTGATGCCCAGACTCTGCCCTGCCATGCTGGGGTATGTGCTGAGACAGTTATAAGAAATGAAGGGGCCCTAACCAGTTTGGCTCAGTGGATAGAGCGTCAGGCTGCGGACTCAAGGGTCCCAGGTTCAATTCCGGTCAAGGACATGTACCTTGGTTGCGGGCACATCCCCAGTAGGGAGTGTGCAGGAGGTGGCTGATCGATGTTTCTCTCTCATCGATGTTTCTAACTCTCTATCCCTCTCCCTTCCTCTCTGTAAAAAAATCAATAAAATATATTTTAAAAAAGGAAAAAGAAAAAGAAATGAAGGGTCTCCAAAGAGTGGCCCTTTTTATCAGTTGACAGTTGGAAGGAGTGCGTAGGTGGGAAGTCCGCCAGTTCTCCAAGTTCTCCTCTTCTGGCGGACCCCTTAATGGGTGCCAGGCAGATTGTCATTCCCTGAGTCCTGTGTCAGCATGGGACCCATTGGGAAGGTTCTGAGCTGTCAGTCAGTGACCTGGCAACCCCGGGATGGAATCCTGAGCCCAGAAAGCTGCTGCTTGTCCTGCTAATGAGCTGGAGCTGAGAGGAAGGATGGCTCCTTTCCAGAGTGAGCCCCTGCGCTCCATTCCTAATGTGCGCCATGAGGCTGCCCGAGAGGCACAGCACCCGAGGGAGACTGCGCTCCCTCCTCTTGCCTTTCTCGGGGCCACCTTCTACCCCCTTCAGGCCTTGCAAAGAGGCCTCTCCAGACCTGTCAGCCAAGGTCAAGACCTCGTTGCCCCTGCACTGACCTCAGACAATGGGGGCTCTGAGGTCCCTTTCCTGAGTCCCAGGGGAAGGAAAGTATATGGTGATTTTCAAGGTGCTATTTGAGCTTCTCATTGGGGGCTGCATGCCTGCCTTAATTGACAATTCTTTGAGAAAGTCTATTTAGAGCATATTCAGTTGTATTTGGCCCAGCATCCATTCAATTTGACACTCCAAGTTAAGAAACAAACAGAACCCGGCAAGTGCGGCTCAGTGGTTGAGCATCAACCTATGAACTAGGAGGTCATGGCTTGATTCCCAGTCAGGGCACATGCCTGGGTTTTGGGCTCGATCCCCAGTGTGGGGCATGCAGGAGGCAGCCAATCAATGATTCTCTCTCATCACTGATGTTTCTATCTCTCTCTCTCTCTCCCTTCCTCTCTGAAATTAAAAAAAAACAAACAAATTTTTTTTAAAGGAAAGAAACAGAAGCAAATGATGCTGGAGTGAGAGGCAAAGCAGCCGCTGGGCTGCCTGGGCTCTGCTTCTAGGGCTGCTGCTGCCTCACTGGGCACCTTGGGCAGGTCCATGCTTCAATTCCATCCCCTCCCCCGACTCACACCCCCCCTCCCCCCCCCCCACCCACCCACATTTTTTAAAAGGTAGAA
>NW_005357764.1:7498943-7552205 GCF_000412655.1 Myotis brandtii | reverse complement strand
CACACACCCCCCCTCCTCGCCGCCCACCCACACACATCTTTTGAAAGGTAGAAATGGGTTCCCTTCTAGGCAGTGTCATGAAATCTGAAATTCTGGGCCAGATGGAGACACTCACACCCCCCCTCCCCCTCGCCCACCCACACACATCTTTTGAAAGGTAGAAATGGGTTCCCTTCTAGGCAGTGTCATGAAATCTGAAATTCTGGGCCAGGCCATGGAGACACCAGCTGTGGGTGTCTTGTCAAGCTACACCAGCAGAGGGCGCTGCTGCACAGCACTTGGGGCTCTCAGGCAGAAATGACCAGCTTGGCTGCCCCAGGGGAAGAGTTTTCCGGCCATTTCCCAGCGCTGGGCTGGCAGAGTCAGACCCAGCACATACTTGGGCTATGAAAGAGGTGCTGACCTGGAGGCTTAGGAGGAGTCTGAGGTGCCAGAGTGGACCTCTGAGAGGCTTGATGAGAACCTTCCTGGGAGGCTTGAAGAGGCTTCTTGGGAGCTGACTGTGTGTATTTAGAGGGAGAGCAGCCCAGTAGAGAGGTAACCCCCCGATCTCTTCACCTGCCTTGATTCCTCAAGGCCTCAAATGTACCAGGCTCTTTTCCACCTCAGGGCGCTAAGCTAGCCCAATGCTGCGTGCTTTACCTACACCATCTCATTGAATTCTGTGAGGCAATCCCCATTTTACAGATGAGAATATTGAGTCTCAGGGAGGTTAAGCAATTTCTCCAAAGCCACACCACCAGTAAGTGGAGGATGACAGATTCACACCTGCTGTTTGATGCCAGGGCCCAGCTCTTAACCAAGGCACTGCCTCCTGGCCAAGACTCAGAGTGGAAGTGACTTTCCCAAAAGTCCTTGCTCCACCCCCACCCCCATATAAATGTCCTAACTTCTTTGCCTCAGTTTCTCTACCATCAGTGAGATGGTATTAACAATATCAACCGCTCTCCTATTCTTAGGCCCCCTGGGCAGGTGCGCTGCAGTCAGGGGTGCCCTGGGATGATGTCTGTCCTCGGTCTGACAGGCTCCTGTGGGCCAAGCTGGCTCCTGTGCGCATCTGAGGACACGGCAGCCTGGCCCTGCTCAGCCTTTTCTCCTCCCTGATAAGTGGGCTGGTGCTGAGGAGAGTGGAGGCATGTGGGTCAGGGGACCAGGAAACCTGGCTGAAGAGATCTGGGATTGAGGGGTTCCTTAGAAGAGGGGTGTGGGGTGGGGGTGGAGGGAGCTGTTGAGTTCACTCTAGAAGCCCCTGCTGAATGCCTGCTGTGCGCTCACCTGCTGGGATGGAGAGAGCTTGCGATGCTGACAGGGGGTGGTCTCCTCCACGTGGGTTCACAGACATCAGCTGCAGGAAACCAGGAAACCTCCCACCTTCCTGGCCTGGAAAGAAGATAGGCCAGAAGGACAGAGAGACGGTCAGGAGGGCAGCCTGGGAAGGAGGTGGTGGAGGCGAGGTGGACAGAGGGGACAGCCTGAGTGACGCCAGGCGTGAAAAAGCAAGGGAGCATGGGGAGCTTCGCTTACCCAGAGCCCGCTGCTGAGGGAGAGGATGCTGAAGGCTAGGAGTCTGCCGGCAGAGGACCTCGGTCGGCACAGGAGGGTAGGAAGTGACTCGTGCTGCTGGGATCTGCTGGTTACCGGCGGTTCTCAGTCCTCCTGCTGCTCTGTGAGTGGACAGGGAGCCATCTCAGGGTCAGCTACCTCCCGCCTGGACACACCGTCCTGGACCACGCTGAGGTGGGCTCAGGCTCCATGCTCTGTGGGGACCTCAGGGGAAGCCGGCGCCTGTGCTGGCCCAGCCCCTCAGGAGGCTGTGATCTCCCTCCCCCACCGGCCTGAGGACGGTCTCTGAATGCCCTGTGGGTGAAGGTGGGGGACGGGACTGGGACTTGGGGTACGGGGGTCAGTTACTAGAAGTATCAGTCCATTCTTTCCACTTGCTGTGGGTCTCTGGATGCACTGTTTCTTCTGGCCCCCATTCTCCATCTATTAAAAGAAAGGCCAGACTTAAGACCCCCCACCTTGAGAGAAGAAAGAGAGGGTGCAACAAAACCATCAGCTCTGAGCCCTTGCACCCCACTGCTCTTTGCTCCAGGGTCAGCGTGAACGTGACAAAGAGCAAACACCCTGTTTCCCCTAAAGAAATAGGAGATTTTAAAGGACTTCCAAGACATCTCACTTTTGATGCAAATACAAAGAAAAAAATTTAAAAGAATAAAATTCCCAAACCATATGAGTTAGATTTTCTCCAAGACAGACAGATTTCCTAAGTGACAAAAGCGGTGCCCAGGGAGGAGGCTCAGAACCAGACTAGAGTGAGGGACAAGCCCACTTGGGGTGGGGGTGGGTGGGGGTGAGGCAGAAGGAAATGGCCACTGTCCAAGCCCTGGCTCTGCAGCCAGGGCTCCTGGCACCACAGCTGGGCTCCCTCCCTGCTCCCTTCATCCTGAAGCCACTCCCAACAGGGACTCTGCCCGAGGCAGACCCACCTTCTCCCCCGCAGGCCCCCCTGCCCCTTCCACCAGGGTCTCCACAGTGACTGAGGTGGCCTCACTGTCTTCCCACCCTCCTCCCCCCACTCCTTCCCCAACTTTGGGCTCCATATGACACAATGTGCTCCCTTCCTGCCTTTATTGATGATGCCTCATACAGTCTTCTGACAGTTAAAGCCTGAGGACCTACTAGGGACTAGGCGTAGAGCTGGGTGCCGGGGCTCAGCCCCCCAGGATGGTGCTAATGCTGCCCCCCGACTGCCCACCCCAACTCCAGGGCCTGCCTTGGCGGATGAACTCTCTCCGTGAATCACCAGAATTTGGCAATATACCTGGTATCTCATATTAGAGCATAAGGGTAGCCAGTCCCCACGTGGCCACAACGCTTCTCACCAATCATGTCCTTGTGAGGCCTCTCTCCACAGTGAATTGCAGCTACTCTGTGTGACCAGCAGATGGTGTGACCAACATCTAACTTGTGTGCCTTTTGAGGCTCAGCTGTAAGCAGCATTGCAGCTTCTGTCTCAGTCGCGGGCGGGGGGGGGGGGGGGGGGGAAGGGAGAACCGTCCCCATGCTGTGAGGCTGCTCGAGCATCCCGTGGAGAGGCCCACACTGAGGAACTGCGTCCCCTTCCAACAACCAGCACCCATCGGCCAGCCATGGGAGTGAGGGGGCAGGCCCTCTGCCCCAGGCGAGCCTTCAGATGCTACAGCCCTGCCAATGCCCTGAGGCAACTTCACGAGACTCAAGCCAGAGCTACCCAGCTAAGCTGCTCCCAGATTCCTGACCCCCAAAACTATAGGGGAAAAGGGGTTCATTTAATGTTTATCATATTCTAAACATAATGGTTGAGAGCAGGGCTGAGGAGTTCGATAGTGTTCACATCCTGGCTTCAGTTTTCTAGCTCTGTCTCTTAAGTTAGTCCTTTCATCAGCCTGTGCCTAGACAGTCTCACCTGTGAAATGGGGGTGTCAGCTGTAGCTAAACGAAGTCATACTTCACTCATCAATGCAGTGAAGTGCTCAGCAGCTCGACAAACAACGGCGTTAGCTCTCCCCATTGTATGGCCTGGGACCCCACGTGTGTTCGTGTCCATGTCGGCACGGAGTAGCTCCTGGCCAATGCCAGCTGCGTGGACCAGAGCAAAACGCTCTTCCACTCAGCCCAGCCCTTCCCCTCAGCTCTCTGCTTCCGGTTCTCCCTCCAAACTGCTCCTGCAAGACCTCAGTCCTGAAAAACTTGAGAGTCTCTCCATCCTCACGAGCAAGTGAGGTCCCACCAGCTCCCCCGGGAGGCTGGCAGGTGGCTGCGGGGCTCCCGCCCTACATGTCAGTCACACAGGAAGAGGGGCCCTACCGCGACCCAGCTTGGACTGCGCAAGGAGAGAGTGGCCCCAGTTTCGAACATACACCCAGGCACCCCCAACCCCAGTCTGCTTCTTTGAGGGCAGTGAGGGTCAAAGGATGCCAGCTCCCACCCCCAACCCCGTGGAACATGAGAGGGACCAGGCCAATCCTGAGTCCCCTCCCAGAGCACAGCCCAGGTGTCTTCCGGCCAGAGCACTTCCATTTCTCCCATCACACTCCAACCCCCAGTCACCTGCCCACAGGGAAGTCGTGGACGCGCCTCCGAAATATTAGAAAGATGATTTTTCAAGAAGAAATTCTTCAGTGTCGCTGAAGTGTGACTGACTGATTTCTCTCCCCTCCTCCTCAGCATCTGTCCCCCGGAAGAGCAGGGAGCAGGTGAGGGTGTCCCCTGGTGAAGGAGCAGGAACCCAGACATGTGGGGTGAGCAGGCCACAGGAAGGGGACATGGCCCAGCACCACAGGACAGAGTGGCTGTGAACGTGAGGCACACGTGCATGACTGTTTCCTCCCGGACCCAGCGTTCACATGCTCAGGAGCAGACGAGCACACGCTGTCATTGTCCCACGTGCTTCAGCCGCAGGGCTGTCTGCTGTGATGTGGGGCGAGCCTGCAGCCGGGGGGTCAGGCTGGGGCACCAGGAGACAGGTCCACAGAGTCCAAGAAGGCAGGGCTCGGCAGACTGCTGCGCCACTGTCCTCAGCCTGCTGCTCCAAGCGGCAGGGAGCCTGGGAAGGGAAGGCAGCGGAGCAATAGGAAAAGCAGGGTGGGCTGGGTCCAGGCCCGCCCGGGGGCAGCAGCTGGCCCTTCCCTTGCGTGTGAAGGCTCACTGAGGGGGCTGAGGCATTCAGGCCCGAGACCAGACAGAGCTGGGCACGAATCCCAGCTCACTGTGTGAGCTCACGCACACTAGGCCTGTTTCCTCGTCTGTAGAAGGGAGGTGACACCAGGCTCTCCCCCTAAGGATTATGGAGATGGTCTTCGTAAGGTGCCTGGTATAGAGCAAATGCTCCATAAATGGAGGCTGTGAGCATTTCTCCAAGCATCGAATTAGTGCACCAACTCCAAGCCTTGGAGTGAAATGATTTATTTACAAACCCTGCCTCTGGTCTCGGCATCCCTCAGCTGTCCAGTGGACCCTGCTCCCTCCGCCTGGGTTGGGTAGGCCACAGCAAGACCGATGGGAAGGTGTGAGCGCTGGGCCAGGCAGAATCCCCTGGTGGAGCCTCATTGGGCAGGTTTTCCAGCTCGGAGAGCCAGGTGGGAGCAGCCCCGGGTGTTGGGGTCACTTCCAGGGGGCGGGGGGTGGCTGATCACGGGCACAGCTGAGCTGCCTCCTTCTGTTCCTTGAGAAAGGCAAACCCCAGGCCTGCTGAGCCGAACGTCAGCATGGAGCCACACCGCGGCCGGCACAGCGTGTCCTTCCCCGCCCAACTCAGTGGGCTGAGAGGGGACGGGAGAGCCTGCCAGCTCTGCAGGTGTGGGCACTGCGATGGGGGGGGAAAGGCCGGAAGGCTCTGTTCCCAGGGCAGCTGAGCTCTGGGAGCCTTCTGCCCAGCCACCTTGGCCCTCACTGATCAGCAGGGCCTGGGGGCCCGACTCTCGCTGCTGCCGGCTTCGGGTCCTTACAGTGTGGCGGCACTGGGCCTGGGCACCTGCCCTGTGGACTCTTGGCCACCCGCAGAGAGGCAGCAGGCCCCCGGCTGGTGTGCAGCTTCTCCTCGGGGGTTCTGTAGTAAGGCATGAATCCTGAGTCACATAGGGTGTGGCCACTGGGGGCAGCATTGCTTGAGAAAGTGATGTCCAGGCTGTTGTCATGGGAGTGCCCTGCAGAGACCAGCAGGATGGTGCAGCAGATGGGTGAGGACCCAGAGACCGGGTCCAGGCCTGCCGAGGCAGCCTGGTCAGAGGAGACAAGGTGGTTAGCCAGGCTCCCAGGGTCAGTCCAGACCCAGGACTGGCCGGTGCCTGCACCCCCACGGGGGCGGTAGGGGAAGGGCCCATCCCACACTGGGAGATACTCCTCAGCATCACTCACCCCTCCAGGGCTCCCAGCTAGAAGGGGTGTGTCTGGGATTAGAGCCCCTCATCCTGCCCCCTCCATCTCTGCAGTCATGGGCACAGTGCCCCGCTTCATGGTACTGGAGGTGGCCCTTAGTAACAAGGCACGGGTTTGGGGGTCAAATCTCAGGTTTGTTCTTGGTAGCAACTGTGCCCTTGGCCAAGTCACTTAGCTTCTTTTAGACTCATTTTTCTCATCCATAAAATGGGAACAATAATCAGAATTATCTCATCAGACTGTTATTAGGATAAGTGAGGTGATACATATGAAGTGTTTGGGTGCCTAGCAAGTCATAAGGGCTACACAGATGCTTCTGTAGGGGAGCGCCAGCTAAGCCTGGTGTCACAGTCACATTATTATGTGTAATTTGCACAGTGGCTCTGTGGCTGGCTGCTACTTTATCTTCATTTGACAAGGAAACTGAGACTCACCAGTCTTTAACACATTCCTCAGGCCACTGTACTATGAAGTGGCCGAACTGGGACTGAGTGAGGTAGTCTGCCTCCAGCCCCTGTCTTAACCAAGGCCACGCTGCTCCAGGAGCCCTAGCAGACCCTGGGGGTGGGGCACTGGCCTGGCCTCCTGGGGCCTGGGCCATGGGACAGGGGCCTGGAGGAGGCCAGGGGCCCAGAGCTGCTCCCCACACCCTTCTGTGGCTTCTCATGGGGCCTTACGCACTCACAGAGCTCCCGCTGATGATTGTCCTGTGGAAGCAGCCAGCCCGCGCCTCCCTTCTGGTGGGCGGGTCTTGGAAGGCCCTAGAAGAAAGGCTGGGAAAATTCTCCTCCTTGGAGCGGTAGTAAGGGAAGAGCCCACCAGGTGGTTCAGAGTCCTCCCAGGATGCCTCCTCCCTGGTACTCCAGGCTCCTCCTTGGTCCCTCCCAACCTCTGGCTGCAGGGCCGACTCCTCAGTCAGGAGCTGCCCATAGGTGCGGAAGAAGGGCAGGTACTCCAAGTTCACCAGGGGCCCGTGGGAGCGGCCAGAGTTGCTGATGGGCTCGCTGCCCGTTGAGCTGGCGGCCTGCTGTTGCTGGGACAGGAGCCCCGAGTCCTCCTCCTTCTCCAGGAAGTTCTGAGAGGACGAGGCTCCAGGCTCATCCTCGCAGCTCTGCTGGGACGTCTGGGAAGAGAAGGGCACTCCATCTGTTACTGCACCCCAACTTCTCCAGAGACCCTGAAGGCCAGGGGGCTCTTTCCAAGCGCAAACCTGAGTGTGGCTCTCCTTTAAAACCCAGCCGATGGCTTCCAGCCAGGGTTAGGTTACCCATGAGCCTGCCAGCACCTGCAACCTCCTCTTACATCCTCTGCCCCTGCTTGCTCCACTCGGGACACGCTGGCCTTCCTACCAGTCCTCAGTCACACCACGCTGGTCCTGTTTGAAAGCCTGTGCCCAATCTGCTCTTCCATCAGCTCAGAGGAGCCTTCCCAGTCCCCGCCTTCCACCCTGTGACTGCAGATCACTTGGCCCTTCACTTGCTCCCCCACCGAAATGTTCTCGGTCTGTGGCCTTCACACTGCGTGTATGCAGTGGTCTTGTCTGTCTGGTGCTCCTGGCTCGTCGTAGGCACTCAGTTGATAGTTTTCCAACAAATGATTGGTCTAATCTGCCGATTCTCAGCCCATCTCCTATTCCAGTGGTCTCCAGTCTTTAAGACCTCACGGACCACCAGTGGTCTGCGGAACCTCGATTGGCGACCATTCCCTTCACTCTGTTTGGTCTGGCCACACAGACCTTTTCTCAGTCCTTCAACATGCCAAGCGGACTCCCAACACAGGGCCTTTGCACATGCTGATGCTCTTCCCTGAAATCTCTTCTCTCTCCTTTTCCCTTTATGACAACTCCTTCAGCTCTTGGCTCAAGGTCATTTCCCTGGTATAGCTGCATCACAATGTATTATTGACGCCCACCACCCTCACCCACAGCAGCCATTCCTCCCCTGTGAAGCATTCATAGGCATGATGATTAGTGTCTCTTATCCCCCAGTTATAAATTCCACCGAGGCCAAGTCTGTCTGTCTTCTGTATCCTCAGGGCCTATAACAGCCCTGGCGTGCAGTAGATACCAAATACTGGAAGAAAGGTCGAGGGAGGGAAGGAGGCCAGGAGCAAAGTCTTTGCCAGACTCAATGTCGATGGGAGGGAGAGGCCGTGTCTTGGGGGGAGAAAGGGATGGAAATAAGGAAGTACTTCCTAGGCCCAGTGGGGACAGAGGCCCAGAACACTGGCTGTAGAAAAGCCAGCGCAGTCTCCGCCTTTGCCTGTCCGGCCAGACCCAGAGCCCCTGGTACACATGGTGGACTCCGCATCCCATAGAACTATTGTGGTCTGGCCCCAGCTTCTGGATCCCTGCTGGGGCCTCTGGACCTTAAGTGCCCTCCTCCACCACCTGTGGTCCGTGCTTGTCCTAACTCCTTGAGGTCACCTCAGTCCCAATCTTAAATCCTAACCTGCGGTAAGTCCCAGCCTGCGCTCCCACGGGCTGCAAGCTCCTGGAGAGCAGGGACCAGGCCCCGCACCTGAGTCCCAGGACCCAGCTCAGGCCAACTTGCTGAGTTTCTGCCAATCCCCTTAAGGTCTCCCTTAGGCGGCCTATGAGGACAGACTTGCCTTTCCAGCTTTGCTGTAGTGAGGACACAGGACAGGCTGGTGCAGCGCTAGGGTTTGAGCCCACGTCTGTCCTGCTCCAAAGCCTGGGCCCTTTTCACTGTGATTTACACCGATTGTGGGCTGAACTGTGTCCTCCACAGATTATCGAAGTCTTGACCCCTGGTATTTGTGTGTGTGATGTTATTTGGAAACAGGGTCCTTGCAGATGTAATCAAGTTCAGATGAGGTCAGACCGGGGTTGAGTGGACCTTAAATCCAGTGACTGTGCGCTTATAAGACCCGGAAAATCTGGACACAGACACAGGGATGATGTTACATGACAATGGAGGCAGAGATCAGAGTGATGTTGCCTCCAGCCAAGAACCGCGAGGACCGCCAGCCACCACCACAGGCGGGGAGCGAGGCCAGGAGCAGTCCCCCTCTGGGCTCCCGAGGAGGAGCCCTGCCCACACCTGGTTTGGGGCTGTGGCCTTCAGATCTGTGAAAATGAATCTGTGCTAACACCTTCTTTGTGGGGCCTTGTTATTGCAGCCTGAGGACCTCACAGGCTGGTTGGCCACCATGTGGCTGACGGGATTCAGCACAAGGCGAGGATGGCAGGGCTCTCCCAGCCCCACCCGGTGGGCAGCTTGTGGGGAGAGACCCATTGCCGTGACTGTGGTCCCCTGCGTGGGCTGGGCACAGCTAGGCCTTACCCTTCCTGCCATCAGTGGTGCTGGCCCAGGGCGGCCCCCGGAGTGGACCAGTGGCTCCCTCACACCTCAGTCTTCCCCGCCTGGGCCCTGGCTCCACTTCACCAGCGAGTCCTGGATGGAATGGGCCAGATGTACCTCCACCAACTCCCCAGGCGCTCAATGCCACTCATGCTGCCCCTGAGACACGGCCTCCAGGTCCGCTCTGGGGTCAGCGGTAGCCCCGAGGCGACATGATCAAGCCTAATCTTCTAACTCTGGCTGAAAAGACCAGGCCTCTCCCCCAAACCCCACCCTCCTGGACTTCTCTTCTGCTCGGCCAGTCAGAGAAGATTCCAGCATGAAGTCACAAAACCTGGTGTTGGGCAAGAAAGCCAGATGGCTCCGTTACCATGGAGGCCACTGCCCCAACACCCAGTGCATCTGTGATCACCACCTGCCTCTAATTCATCCTAACCCAGGTCTCCCCCGAGACTCCTGGAGACAAAGTGGGCTCCCTGGGACCTGCACCCAGACACCAGCGGAGGGCCCCAGGGCCTTCTGGGAAGGTGAGGGGGTGGCTCCACGGGTCCTTCTGCTACCCTGGGCTCCTCACCTGGTGCCTCAGTTTCCTCGGCGCTGGTCTCTGCTCTTGTCACTCAGCGTCAGTGGCCTCGCCTGTGGTTCTTCCCAGGCATCCTGAGCCGGAAGTGGGACAGTCACAGGACTGGTTATGCCGAACGCCGGCTTTCTCCACCACCGCTGCGTCTCTCCCAGGTCCGGCGCTCCTGCTCAGCGGGACCCGACCTCCAAAAATGCCACACGCAGTCCTGGCTGCAGACTTCAGGTCAGGAAGGGGCACCGCTGTTCTGCCAGCGTGCAGGTTGGAGAGTGAGTCTCAGGTCTCGGACAGCCGGAGGCGAGGCCTAGAGTCCATCTTTAGCTTCAAGATTATTAGCCCCAAGTAAAGAGGGGGTACAGTAAACCCTTGATTTTGTGGACCTCAATGTAACAGACTTCGGATTTAATGGACAAAATTTCTGGTCCATATGTCATATGTGAAAATTAACACCCGTTAATTTTAAAATGCTTTTAACTGAGATTTGCTTATAATTAAATTAACAGGTTATTTTTCTGTTATTAATTCACTGTTATTTTTAAGAAGTTTTAGCAGATAGGCAGGATGTTGGAAAAACACTGTAGTAATTTTGCTGACATAAATAAATATTACATAGCTGCCGCTAGAGTCTACATATTTAAATCCAAGAGTCAGTGCTCATAAACAATGTCCGGTGAATGATTAACTCGCGATCCCACCCCATCACGAGGGCTGATTGGTTCTGTTGTCACGTGGCATGACTTTCTGCAGCAGTTTTACCACGTGCTGCCAATGTTCGTTTACTCACAATGACTGGTGAATGCATGCATTTACTAAACCTACTCAGTATAAATTTAAAATTACTGTAATACATATAGAAAACTTTCTGTGAAATTAAACTTTTCATAATACTTAATTTTAATTACACAAACTAGTAAAAACACGTTAATGAGTTTGTCAATTTTTTAACATACGTATTTGGAAAACCTACTTTATTACGTAATGGACTTTGGACTTTAACGGACACCCCCTCGCCTGAATCAGTCTGTTATATTGAGGTTTTACTGTAGTGAGGCTTAACGAGGTTAAGGATTCGTTGAGGAATAAATGGCCAGGAGTAAAATAGCAGAGCTGCAATTCAAATTTAGGCAGCCAGCCTCTGAAGCTGAAGTACTTAATTACTTTGCCATTGAAAAATGGCTTTAGGCCGGCCGGTGTGGTTGAGTGTTGACATACGAACCAGGAGGTCACGATTGATTCCCCATCAGGGCACATGCCCAACTTATGGGCTCGATCCCCAGTAGGAGGTGTGCAGGAGGCAGCCAATCAATTATTCTCTCACTGACATTCCTATCTCTCTCTCCCTCTTCCTTCCTCTCTGAAATCAATAAAAACATATCTTTTTTTTTAAAAAAGAAAATGAGTTTAGGTGACACACAGGTGAACAGTTTTCATTTTTAACAGCAAATATATTTAATAGAATGTATATTAGAAAAATATAATTGTCCCATCACAGACATGATTTTATAGATATTTTTGCTTGGGACAAGGGTAAAGTAGATTTCTTTTTCAGTAAAAGATGAGTCTATGTAAATACCTATCATGAGGTGTAATCAGATACGGTCAGACCATACAGGACACTGGTTTGGTGACATGTTCCTGGCTGGCCTCTGGTTGTGTATCTGTGGACGTAGGTGAATTTTACACTGAATTTTATGTAAAGGGAACCATTCACCACAACTTGCTGTCTCCAGTCCACAGCAGGTGTTAGATTCTGCCCTTCTCCTCACTAATAGAAGCTAAAGCCAGCCCCTCAGGCCTTTCTGTCGGGCGGATGGTCTTCTTTACCTGCGAGAAGTTTCAGGTGACTTTTAGGGAGCCATCTCCCCATGCTGCTGCGCAAGTCCAGGTTCCGGGGTTTCCTAGCGAGCCCTCTGAGATCCCGGCCAGCATAGCGCCCTGGAGAAAATGCACCACCTTCACCTGTCAGCGGAGCTCACTCAAGCTGGAGCTCAAGCATTTGCCAGGCAGAACCTGTCCCCTGGGCTCCAGGCATGGGCCTTCCATGGCTCTACCCACTCCTCACTGGCTCCTCACACCCATGGACCAATGGGTATGATTGGGCCCAGGGTTGCAGAATGTGGAGCCAGGACTCAGCACCAGGACCCTTTAAATGTACCCCACAGTAGGCGGGGGCAGGGATTCGGGGCGCCATTCTGGAGATGAGGTCAGTGTGGCTGAGGGTCCTGTCTAGGTCCCTGACCCTGTGCTTTAGTCCCTGCTGTGCAGGAGGAGAGACCACTGTCTAGATGGGGAGGGACAGCAGGGCACCCATGCCTCACCCCCCATCTCTGCCACAGGGACCATCTGCCTGTCCTGGCAGAAGCCAGTGAGGTCAGGAGCTTCAGAACTCAGGCTGTCCCCCAGCCACTCTCATTCTGGCCCTTAACACTCTGATCCTGGACAGCTCTTTCAGCTGACCCTGACCTTCAGACAGCTCCCCGGCCAACCCAACCTGCTGCCTGGGCTCTCTTTCTAAATTCTGATTTTATCTCGTCACTTCCTTGCTCAAAACCTTTGGTTGCTCCGAAGGATTTGTATGCATGCATATGAGCATAACCAATGGACATAAGACACTGGGGGGTAGGGGAGGCCAGGGGATTGTCAAGGGCGGGGGGGAAAAAAGGACACATATGTAATACCGTTTGTAATACTTTAAGCAATAAAAAAATTAAAAACAAACAAACAAAAAACAAAAACCTTTGGTTGCTCCCTCTTGCTTGGGTCTGGCATTCTAGGTCTTTCCCAACCCATCTGCCTCTCTCCATTTCTGAAAGCCAGATCCCCCTGGGGGGCCTGGACTTGGACTTGCTGTGCAACCAACACACCCAGCACACCTCCCCTCTGTGCCTTCTCTCAGACGGTAGCCCCTCTCCCACCAAGCCAGCCAGCAGCCTTCTTCCAAGAAACCTGCCTGGTGGCTCTTAGCCTGCTGGGGCTGCCGTACACAATGCCACAGACTGGGGGCTTACACACCACGTTTTCGTTCTCAGTCCTAGAGCCGGACGTCTGAGACCAGGTTTCAGCAGGACTGGTTTCTTTTGAGGCTTCTCTCCTTGGCTTATAGATGGCTGCCTTGTCCCTTTGTCTTCACATGACTGACCTCTGAGTGTGTCTGCTATAAGGACACCTTCATATTAGATTAGTGCCCATCCTAATAACCGAATTTTACCTTAATTACTGCTTTAAAAGCCTCATCTCCAAGTAGGATTAATTCTGAGGTACTAAGGGTTAGTGCTCTAATGTGAATTTGGGGGAAACAATTCAGGTCATAACAGGGGCTCAAGATGTTTTCTGCCCCCTTTCTCAGACTGTGTTACAGAGCGAATGGCTGTGATCTCCAGGGCAGGAACAAGGCCACCTGCTTCTTAAGTCCCTGTCCAGTCACGGGGTGTGTGCCTCCAGCCCTCTGGGTGCACTGAGGCTTTGGGGCCAGGCAGACCTTCCTTTATATCCCAGCTCTGCCACTTACCAGCTGTGTGACTCTGGAGAAGCTACTCAGCCTCTCTGAGCCTCAGATTGCTCAGCTATAAAATGAGATGATATCAGCATAAACCTGCTATGAGAATTCATTTGCAGAGCAGTCATAACGGTAAGAACAGTGCCTGGGATATAGCAGCCTGCCCCCAAATGACAGTAATGATTATTGTTTCCTCACCCACAACCTCCTGGTGGACCCTGAACCTCTCAGTTTACAGGATATATTCAGGGACATGCAGATTGTTGCTCTGGGGACACAGGACAGAAAACCCTAAAATTTCATATATCCTATATAATAAAAGGCTAATATGCAAATTGTCCCCTCAGGAGTTCAACTGATCGGGAGTTCAACCGCTCGCTATGCTATGATGTGTGCTGACCATCAGGGGGCAGCACAGAATGAAGGAAAGCCCAGGCCGGCAGCCAGGGGAAGGAAGGCCCTGGCCAGCAGCCGGAAGGCCCCAATCAGTCCTGATTGCCGGCCAGGCCTAGGGACCCTACCCATGCACAAATTTTGTGCACTGGGCCTCTAGTGTATATATATCCTCTTGTACTTATTTTTGTGTGCTCTATTTAAAAATACCAGTCATAAAGCCAATCAGGTATTACAGAGATATCCTCTTACTTTAACACAAATTTCACATAAAATGTACTTACTATTATTTTTAAACGAGAAGGAAATACATACCCTACAGTTAGTTCCCTCAGAACTCTTACATGTAACTTTTAGTGGGGGAGATAGGTACTTTCCTAGTTATCCACAAGGGGGCAGACTAATTCCATTTCTTCTGGAACGTACTCTTTGGGTCATTATTAAAGATCATTCAAAACTGCTATTTTTGTGTGACTTTCCTTCAAAGAAATGAAGTTTCCCTATTCACAGAAGATGCCGTTTTTTAAAAGCTGACAACTTACAGATGGTCGTTGGTTTAAAAACATTTTAGAATAATTTATACACACATTTTCCTCAGTCAATCACTGAGGATTCTAACAAATGCCACATCCAGAATCTAAGAACACTGCGGTTTTCCACTAGAAAGTCAAGCAGATTATTTAAATTCACAAGAAAGGAAAAAAAAATCATCTTTTCTCAACATCAAACAGAAAACATTCTCTCTTTGAAAATGTAAATCCCTCAAACATATTCAAGAATTTTAACCAGCATCTCAGAAACTATCCTATTACTCTTTGAAGCCTTTAAATAATTTTCTTTAAATTGTCACATGCCATTCAGGGAGGCGGGGGGGGGGGAGAGGCTTTTAAGTGACAATGATGCCAGGAAGGGCCCATGCGCCCCTGGTACCTTCTCCAAAAAGGAAGAACAGAGAATCACTAGGCAACTGGAGGGGTGTGGGGATGTGTCAGAGGAAGACACAGCATCATCTCCCCTCTGTTCTACACCTGGGGTAGAATAGGGCGCAAGTGCTGAACTGCAGGGAGCCTCAAAGACGAGGTGAGGAACAGGGTGCGGAGAACTGGATCTCTCCTGCCTCTGCTCTTCCATCCAAGACCCCGTCCTGGGTTGGGACATGCCAACGGGACGAAGCCCAGCTGGTAGGAAGCCAGAGGGAGAAACTGGGTGGGTGCTCAGTCCTCTTTTGAGCTAATAACCAAATGGCTTCAGTTAAGGAACTGGATCTCCATCTGAGGTCAGGAAAACAGAACAATCAAGCAGATACCAGTTATTTTACTCATAGAAGTTTTTCCTAAGGAAGTAACTGAAGATATTTACAGAGATGTGGCTCTAAGATGTTTATAACAAGGAAACGTAAATAAAAAATTTTAAAAAACTAAATATCCAGCAAATAAATAATGCTGTATCCACACAAGTAAATATTATGAAGTAGTTTAAAATTATAACATAGAAATGTGTTTATTGCCATGGAAAAAGAGTCACAATATTAAGTGAAAGACAGCTGTTATGAAACAGTCTATGCAGGACACATACCGAGGTAGACATTCTCAGTTTTCTTTTTGCTCTTTTTAAAATTTTCAACCTATTAAAAGTAATATATGAAATATATGCTAGCTATAGAAAGTTATATTAAGAAAAGAACCCACAATTCCTATCAAAATCCCAGCAAGATATTTTGTAAATATATAGGCAAGATTATTCTAAAATTTATATGGAAAGACAAAGGACACAGAATAGCTAAAATAAATTTTTTAAAAGAGTAAATTGGGAAGAATCATTCTACCTGATTTAAGATTTACAACATACCCACAGCAGTCAAGAGTGTGTGGTATTGGCAGAGACACACATAGTCAATGAAACAGAAGAAAGGACCCTGAAATAGACCCATACAAATATGTTCAACTGCGTTTTGACAAAAGTGCAAACACAAATTAATAAGAGGGAAGAGAGTCTTTTCAACAAATGGTGCTGGAACAATTGGACATTTGTGGGCAAAAAAACAAAGATGTGAACCTTGACCAAGTCTCACACCTTATATGAAAACTGACTGTTACCAATTTAAATGTAAAACTATAAAACATTTAGAAAAGGAACAGGAGAAAATCTTCAGGGCCAGGAAAGAGTTCTTAGACACAACATCAAAAGCACAACTCCTAAAAGGAAACCTTGATAAAGTGGACTTCATTAAAAAGAAAGCTTTTTCTAAGAGGATGAAAAATAAGCTGCAGACTGGGAGAAAATATTTACAGATCACCTAGCTGACAAAGAACGAGTAGCTAGACTATGTAAATAACCTGCAAAACCAAATAGCAACAAACAACAACAACAACACCACTCAAAAAACCAACCAACCAGTCCACTTCGAAAATGAACAGAAGACAAGACATTCCACCAAACAGGATATGCAGGTGACCAATAGAACACATGGAATTATGTTCAACATCATCAGCCATTAGGAATGTAAATTAGAATCACAATGAGATGTCACCACTCCCCTATCAGAATGGCTAACATGAAAAATAGTGAGCTCACCAATGCTGGGAGGATGCACGGACACTGGATCTCTCACGCATTGCTGGTGCGAGTATAAGACAGGAACACAGTTTCTTAAAGAGCTGAGCATGCCACTACCATGGAGCCCAGCAATGCTATTCCTAGGCATTTCTCCTACAAACATGAAGACACGATGTTCACACCAAAATCTGTACGGGAACATATAGAGCAGTCTTCTTCATAGTAGCTCCAAACTGGAAACAACCAGCAGCCTTCAATGGGTGCAAGGTTAAACAGACAGTGGTACAGCCACACCATAGACCACTACCCAACAGTAAAAAGGAACTATTGATCCACACAACAACCTGATGACTCTCCAGAGAATAAGGTTGAGTGGAAAGAGCCAGTCCCGAAGAGTTGCATTCTATATGAGTCCATCTATATAACATTCTTGAAAGGACAAAATTATAGAAATGGAGAAGAGTTTAGTGGTTACAGAATGATCAGAGGGGTGAAGCAAGACAGAGGTGGTGTGGCTGTCTGGGACACATGAGGGATCCTATGGTGATGGAAATGTCTACATTTTGACTGTCAAGGTCAATATCCTAGTTGTGATGTTGTACTAAAGATCTGCAAAACATTACCTTTGGAGGAAGCTGGGTAATGGTATGTGGGATCTGTCTATATTATTTCTTACAACTGCATGTGAATCTACAATGATCTCAAAAAGTGTAATTAGAATAAAAAGGACAGAGATGGGACTGTCCATAGAAAATGGCAGAGATGGGCCTGTGGGCTGTGCTGCTCTGGGCTCCATCACGGCCTCCCATCCTGCCTTGGGGACCCAGAGGAGACATGTTGTGTATGCCAGGGAGAGCTCATCCCTCACCAGGGAGAGCCTCACCAGGGTGAGGCATCCCTCACCCTGCCCTGTTGGCAGCCCTCAAGGAAAGGCAAGGAGGTGAACGGATGAGGACTCACTCTGTCAGCTCTGAGCCACTGGCAGAGCAGGCCAGGCACCACCCTCCCGGCAGCAGGCCTCAGCAAAGTGCTCACCTGGATCACCCCTGCCCACAGGCGGGATGAAACACTGACACCATCTCTGTCCAGGTGCGATCTGGGAGCCAGTTAGTGTCCATCAGCAACCAGCAAATGAGTGGGCATGGCTTGCTCAGGGCTGTCTTTAGGGGAACTAATGGCTGTTTAGCTAACGGTCCTTAATGAGAGCAGCTTTCTCCAATTAAATAACAATAGGCAGGTTTTTTGCAAACCCTTGCAGTCTGCCTAGTAACCAAAAGGTAAACATAACACAACTGATTACAAGGTCCAAGAAATGCTGTTTTGATCTGTTAACTGCCTCTAATGAGGACAAAGCCATCAGAAATGTAAACAACCCATCAGAGTGAGGGCACTGAGAGGAGTTTGGAGGGAGCACGGCATTTAGAAGCTACTGTTTGCGCTAGAGCAGCAGCCACGTGCTGCTCCCTGTAGCATGCAAATGCAGATGCCTGACTTACAGAGGCAAAGGAGGCACACCGCCCAGGTGGATGTCTTGAGGGTGATGCGGGCCAGGAATTCCAGTGGGCTTTCTCTTTGCTCTAAGCCAGTGGTTCTCAATCTTCCTAATGCCGTGACCCTTTAATACAGTTCCTCATGTTGTGGTGACCCCCCAATTTCATTGTTACCAATTGAACATAATTAAAGCATAGTGATTAATCACAAAAACAATATGTAATTATATATGTGTTTTCCAATGGTCTTAGGCGACTCCTGTGAAAGGGTCGTTCGACCCCCAAAGGGGTCGCGACCCACAGGTTGAGAACCGCTGCTCTAAGCAGCACTAATGCTGAACCTAAAATAAAGTCTGTTCCCACTGGTCTTCTTTCTCTTCCTGCAACTCACCCAGTTGTTTCCTACCCCAGGGCCTTTGCACTTGCTGTCCCCCTACCTGAGTGCTCTGCCTTTCAGACCTGGACCGATTCCTAGGTTTCAGCATCTCTGCCTCTTCCTCAGAAGGCTGTTCCTGGCCGCACCTCCACTCACAGTCCCTACAACATCTCAATTTCTCTCTTTCGTCCTGGTTTATTATCCTCACCAAAGTGAAGTTTCCATAAAGAGAGGAAGCTTGTCTGTTTCATTCTGTTATTCCCATGGCCTGATCTAGAATAAGTGTCTGTTGAGAGAATCAGTGAACCAAGCTATCTCTTCCTGTAGCAGCTTTAGTTCTGCCCAAGAAGGCTGTGGCCTCTCAGGGATTTTGTTGCCTGTGGGAGACTGAAAAGGACAGCCCCCACCTTTTGGGAAATCCCTTTGGGAGGAGCTTTTGCAGTACCTCTGACAAGTCAAGTCAGCAGGCTGAAGCCGGGCTCAGGGCCCAGGACTGTGTTTCCTACATACCCAAGTCTACGCTGTAGGCTCCCTTCTCCTCCACGAGCTAGTCACTGTCCTCTCTCCTGTTCCTGTCCAGACCTGTCTATGTGACAACACCAGCATTTTAAAAAAATATATTTTTAATCATTTCAGAGAGAAAGGGAGAGAGAGAGAGAAATATCAATGATGAGAGAGAATCATTGATCAGCTGCCTCCTGCATGCCCCTTACTGGGGATCAAGCCGGCAACCGGGCATGTGACCTTGACCAGAATCGAACCCAGGACCCTTCAGTCTGCAGGCCGACACTCTATCCACTGAGCCAAACCGGCTCAGGCATTACCAGCATTTTCTAAGAACAGAACAGTTGGATAATTCTAAATCTCCCCTTCAATTTCCAATGTAGTCTGTTAAAATTACTTCCCAGGGAGCAGGACAGAGCCTGGTCACAAGTCAAGAGACCCAGTTCTAGCCTGGCTGTGTCATGGCTCACCCTGTGACCCCGGACAAGGCCGTGTCATCTCTGGGCCCAGATCTCTGTATAGGACACATGGCCTCTCGGCTCCCATCTGAGCCAGGCACCCTTCAACTGCCAGGTGCCTGTGGGGTGGGGTAGAGAGTGTCTGTGCTTGGTAAGTGCTATGGACTGAATATCTGTGTTCCCCAAATTCATAAGTTGACACCCAGTGCCCCATGTGATGGCATTTGGAGGCGGGCCTTTGGGAGGGGATTAGGTCATTAGGGTGGAGCCCTCATGGACGGGGTTCATGCCCTTAGAAAAGAGACCCCAGAGACTTCCCTTCTCCCTCCACCTCGTGAGATTACAGCACAGCAGGCCCTCAGCAAGCACCTGTCTGCCCACACCTTGATCTTGGACTTTCAGCCTCCAGAACTGTGAGGAAAAAAAATGTCTGTTTCTTAAGCCACCCAGTGTGTGGTGTTTCCCTGTGCTGAAATCCTTGATGACAACACCGAGCAATGTTTTTTCCTTTGGCTAATCAATTTGCAGAAAGAGGAAGAGAGGGAGAGAGAGAAGTGGGAGGTGGGGTACCAGGGACTTCTGAGGGACGCACGCCCTTGCAATCCTCCCTCTTTCTTGTTTACTTAAAAATGGCACCAAACTGAGCAAGGCAGCAAGGCTCTTGGGCCCGGCAGCCCTCCTTAGGGGCCTTACGCTAAACTCTGCTCTGCAGGAAGGGCCCTCGTGGGAGGAGCCACATGGTGCAAAGGCTCACCCACCCTAGCGGGGTGGCTCCCAGGGCAGTGGGGCTGGACAAGACAGATGCCTCTGGCACTTGAGAGCTATGAGACTTCCAAGAAGCCACTTCAGCGTCCTGGGCCTCACTTTCTTCCTCTGTAACTGAAGAACAATAGTAACGGATGGGATTAGACAAAACAACGGTACAAGGAAATACAGTGTGGGCACCGGGTAAATACTCAGTACATGACAGCACTTAGCACGATGATGATGATGATGATGATGATGATGATGATGATGGTGATGGAGGAGGGCCGGGGGAAGGAGGGAAAGTTGAAGATGAATTCGCATTGCAAAACGCCAGGAAAGGAATGAACTCTGGCTGTGCTTCTGATAGATGCAAGTGTGTGTGCAAGGGGTCTGGCTGAGCCTCTTTGGAAAATGAAGGCATTTGCTCACGCCCGAGGCATGGAGCAGAGCTCCTGTCTTGGAAAAGTAACATGCCTTCCCAAGGAAGCATCTATGCCAGGTATCCCTGGAGTTAAACAACACGGAGAAATGAGAGAAATAACCTAGGTGTGTTCTCAGCTAATCTGGGCTCTTACAAGTAAGGTGGTGATGGCCATTTAAGGGGATGTCAGAAGCCACAGTTGAGTGAGCCATTAAAGGGGTGCCTCAACGGAGGCAAGGGCGAGGAAATAAAGGGACACACAGGATGCAGAATTGTTCTGATTACAGCTATTTAGAAAAATGTCTGTGACAGTCTCTGGGAGGGAAGATGAAAAACAGCTGATTTGCTTGAGTTATGTGATTAGGAGTGATTAAAGCAACATTTCTGTTATGGTTGTTACACTGCGGTTTGTGCCATTATTAAGTAAAAAATAAAGAGGGAGGATTGCAAGGGTATGTGTCCCTCAGAAGTCCCTGGTACCCCACCTCCCACTTCTCTCTCTCTCTCTCCCTTTCTTCCTCTCTCCCTCTCTCTCTCTCTGCAAATTGATTAGCCAAAGGAAAAAACATGGCTGGGTGTTGTCATCAAGGATTTTAGCACAAGGGGGAGTTTAAGGAGACAGAAGGCCACAGGGAAATTTGGGGGAGTCAGACCATAAAAACGCATGTTAGCAAGGAGCCTTGTGAATCAGGAAACCCTGAGCCCCCAGAGGCCACAGGGCCCGGCCACTGCATTGGCCAGAAGACACCTCACCAAGCAGGCCTCTCGGGAGAGGAGATGTTGTCTAGGGAGCAAAGTGGTCACTTAGACCCATCAAGTCCCCGTGCTCTGGCTCTGTCTGGGCAGCCAGCTGGAGAGAGGCGTGTTGCCTGTTATAATCACTCATGTTTGAAGCCACAGCAGCAATGGCCCCGTCACAGTCCTGACAGCCAGGGGTCTTGGAGAAAGCCCTAACGCCAACCTTGTCCCTCCATCCCTGGAGCCCAGCCAGGCTGTAGCTCAGCTGTGATGGGGCCCGGGCTCTCCTCTCCTTTGTTCTCTTCCAGGCAGAGTCCATAAATGGTGATCCACCCCCAGGAGAGGAAACTGAGGCTGACAAAACAAGAACTAGCTGGAGGCCCAGAGGCCCAAGGCCACATGTCCTTGTAAATGGAGGAGTGTGATCCAAACACACACCACGTTCCTGATGTGCGCCATAAAGAAAGATGTGGAGGAGCAGCCAAATGCCTGGAAAGAGGAAGGAAGTAAAAATGCAGGCACAACTCCTTCTGTGCTCACCCCCCTCCCCCCACTCCCCCAGCCATGGGCCCTGGGACAGTCCATCAACCTGCCCAGGAGGCATCAGCTGCTGTTCACAGCGTGAGAGGCTGGGGGCAGGTCACATGGGACTTCGAGTGGATAGGCCAACAGACAGACCCAGTTAGACTGACACAGTGCTTTCTTCAAGTATCGTGAACAGGAATTAAAAAATGTTAGAGGTGCAGAAGAGAAAAGAGAAAAACAGATTCCTGATCCCTGGCTGTTCCGTTAGCCAGTCTGTACCCAGATTCAGGAGAGAGGACTGATTTTAAACTTTGTGCTGCTCCGGGCCCCCTGAAATTATTGACAACAAAGGCAAACCGCAGTATACTGTTCCACCCCCACGTGGTGGCCAGAGCCTGGGGACGGACTGCTCAGGCTGCCCCCGAGAGGAGCGGCTTGGAGAAGCCCGGCATTCCTGGGCCCAATGTTCTCTCTGCGGGTTTTCAGCACCACGTTGTCACCAGAGCACATCTTATAATAATCCGAGAGGAACTCCAGGGCATCTCAGCCCATCCTCCTCGGGCTGGTCCAGGTGAATCTTCCCGGAGCTCCGGCTTCATCCTGCCAGTGAGCCAGGCTGTCAGCAGCCTGCACAGACACGCAGATCTTCGCTGCCTTCTCCTTCCCCTGACCCACAGCCTTCTAGCAGTCTCTTCCTCCTGCAGGAACCCCTCCTCTTTTCCCTCCCGCTCTTACACTCGGTCTGCAGAGCAGAGACCTGCTCTGTGCAGTCCTCAGACCGTCTAGCTCAGTGGTTCTCAACCTTGGCTGCACATTAGAATCACCTGGGAATCTTCTTAAAATCCTGATTTCTGGGCCTCATCCTTGGAAATGCTGTTTCTTTGTTATGGGGTGGGGCCACAACATTAGTAACAAAGAAACAGAATTTCCGGAGGATGAGGCCCAGAAATCAGGATTTTAAGAAGATTTCCAGGTGATTAATGTGCAGCCAAGGTTGAGAACCACTGGTCTAGCTGGAGCCTCCAACCAGCTTCAGCTGTGAATCATTTCCACACAGTCCTTGGTGGGTCCCAGTGTCTAACCCAGCCGTGGGCAAACTACGGCCCGCGGGCCGGATCCGGCCCGTTTGAAATGAATAAAACTAAAAAAAAAAAAGACCGTACCCTTTTATGTAATGATGTTTACTTTAAATTTATATTAGTTCACACAAACACTCCATCCATGCTTTTGTTCCGGCCCTCCGGTCCAGTTTAAGAACCCATTGTGGCCCTCGAGTCAAAAAGTTTGCCCACCCCTGGAACCAGACAGAAGTGGACGACACAGGTAAAAATGGGGATGGGAGCTCAGAGCCCTCTAGCCAGGTTCCCCTCTGCTACCTGCCCCGAAGCACCCCTTCCTGCGAGCAGCATTTGCACCCTCACATGCACCCTCACAATGCAGTAGGTCAGTGCCAGAGGCCGGGCCAGACCCAGGCTCCCTGACTGCTGCCAAAGGATTCCTCAACATCCACCCCTTCCCCCACAGGAGCACCCCAAGAGTCTCCTCCCTCTTCTCACTGTCCTGCTCCACTCCCCATTTTTTTTTGTTGTTGTGAGTCCAATGGTTTCTAAGCTTGGATGGTGTTCCTCTCTCCTTCTCAACCCACCCTGGCATCTCTGAGCAATGGATTGTGGGGGGAAATCGAGTGACCAGGATCCATCAGGATTGTACTGGGGCTGGGGTGTGTGGGGGACAGACACCTGCTGGTGCAGGGGCTATGGAGCCTTCTCTGGGCATCAGCCACTCTGAGGAACCCACTGTCAGTACCAGCAGCTGCAAGTATTGGGCTCACAGGGGCCACTGATTCCCATGAAGAGCCACCTTACCCCTCTGTAAAGGGGTCCTCAGCCACACAAGGGTCCCAGGTCACGGGAGGGTCATGAAGTTTAGGTGGAAGGACATGAAGTCAGCCCAGGGTGTCTCTGGACATGTCACTCTTGTGCTCCCTGGCCACATCGGAGGAGAGCGGAGGTGTGAAAGGCCCCGTAGAGTGACATGTGAATAAGTCAACGACATGTTGTGCAGAGCTTGGCCCTGGAACTGGACAGACCTGGGTTTCAGTGTGAACACGGCCTCGTCTGTTGCATGAGACCTAGGACCCACATTGGGGTGAGGGCAGCCTGTAAACTGTGTGTGTGTGTGTGTGTGTGTGTGTGTGTGTGTGTGTGTTCTGCAAAGTGCCCAGCAAAGGGCCTGGCACCCACCACAACCCATATCCTCCTTCCACAAGGGGCCCAGCCAGCGATCCCTACCAACAGCTTTCAGGCTGGGCCCTGGCAACAGCAGGACAAACGGGCAACATAGATCCCCCGTGGGTCCAAGCAGCCGTCCTTCCTCAGCTCAGCTGGAGGCAAGAAATGGGGCCTAGTATAAGACCTGGGGTGGGCCTGGGTCAAGTGGATCACCCTGAGTGGGATGGCCGGGGGAAGCGCCCCACCCCACGTAAAGGAGCTCAGCTGCTAAGTGAGCAGGGCCTGCAGTGACTCTGGGCCACTGCGTTGTTCCACCTCAGCAACTAAAAGAATGAAATGGATTGATTATATGCAGTTGACAAACAAATGGTGTTTGGGGGGACTACTGATCCAGCTGATCTCTGAGCCTCTTCAGAACTTGGTTCAAAGGAAGCCCTTCTAGCTGGATTGCAGCCATGCTCGGCCCTGGCTGGACAGAGCCTCCGCTCCCGACCTCCAACTGAGCTGGAGCCAAAGAAGTTGGTGTGTAAGTCCTCACTTAAGGTCAGTAAGTTCTGTGACTTTGAGCAAAAGGACTTATACCAAAACTATTTCCACTTCAGGCTAATGGATATAAACAGGGCTAAGTTCCTACAGCATCTCATCAACCTTACAGGAAACAATGCTGAACAAAAGGGCTTTATTTGAGGACCTGCTGTATGCCTGTGCCATGTGAGAAGGCGGGGGGGGGGGGGGGGGGGGCAGGGCCATCCCCAGGGGCTCTGGTTCTGCGTCCCTCACGCCCTGCCCTGCCACATTCCCCAGCGAGTCCCTGCATTCCCCTGACTGAAGGCTCTTCTGCTCTCGGCCCCTGCCTGTCCCTCTTCATGCATCAGCTTGAGCGCCTTCCCTTCCTGCCCCCTGCTGCTCCTTTGAAGGCGCATCCCCAGGGGGAATGCAGGGGCGTCCTCTCCTCTCCGGTCCCACTGACTCCCCATCCCTTCCCTTGGGGCTCCACGGGAGGGATGGGAGCCAGGTCTCTATTCCTCTGCTTGTCCTGCAGGCCTGCTCAGCAGCCCAGCCACTCCTCCAGGACAGCGCGGCATGCACACACTTGCTGCCCCGGGTACACAGGTGGGCTCATTCCCTGTCTTTTAAGTCAATTTGACTGCATTTGAAAAGCCCAAAGGGAAATATCAATCCTAGATTTGTAAAATGAAAATGTAGGCTTTCTTTATTTTGTTTAATTTCTATTCTCAATGGTAGCTATTTTTAAAAATTAAGTGTTGTATTTTGGGATAATTATAGATTCACATACAGTTGTAAGAAATAATGAGAGGTCCCATGTGCCGTTACCCAGTTTTCCTCAATGATAGATAACTTCAAGTAAAACTGTGGTGCAATGTTGCCCTTGACTAGGAATCGAACCCACAACCCTTTGGTGCACAGGCCGAAGTTCTAAGCACTGAGCAAAACCAGCCAGGGTGAGAGTTCCTTTTCAAGGTGGAAACACACCAACAGGTGACAAGGGGTCCAAGCTACTCCTTCACAAAGCCTTGGAACAGATGCTTGGAAACTGTGCTTCTGAGTAACTGGCACAGATGTTAGTGTTAGGAATTAAAGTGTAAATCTTGACAGGAATCTACTTGTTCCAAGTAAAAGCCAGGAAATACTAACCAAGGGAACTGGGACTGAACCACATGGCAAAGGCACCGGAATCAGGAAGCCACGCCCTGGTCAAGCTGGGCCTTAGGGCTTTGTAATCCTGGGCAATGGCCTTAATGAGGCACAACTTCCTAATTACGGGTTTAGTCGGTTCTAAGAAAGAAAAGGCTGTGTTATCCAAGTTGACGTTTTCTTTCAGGAGGCATTAGCAGGGAATGAATGGATTAGTAATTTAAGAAATTTGTTTTTTCCTACAAGCGCACTTTTATGCCAACACGCCCATGTCCAAACCGTTCATCCATTCCCTGGAGCTCTGGAGACTCCTGAGAGGTGAAGTCACCTCTGGCCAGTCACAGCCTCCCTCCCAGGCTGCAGCCCACCCAGCAGCTACAAGTGTCTAACAGCCCATGGGGGACGATGGCTCAGCACCTGCTTGGGGGGTGGGGGTGGGGTGGGGAAGGCCACGAAAGCCAATGGGAGCCATCTCAAGGCCCACCACCACCTCGCTGGCTCTCAGGAAAAGCTGTGTCACCCTGACTAGAGCGGTGGGGAGGGGGGAGGCACTAGGCCAAACTTCAGGAACCTGAACACAACCCTCA
Source organism: Myotis brandtii (assembly GCF_000412655.1). Lineage (NCBI taxonomy): Eukaryota > Metazoa > Chordata > Mammalia > Chiroptera > Vespertilionidae > Myotis > Myotis brandtii. The sequence goes on along the minus strand of NW_005357764.1, from coordinate 7,526,205 downwards.
CCCTCTTCACCCTGTCCTAGTGAGTCACGGCTCAGACAGAGAGGGGACCATCAGAAGAGTGCCCTCTCTGGGCTGCAAGCCCCAGCCTGGAAGAGGAACATTGTAAACAAGGGATCTGAGGCCACATTTCATTGATTGCTCCTCTGTTTCTTCCAGATGGAGCTCATCTGCTCAGCCTCCCTGTCGCTGCCCCAGTTGAGCCCTCACCTCCTCACATCTGCCCTAAAATATCCTCCTCAGAGCCTCCAGGCCTCCTGCCTCTTGTGTTTCTAATCAGGACCCCAGGATGCCACCTCCTGCCTTTCTGAACAGTGGGTCAGGTTTTAACTCCTCTTCAGTGACACCCTAGGTCTACAGGGTAAAGCTCAGATGCTTAGCCGGCCCCATGGCGTCATCTCTCCAGGGTCATCACCCCGAACACCCAGGCCTGAGCCCAGAGCACTGAGCAGAGTGTGTCTGCATGTCACCTTTGCACAGAGCCTCTTACTGCACTGTGTGGGGCCAGGGGGACCCCCTCCTTTCTTCAAACCTTGCTGCCCACCCTAACCCCAAGAGGTGGTTACAAGGGCTCTTCCACTTGGTGGTGTGTGACCTTGAGCAATCACATGGCCACTTTGTGTTCCTTTTGCTTTGTCTGTAAAATGGGGAGAATAGCAGAGCCTTCCTATCTCCTAAGGTTGGGTGGAGATCAAGTGATTTAATGCAGGTGAAGTGTGCAGAAGAGTGCTATCATGAGTGTCATTACCTCTGCCCTGTGCTTTGCAGCCAGGACACCCGAGCTGAAGGAAGGGTCCAGGGGAAGATGATGCCCCACCCCATTGGGGTTGGCCTTCATTGCAAACCAGAGATAGTGGATGGATAAGCAAAAAGGACTGCAGGAAAGCAGAAGATACAGCTGCCATGTGGGAAGTGACAGAGACAGACATCTGCCCTCCGGCTCCTTCCGGGCCCATGCATCCCTCCCTAAGGCCCAGGACAGGCGCTGGAAGAAATCTATGGAACCGAAAAGCCCACATGTGCTTTATCCTTTGCCGTCTTCCCCAGGGAGGCTTCGTGCATTCCTGCGGTCTGCTTCAGCCTCAGATCCCCCTTCCCCCAGATTACTTACTCTGCCTGTCCATCTCACCGTGGGGGCCTATGAGCGCCCCCGCGAATGTGCCCCTGGACTTGACCACACCTAACCAGCTCCAGGTGGACAGCCAGAGCCCAGTGCCTTCAGGGAAGGAGCGCCCGGGGTGAATGATTCCAACTGAAGCTTCACATCCGGAACCGTTCTCAATAAACCTCACTGGAGCTCCTGCCCTAGCCTTGGGCTGCTTCCTCGGCCCGTGGGGGAGGGGCCGGAGGAATGAGCAGCAGGTGTGCGAATCTCCCCCACCCCCAGCTCCACCCCCCTCCCCCACCAGCCTCAGCTCAGAGCGGGTGCCCTGTGGACAGAGGCCTGCGGCCGCTTTCCAACATGAAGGCTCAGGTGGGCTGTGCAGAGCCTCTCGACCTTCTCCCCCAACACAGGAAAGTCATTCCACGCGGACTTGTTCTAGAATTTGCAATCAGACGCCATATCTGCACCAGGCGGGCCACACAAATCTCCCTGTGAAGAGCATCAGAAAGCCTCCCATCACTCGGAGATGGGAGGCAAGGAGAGTGATGGAATTTAGGCCGACACTTAGCAACTAAACTAGAGCAAGTCTCAACCTACTTGAGCCTTAGTTTCTTCATGTGCAAAATGGAAATAATGCCCATTGTCCTGTCTCCCTCAGGGGACTCTACATTTATTCATCTGTTCAGCTGATTAAACTGCAGTCAAATGCCAGAGTTGAGCTGTGGCTGAAACCCAGTGCCTCCAGGGACTCACAGTCTAGCTGCTCTGCCAATCATAGAAATTCATACTGGTGTGAGGGTTTTGAAAAGTGTGAAATGCCAAACCACTGGCATCATTAACATGAAATGGCCTGCATTAAAAGTAATTATCTGCCAAAAAGAGCAAAATGTACAGTAGTGCTTCCCAGACTCTGATGGGCACTAGAATCACCTGGTATCTTGCTACATAGAGACTATGGTTCAGAAGCTCTGAGGGGGCCTGAGCTTCCGCATCTCTAACCAGCAGATGCTACTGGTCTGTGGACTGCATTTAAATGGCAAAGTGTTAGGTTACTACTGAGTGATTACAGTTTATTAAAGCCAAAATATAACTATCAGATCAGCAAGATTTGGTGAGAGGGGAACACAGGATGGGTAAGTTTTGATGGGTGTACCTGATACTGGGCAAGTTCTAGAATCCAGCGCCTCGGCCCTCAATGGTGGCCACTGAGGATGGTCTATGCATCTATAGGCAAAGTGAGATGTAGGGGCATCTGAGGGATGTGGGGACCGGCAGAGGGGACAGGCCAGCACACTTCATGGACCCTCTATGGCAGGGGCCCTCGGGCCACATGCAAATACAAATATTGTATTTGTTCCCGTTTTGTTTTTTTACTTCAAAATAAGATATGTGCAGTGTGCATAGGAATTTGTTCATAGTTTTTTTTTAAACTATAGTCCGGCCCTCCAACGGTCTGAGGGACAGTGAACTGGCCCCCTGTTTAAAAAGTTTGAGGACCCCTGCATGGTGTTCAGAATGCTTTGAGGATAGGCAGGCTGCCCCAGGTGCAGGGAGCTAGGAGGTCTGAGCACAGTCCACTCTAGTCCCTACACATGCTCAGGGGAAGAAGCTGGTCTTTTGGTGGGCCTCAGTTGAGAATGAATTCTGGGTATAATCTGGTTTAAGGCAGGTAATATCTTTAAGACAAAGCATCAATTCATGGAGCCTGAGGCAGGGAGGAGTGGATGAGGGCTGGCTCTGCCCTCAACTCCTCTCTCCTCTTTGTTCCTCTCTCTGTGTTCCCCCAAGTGTCTACTGAAAGGCTGCAGAAGGGGCCCAAGGAAGTCAACAGACACAGGGGACAAATAAGTGCTGAGTAATAAATTTGACCTTGAGAGAAATAGCCCACTCAGACACATATGCTTTATAATAAGAATGGAGATGGGGGGCCTGGAAAATTCTGCTTTTCACTTGATGAAGTCTTTGCTCCAAAAATGAAGCCCATAAACGTGTACAACAGCTGGAATTTTCCCTCTGAAGAGAGTACGGTGTCTGGCAGTTGACTTAAGTAGTTATTTGCAGTCTGTAATTTTCACAAAAACAGTAGGGTGTGCCTGGCAGGAGATGTTTTCTACAATCCCATGGAAAGAACACAATAAGAAAACTTTGGAACAAAGGACGCTCTGATTCCATCAGAAACTCTTCCACAATTCAGGGTCAAGGCCAACAAAGATGTGGAAAGTTTCCGAACAGACTTGTGAGGAGTTGAAAGCACTGTGCTTCAGGGAGATGCTGAGGAACGCAGCCTGCAGGATTGATCCCAGGTGGGAGGGGATGCCAGAGGCAGGGAGCCAGTGAGGAGGTGAGAAAGCTTGAGGCTCACGGAGGTGGTGGCTGTGGAAGTTGGGAAGAGGGATCTAGGTAGAAATCTGCACAGGGAAAACCAACAATGCTTGGCACCAAATAAACTATACAGGATGAGGGAGGGTGCAGGAGACAATGGCAATCTTGAGGTTCCAACTCCAAGTAACTAAAGAATATGGTCCAGGTAATGAGAGAGGGAATAAAAGGATGGACAGACTTTCACAGGCGGGAAGCTTTGTGGGGCCAGTAGCAATTTGAAAGTAGGCTTCTTCTGTATGTCATGTCTCAGCAGTTCTTATGTGCTCCGGGGCTCCAGGAAGGGAGAGAGTTGAAGTGAATGAGAGGCTTGCTGAGAGAAAGGAGGTAGTGGGGACTCTGCTTCTTAGGGACCCTCTTTCTAGTAACCCTGAGCACTGACGCTTTCCCTCCCGCCAACTGCATGAAAAGGGACCACGTTCCTGAGAACCCACCAGGGAAGTTAGTTCATGCCTACACGAGGCCAAAGTAACCTATGAGGCAGGTCCCAGAGAAGACTGACATTCTCCCACAGGCTGGGGGGACTAATCCACACAGAATTGAATAGCGACAACTCTACATGAGCCTCATCTCTGCCACCTTGGAGTGAAGAGGAGGAGAGGACACCAGACAATGAAAAGACCTTTGCTGTTTACTCTAAACCAGCTGAGCTGCCCGGTACAGCTTGGGAGACACATCACTGGACTCAAATAAATACCTTTCTGGTTGTTGACACAGAGCTGTCCATGTGAGAAGCATCTGCCATGTAGAATTTGTGCCCTGTGCCTTTCAAGTTGAAGTTCATATTTGAATCCACTTGTTTGTTCTCTGCCCAGGTCTCCTCACTGCTGCTGTACATCTAAGTCAGTGGTGACATGGGAGCTCTTCTGTACCTCAGTTCAGCTGCTCTGGACTATGGCTGACCACCTCTTTGAATGGTTTCCAAGTTCTCAAAGCACATTTTACTTATACAATTGTACTAGTCAGGGTTGGCTAATGACTGTCTCACATTTCAATGGCTTAATACACAAAAGGTTTATTTCTTACTCACGCAAAGTGCACAGTGGATATTCCTGGTCGGCCAGCTTCCCGCTGTGGCTCTCTGCCAGCAGGAACCAAGGCCCTCAGGCTCCTTCCATGGTGTGGCTTCACCATCTTTGAGTCTTTCACACTTTAGTGCCAGGCCTCTAACTGGCAAGTAATTATTTAACTTATAGTTTAAATCAAAACTCAAAAATAGCCTCCAAATTTGGCAAATGAGGTAGATAGATAGATGATAGACAGACAGATAGATGATAGATAGATAGAAAGATAGATAGATAGATAGATAGATAGATAGATAAGATAGATAGATAGATAGATAGATAGATAGAACGAACCATAATTTACACAATGGGTTAATAGGAAAGAACTTAATATTTCTTTGTGGAGAAAAGATCACTAATGGGGAAATGAAGTATTTGAAACCTGCCATTCTGAAAACTGTCTACCCTGCTCACCTCTGCCATCTCTGTCCTTTGATAATCATTTCTGCTCTGGGTTCCCAATGACAGTAATTTGAAGCTACAACCCCCACATCCTGCATCAGCTATGAATACACACAAATAGCAAAACTGTGAGTGAGACTGGATTCTCAGCGAGCTTCTAAACGCCTGGATAAACGATCACTTGAGAAAAGCCATTTGGGCAGCACCTTCCTTCCGGGAGTAGCCATAACTTAGCTTCCATTCTCTGAGCTTCTTTTCTCTGCCAGGCCCTATCCTAGGCACGTGACATGTCACGTCTAATTCTCACAACAGTCTGCAATGTACTCATGGATACGCCCACTTTACAGAGGAGCAAACTGAGCAGCAGAGAAGTTGGCTAACTTGCCCAAGGTCACATACTGTGAATGGCAGTTCTAGGATTTGGTCCCAGACTGTCTGGCTCCAAGACCCATACTTGTTTCACGACATATGCCTGCCTTTCTCAGTAATCAAAACCAAACCAAACCAGAACAAGTGGAGACAGTGGTGGCTTCAGAGGCCTCGCAGGCTTTCATGCGGCCCGTGGCAAATGGTAAATATTAGCATGTTGGAGCCATCTCTGCCCTTTGGTAATCATTTCTGCTCCAGGTTCCCAATGACAGTAATTTGAGGCTATAATTCCCATTTCCTGCATTAGCTACAAATACACACAAATAGCAAAACTTTGCAAAACCCAGCTTCCCCTTACAGCAGGAGGTAGCCATTACATCAGATTCTGCTCACAGCCCGTGCATTCACCAGCCCCAGCTGAGGCCACGACAACACAGACGGATGAGGGACTTCATGGTGGTGCACTGTACCCAGCTCGTCCCAGCACAACCCAGCCAACTGCACCTCTCCTCCCAACAGCATGCTCCATGTCATCGCATTATGAGCTTTAAATTGGCCATGGTGGGAGTAGTTACACCACAGGAACTGGTAGATGCTTCAACCCGCCCCCCCTCCAACCCCCCAACAAAACACCCAGTTGATAGTGTTCTTGGGAACGGTGTGTATTGGGGGAGGGAGGCGATATACATTTGAGGAATGGTGGGAAATACATTTGAGGTAATAGCGATACCAGCCGGCATGAACTAAACACTTGCAACGCTCCTGGCATGTGCTGAGCTCTCAAGGCATTATCTTATATAACCCACGGGAACTGTATGATGTAGGCATTATTATTATCATTTAAAACAGGGGAAACTAAAGTTCAGAAAGGTTAAGTTATATAGTCAGTAAGCCAAGGTTCAACTCAGGATTCCCAACTCCAATAACCCTGCCCTTTAGCCACCTCTGAGCATAGTGGTTGGTGCCTCTGGAATTTGGCCCAGGGTGCGCTGCTCCATAAGCACCTGGGCTGGCTTCCTACAATGCCAGCTCCAGGGCCCTGTCCCTTCTGTGCCAAGTCAGAACCTTTGGGGCCCAGGACTCGGGATTTGCATCAAGGTCTCTGGCGATACTTCTGCTCACTGATGGTTGCAACCAAGGACCTAGGGATTAAGCACTTGCCTCTGCTAGGGTCTTCCCATAGATTCCCACAAAGTTCCATGGTTCCCTAGCCAGAGAGTTGGTCTCAGACTTAGGTGAGATTGGAGGAATTGGCTGAGAGCCAGCTGGGGAGTCCAGTCTCAGATTCTAGCTCTTTCCTGGAAACAGGCCCGTTCTCAGCTCAGCAGGCTCAGCGGGCAGCAAGGCAAGGGCAATGCTGGCAGCCAGTGTCAAAGACAAAAAAGGGGCCCATGGACAGAACCTATACTCCTATCCCCAGTCCCTGCTGCCTGGGAGGCCCATGTCCCAGTGGCATGGAGCCAAGAAAGGATGTCCCAGCCTGAATCCCAACTGCCCAGATCCCACCCTTTCTCCTCACGCTCAGCCCCAGGCACTGAGGCCTTAACTGCTGGTACCCATCCACCCATCACTCACATATTTACTGTCCTCCTACCATGAAGCCTGTTTCTCGCCAGGCACTGGAGCCCAACAATCAACAAGATGGGCACAGTCCCTGCCCTCCTGAGCTCACAGGTTAGCTGGGGAAAACCAGACAATAAACACATGAATAAATACTTGAGATCATTTCAGACTGATAAGGACTATCAGACAAGACAACGGGATGATAAGAAAGAGGGGTGGGGAGGTGGCTTTAGCTACGGGGTCATGGGGGCCTCTCTGAAGAGGTGACACTGAAGCATCAACCTGAGTGATGGGAAGCAGTGAACCAAGAGGGTATCTCAGGGAAGTGGCTAACGTGTAACATGCAGGAGATGAGTAGGAACAGAGATCAGGGAGGTGGGCTGGGGGGCGGGGAGGGAGGGTCATGCAGGACCTGGTAGCCTCATAGGAAGCCTGGATATTACCTGGAGTGGAGAGAGGAATGCCACAAGCACTCTGGTTTGCAGTGAGGAGAAGAGATAATAGGGAGTAAGAGTGGTGGCCAAAAGATCGGATCAGAGAGCACTGCAGGTTTTTTTGTTTTGTTTTTGTTAATCCTAACCTAAGGAAATTTTCCCATTGATTTTTAGAGAGAGTGGAAGGGAGAGGGAGAGACAGAGAAACAACACATCGATTGGTTGCCTCCTACACATGCCCTGACCAGGGCCAGGATCTAGCCTGCAACTGAGGTGTGTGCCCTTGACTGGAATTGAACCTGGGACCCTTCAGTCTGCAGGCTGATGTGCTATCCATTGACCCAAACCATCTAGGGCACCACTGCAGTTTTGCTCCAGGAGGTGAGGACAGCTTGGACTAGTGTGACAGCAGAGGGGAGAGAGAGTGACTGTCAGATTTGGGATGTTTTTGGAGGTAGAGGACTCACCAATGGGTTGGGTAGAGGAAGAGAAGGGTCAAGGACAACTCCTGGGTCGGGGGTTAGAGCAAGTGACTGAAGAGAGATGCTGAGCGCTGAGAAGGGAAAACATGGGCGAGGAACCACAGGGGGAAACAGAGGTCTGCTGACTGGAGAGAAAGAAAGCCAGAGAAGGGAGCGCAGGGGTGAGAGATACTGCTGGAGGGAGATGCCTGCAGGAGCCAAGCCACATGGAGCCTCCTCACTGGGCTGCAGAGCTGCTGACCAGGCCCCGGGGCCTGTCACCTCCCCTTCTCAGTAGCCCCTGGGCCAGGGGCTCAGTCTCCACACACAGGGCCATGCCGACAGGACATGAATAAAGGACCTTGGGAGTTTCCCTGGCCAGACTCCAGCCCTACTGCTCCAAGGGCACGCTGGGACCCTGCCCCGGGCCCACTCACTGCACCTCCCACGTTTCCCACATGGTCTTTGTGCTTTCCTCTACCTGCTCTACCTGTTCAAATGTAGCTACTGTAGAATTCATCACACATTCTGCTTCTCCCATGAAGCCTTTCCTGATCATTGAAGCCAAAAGGGCTGTTGCCCTCGCCCACCACTGCCCTGCACTGTCCCCTCGCTCTTTCGTGACACCCACGGCCTGCATGTCGTGTATGGGGAGGTGAGACATGGCTGCACACCAGCGGCTTGAGGGAAGGGACTGAGACCCTCACACCTCATGCTCCTGCGAGCTCCTCCTTCTCCAAGCCTCATCCCAGGCGGCACCTTCTGGATGTCCAGGCAGCTGTCGGGGCGCTTCCACTGCAACCTGAACTTGCTTCCCCTAGAGCACTGGTCTTTCATGTGCGATTTCTGTGTTTGTCCGGCTCCTTTCAGGAGCCTCTCAACATGGAAGAGCAGTGCTCTGTGATGCCCTGATAAACGCTGAGTATTTTCATGTGCTCAGCCCGGTGCTAAGTGCATTTTATGCTTCTGTCAATCCCTTGAGGTGGCTAATATTGCTAACCCAGCTTACAGATGGAGAAACTGAGACCAGGAGAATGTAAGTGTCTTGTTCAACCTCACGCACTAGTAAGCTGCAGAACCAGGATTAGAATGGAGCTTTGGCTGAGCACAGAGATCCTGCTCTTGCCCTATTGTACCTCCCACCCCTGGCCCCAGGGAAGAGAAGGTCTGAATCACCTTTGGACTCCCACTGCTCAGGACAAATCACCATGGGTTTAAGACAGTGGTCGGCAAACTGCGGCTCGGCAAACCGCGGCTCGTGAGCCACATGCGGCTCTTTGGTCCCTTGAGTGTGGCTCTTCCACAAAATACCGACTTCTGCGCATGGGCCACGAAGTTTCAATCGCACTGTACGTGCGCGCCCAAACTCGCGAGCCATGGTTTGCTGACCCTGGGTCTAAGAGGACCATGACACATGTCTCCCTTCTGGCTGCCCAGCCCAGAGCCAGGCCCTGTCCTAGGGAAGTGGCCAGCAGAAAGGCCGTATTTACCCAGGTGCCAGGTGTGGGGGGCGCTGGCCTCTCTCTCACAGATGGAGGCTCTCTTTGAAAAGAAAGGGCTGGGCTGGTGTCCGGATGAGCAGCCTAGAAGAGACAGCTGAGTTCAAAGGAAGCAATGCAGGGGGAGTGCCTCCTGAGAACAAAGGTGAGGCGAGGCCACACAATCCCCTCTGTGCTCCAGCCAGACTGGCTCAGCAGCCTCTGGCGCCCTGTGTGGCTGGGATGTGAGACTTTGCTGTAGGGACCAGCCACCCATCTGAAGCTGCTGACATTCCAATGCCCTGGGAAGGCCCGGCTCCACCTCACAGGAACGAAGGCCTGGTCCTCATGCTGCAGGTGAACTTTCTTCTGGATGGATGGGCTCAGAGAGGACGTAGTGTGTAGGAGCCAGAGCCCAGATACAAACTATAAGGATGCCCCCAGACACTTCATGTCTAGGCAAGTTTGTCTTATCATCTATTCTTCCGAGTACTTAATGATGTTAGTGTACGGGCTAGCATGGATTGGGACCTGCTGGATACACATTGTTTTCTCATCGTTGTCATCATCATCACTATATTGTTTTCAAAGCTAATAGGTGTGACATATCTATCGTGTGTTAACGCCTTGCATATATTACCTCACTGATTCCTCATAGTGATATGGGAGATAAATGTTAACATTCCCACTTTATGGATGAAGGAATCAAAGCTTCTCACAGCTACAGGTCACCATGGGTCTAACACCATGGGTCTAACAGTCCAAGGCCCCCACTGCTAGGTAGCAAAGCCAGCCTTCTCAGTGGGGACTGTTGTAAAGGCAACTGCTTAACCTACAGCAGTTGCTTCTCTCTGAGTCATGTCCTGAAAATTCAGGCCCAAAGCTGGATGTGGGGATTCTGAATTAGGGGGTCAAGGCCAAGGGCTGAAGCATGAACCTACAGGGAGGAACACAGTCATGTCAACAGAAAGGGATTCCAGAGCCTGGCCCAAGAGACATAGGCCAATCCTACCCACAAACAGACCAATAACTATCAAGACCAATTATAACAGAAGGGGTCACATAATCCACACAAGGGATATTCCTAGATCATCCAGCTCAGAATACCAAGTAAACTGCAGCACTGGGTCCCATAGGGCACTTACTATATATGGCCACTCCACGAAGAATGGGAGTCATAGCAATTCTATCTAATACATATCTATATATATAAAAGGCTAATATGCAAACTCTCCCCTCGGGAGTTCGACCAGAAGAAGAGGAGTTCAATAGCTCGCTATGATGTGTGCTGACCACCAGGGGGTGGCACAGAACATGGCGGGTGACCAGCGGCAGCAGGGCACTGAGGAAGCGAGGGAAGGAAGAGGCAGGGAGGCGGGGAGGTGGGGAACCTGATTGGCCCTGACTGCCGGCCAGGCCTAGGGACCCTACCCATGCACGAATTTCATGCACCGGGCCTCTAGTAAACAAATAAAAAGAGACAGCTAAAATGAGGAAACAATGAAATAAGCCCAAAATGAAAGAACAGGAGAAATATCTGGGAAAAGATCTAAATGAAATGGAGGCAAGCAACTGATCAGATATAGAGTTCGAAGTAATGGTTATAAGGATGCTCAAGGAACTTAGTGAGAATTACAACATCAGCATGAAAAAGAACATAGAAATCATGAATAAGAACCAGTCAGAAATGAAGAATATCATAACTGACATCATGGGGATCAAATATCCTGCTCCATATTGGACAAAAGGAACCATGTTACTGATGCATGTTACTGAACCATGTTACTTTGGACAGCCAGAGCCTGGGAAGATCACTTAGATGTTGCCTTGTCCTCTAGATAACTAATCCAAAATCTACTTGCACTAGTAAAGGGCAGACCTGGGATTGGGGATCTGATGTAATTGCGAAATAGAGCTAGTTAAAAAAAAAAAAAAGCCTTGTTTTTCACCTGATTTACCACCAATATACATATTCAGAAAACGTGCTCCACAGCAGACCCCCAAAGCAAGGAGACCTCCTGCCGGGTCTCTGCCGCTGGTCTACAGTGGAGGCTGATCTCCCCTCAGCCTCCTTAACCTGGAACAGCACACAAATCCATCCCTCAAACCTAATCCTCTTCCTGACTTCAGAATGGATGTGACAGCCAGACACTAACCGAACATTGCAAATTGACACAGATATTGCCACATTTCAGGATGGAAATCTTTGCAAGAGCATGTGGCTACTGTAAATACCAAACACTGAGTGTGGCATTAGGTACCAATCACCAGAAGGGGGCTTATGGGTGCTGGTGATTCTGCAGCCATTCTCCTCCAGATCTGGGGGCGGGGTTGGGGGGTGGGGGGCTGACACATAGAGAAAGGATGTTCATGGGCCTGACAGGGGGAATCAAGGAGGCACCCAGAGAGGAGTGCAGATGTTTATTCATCAGCTATGTTCTGGGTGCCCTCTCAGGCCAGGTACTGTGCTGGGTACTGGAAACTCATGGGAACTATGGCCACTTCATCCTCATGGAGCCCATGGTCGGGAAGGGACAGTCACTGAGCAGTCACTGCCACAGTGGGTGTCTGTGCCTCAAAGGAGGACATTCAGGGTGCTTGGGGAGGGTAGAGCAGGGGGACACAGTAGGCCAGAGATGCAGGGACAGCTTCCTGGAGGAAGGAACATTTCTGCCAAGAAGTTAGCCAGGCAGGATGGGGAGTGGGGAAGGCCGTGGGCAGCAGGCTGTCAGGTGCATTACTTGACCTTGCTTTAGAATGCCCACCCTGCTAGAACATAGAGCAGTCCGGAGCGGAAGCAGCTCCTTGCAGACTAAGCAAGCGTGTGGCTCCTCCGTCCCTGACCTTGACATCTGCAGCCACAGAGGGGAATCTGCTACTTCTCACCCTTTATCTTTGAGCAAAGGGAGGCCTGGCCATGCTGCCTTGTGCTGGTATCTCTGAGAATTCTTGGCTCCCAGAGAGAGGCTCATAGAAGCTGCAGAGACGTGATTGAAGTTTCCAGGTTTGCCTTTGGGGAAATTCCTCCGCAGAAGCTAATGTACAGTTCCCACAGCGCCGCTCCAGATTTCAGAATTCTTGTCTTTCACACTTGAGACAAAACAACACAAGCCTGCGCGTCTGCCTCTGCTATTTTTGCCGCGGGTCCCTGTCCAATATTAAATATTACCATCTTCACTGCTCACTGTGAATGGCATTTTCATAGCCATTTCTATAATCATGAAATTTCTTGAGGTCTTTTCATCCTCAGTGTTGATGAGAGTGGCAAGGGGTTGTCAGAAGTGATGAAAAGGCTCAGGCAGGTTCAGTCACGGCAAAGGCATGTTCCTGAAGAGGACCCTGCGTGCGGCCAGGGGTACAGCTCTGTGTTAACCCGGAAGGAGGCCTGTTTGCATTAACAGCATTTCTCAGGGTGCGCTCCGGGGAGCCCCAGCTTCACACCACGCTGAAAGGTGCTTTGTGAGAAAGGGGTCCCAAGTTCAAGTTTGGGAAATTCTTGACTAAAAGGTACTGAACAGGTGTCCTGGCTTTCAGGCTTCCCGGCCTGTCACAGGCAGATGGACACTGAAAATCTTCAGGAAGAGAAAATAGCACGTCCCAGACTCTGTAAGAATAGGATGTTGTGCTGGTGTCCTAGGGCTGCAAAACAAAGTACCGAAAATTTGGGTGGCTTAAAACAATAGAAATGTGTTCTCACCGTGCAAAACGAAGGTGTTTGGAGGGCCATGCTCCCTGTACAGGCTCTAGGAGAAGAGTCCTTCTTGCCTCTTCCCCGTTTCTGGTGGTTGCCAATAGTCCTTAGTGTTCCTTGGATTATAGACACATCACTCCAATCTCTGCATTGTCATAGGACATTCTCTCTGAGTGTCTCTGTGTCCTCGCATGGCCTTTTCATAAGAGGCCCCGTCATGGGATTTCGGACCACCATGATCCAGTGTGACCTCATCTTAGCTTGGTTACCTCTGGAAAGACCATCTTACCAGACAAGGTCACGTTCACAGAGAGCAGGGGTTAGAATTTGGGCATATCTTTGGGGAGGGGCACTACTTAAACACTGCAGAGGGGTTAGCAAGGGGGGTAGAAAAGCAGGAAGCAGTGTGCAGGGTGGCTCAGGGCACAGACTTTGCAGCCAGATCTAGAACCAAATTCCAACCTCTGCAATTGCTGACTGAATATAAACAAGTCAGTAAATGTGGTATCTCCAGGTTCATCTTTCCCATCACCCATCTCCAAGGACAGCTGTGGAATGGAAGAGATAAATATGTAAAGCCTGGAGCCCAGGGCCTGTACAGGTAAGGGCTTTAAGCAGGAGCGTGGTACAGGTAGGGTCAGACTAGTTTTTTAGAAGAAAACAATCGCCCTGGTTTCTGGGTGGATGACAAATTGGCAGGGCCCAACTTCTATCTTGATCTTGCTGGGCCCCCTCTTGGGTGCGTCCCATACAACATACCTGCCCTGGTAAAAAATATGTATGAGGAATACCCAGCCCTGAGCCACACGAGGCTCTGCTAAGGGAACAGGGAGTGAAGGCTGTCTGTCTGTCTGTCTGTCTGACTGTCTGTCTGCTGTGCTTTCTGTCAGCTCAGACCCCACCATGGGACACAGGCCAAGGTACCAAAAATTTGGGGGCCCATTTCCTCCTCTAAACATGAGAGTGATAGTTCCTTGCTGTGTCTTTTGCAGAATGACAAGGTAATTGAATGATAAAATGCACAGCAAAGCGCTTTGTAATATGCAACTCAGGGCTCAAGATATGTGTGTGGTGGTAGTGATGTCCTTCAAAATGCTGCTCCCAGCAGATCACCACATGCCCTTCTCAGGAGGTCTCGCTTATTTTGGTACAAGGTAGGAGAAAACAGGGTGGAGGCAATCCCCTAAAATGTGTTGGATCTCACTGTGTAACCCCAAAACGAAGCCATCCTCAGCCATGTCACTGAGGCCTCTGACTGCCGATGACCAGGGAAAGGGGATGGCGCACGGCCTGGGCTGAGGGTCCCAGAGCAGGCAGCAGGCAAGGGTCACTGGAACATTTTTTAAAAATGTTTATTGATTTTTAGAGAGAGAGAAAGGGAGAGGGATAGAGAGATAGAAACATTGATGAGAGAAAAACATCATTGATTGGCTGCCTTCTGCACACCCCTCCTGGGGATCAAGCCCGTAATCCAGGCATGTGCCCTGATGGGGAATCAAACCAGTGATCTCTTGATTCATGGGTTAATGTTCAACCACACCAGCCAGGCTGCTGGGACATCCTGATGGGAGAGACTGATGGCCCAAATTCTGAAGCAGATGGACACAAGTTGGCCCACCACCCCTGGGGCTGGCAGCTGGGAATGAGTTTGGAATGGGAGAACCGTGAGTCTCCATGTGACTCTGTGCACACCACAGGAACGGATGCTCAGTGCCGCTCTGCAGGCAGCGCAGGGCCCAGAAGAGCAGCCTGTCAATCTCAAGGCAGGAGAACCAGCTCCTAAAGCCCAGGCCCCCTGTGATTTATGGAGCCACAATGCCTCAACCTGCATCAAACCTACCTTTAGAAACTGCAAGCAGGGACAGACCTGCTCCCCCCCTCCCCCAACCCCCCAGGCCTCAGAGCACATTTACAAGCAGCATCCACTGTGTTCCTTGACAACAGAACCATTGAGATAGGGAGCCCACACAGAGGCCCAGGTGTGCATCTGAAGCCCCAGGGGACTTCAGAGCTCTTTCTCTGACAGTGTCTATGCTTTGACCTGCTCCTGGAACCAGCACTTGTGAAGATAAAAGGGAACCTGTACCATCAAGGGAAGCATTTTCAGACCCAGGGTGTTGTCTTGGGAGGCAACAGAAAATAAAGCCTAAGCCTGGGACAGGAGACCATCAGAGAGGAGCACCAAACACCTAGGGAGACCAGATGTTAGCCTGCGTGGACCTCTCCTGACTTGGACTCTTGAGGGGGTGCCCCTCTTGCTCACTGCTTCTCCTCAGTCCCAGCACAGTGCCTGATGTTTAGTACAAGTTCACTCAATATTTGACAATGCCTGGAATTCACATTTCACTCAACATCATTTTCTTTTTCTTAAAAAATATATACACTGAGTGGCCAGATAATTATGACCACCTGACGTTTGTAGGCAAATTAGCTATAATTTCGCACTGAAGTTGCTAGAGGGCCAGACCATTATGAATAGGGAAGCAGGTTGTTTACCATGACAGTAGATTATATATATAATTGATTTCAGAGAGAAAGGGAGAGGGAGAGAGAGAGATAGAAACATCAATCATGAGAGAGAATCACTGATCAGCTGCCTCCTGCATGTTCCCACTGGGGATCGAGCCTGCAACCCGGGTGCCAGGGTTCTTGTTCCAGCATCTAGAAGGGTTCAGTAATCTGGAGAAGGGCTGTGTGTAATTTAATAAAGAGTCCAGAGACAAAACATAATTTTGAAAGGCATTATAGGGGGTCAGAGAAGACTTGGCTTACGGAACTAAGTTCTCCTTGTCTTAGGACCCCTTGCTATTTATTAACACAATTTGTCTTAAGGCAAGGTGGAGATAAACACTTCAAAGGGTAGAGTTAGGTACAGAATCCATTGTCAGATTGGAAGAATTTGCCTCCCGTTGTTCAGGTGTTTGGCCAGTAGGAGGCAATAACATGTAGATTAAGATGCCCTGAGCTGTCTGGCAGCAAGCAAGCATCCATTTTCAGGATTGGGGAAATGCCTTTAGCCATTCCCAACAGGTGATAACATATGTGACTCAGCCCATGTTGTGTCCCCAAGTTCCATCAACCTTTCAATGAAACTCTTGCAATTATGACATGCTGGAACTGGCTTCCGGCACCTGGGCATGTGCCTTGACTGGGAATTGAACCATGACCTCCTGGTTCATAGGTCGATGCTCAACCACTGAGCCATGCCAGCTGGCCCAACATCATTTTCTAAGTGCCTGCAAGGCCATGTGATAAATGCTGATGGGGACCCAAAGATGACAAAGAACCAGAGAGACAATTAATGACTGTGTAAACCCTCAGATAAAAAGGGTGGTCATACTGGGTCCTACCCTCTGGGTGGAGGGAGCATTGCTGAGACCATTGATAGGCAGCATGTGTTCATTAAATGCTGGCTCTTGATATTATTTTTTTAATTGAGGCATGAAAGATATAAAATTTTATATAAAATGGAATGCACAGATTTTAAGTGTTCCACTTGATGAGTTTGGGCAACTGTCTACACCTGTGCAACATCATCTTCCTAAGACAAGACATAGATAGTAAACATTTCTAATCATCCCAGAAAGTTCCCTCAGGCCCCTTTCCAGTCAAACCTCTGCCCCTCTGCTGCCAGAGGCAGCACTTTCCTGGATGCAATCCCTTTATCAGATCTACATATTTCAAATATTTTCCCATCTGTGGCTTACCCATTAATTTTCTTAATGGCATTTTTTATGATAAAACGCAGAAACTTATACTTTTGACAACTAATTCATTATTCTTTCCTTTCATGGTTAGTGCTTTTTATAGCCTAAGAAATCTTTGCTCACCCCAAGGCTGTGATGATAATCATCTATCTGTGTTTTTAAGAATTTTTTTTTAATTTTTGGGTTTTACACTTATGATTCATCTCATTAATATTTTTTAAAAGTCTAGTAGTTGATTAGATCCATAAACACTAACACTCGGATTCTTTAGATCAGATTTTACTTAAGCCTCAGGCTGAAGAGATACTATCAGTTCTGAGAAAGGGCCTTTGTTAGAGGCATGGCTTTGACCCATCCACAGTCACCACTGACCGACCACCGGCCACAAATGGTTGATTTAAGAATCACCAGCCAGAGAAAAAGCTATGTTGAGCTTCTCATGCCCAGCCAGGGGGCACTGAGCTTCCAATTGCTAACTCAGACAAGCACACTGTGACCTTACAGTGTCCTTGGGAACCACTGCAGACCCCAGCCCAGGAGACCACATGAAGAACGCCTGCTGAGCCTCACCCCTCGGAGGCCCAGTTGTTTCTCAGAGGTCTGCCTGAATGATAGCCTGGAAGATGGCATGATTCAGGCAACTCCTCCTCAGATGGCTGATGCAGACATCCTAAAGGTGTCACAGCCTCCTGCATGGCCTGGTGACTGCCTGGGCAGTTGGGGCAGCAGGTCCAGGGTCATAATGACATGGGAGCCTGGGTCAGAGGCTGTGGGAGGTCATGAAGAGACAGGCTCCTTTCCCAGCAAGGAGAGGCCCACAAAGGCGGTGATCCTAGAAACAAACGCCGGCAGCCCAGGCTTTAAGAGCCTGCTCCTGGAAGCTTACCCGGCAGACAGGGCCTGGGAAATGTGTTCTTATCACTCCGGGGACACACCAGGGATGGCGGTTTCTCAGGCCCTGGGAGAAAGCTACTGGTTGATCTGTCTCTCCTGGAGACCCCTGTCACAACCTCAGTGCCCCGCTGGCTCTGCTGGCACACCCAATTGTCCATCTTGTCTACCCTTTCATTATGTTGGGCCTCGTGCTCTTATCATAATACTAGCACACAAGATGAAAGGGCACAGCAAGGACTCATGGAACAGCAGGGTCCAGCTTGTGGCAAAAGGAGGCTTTCCAGCTGCCTACACTCTCCTGGTCCGACTCCAGGAAGAAAAAGGGATGCACCAAAGTCACATGGCTAGTGGGTGATGGCGTAGGAATGTGAGTCCGGGCAGTCTGACTCCAGAGTCATATCATATCCCAAGAAACCAATGGGCCAGTGGTTTCTGATTGCTCTCTTGGTCTCCTGAGCAACCCAGGACAGGGCAGGGGCTGCAGCAAAACCCACAGCCAGCAGGGCTCTTGGTGACCACCATGTATGGGGAGCCCCCAAAAATCACCACCCACCAAGCTTGACTAGCCTGGCCCATGGGGGCAAGCTGCACTGGCACTGCAGAGGGGCAGCCTCTGTGCCTCTTCTGGAGGAAGGAAGCAGTACCCATGGTGACCTGTGACACTCTAGGTCAGGGGTCCTCAAACTACGGCCCGCGGGCCACATGTGGCCTGCCGAAAACATTTATCCGGCCCGCCGGGTGTTTTTGCTGCCGCTGCCTGATGCTTAGCAGCCGACTAGTTTTTTTTTAAACTATACTCCGGCCCTCCAACGGTCTGAGGGACAGTGAACTGGCCCCCTATTTAAAAAGTCTGAGGACCCCTGCTCTAGGTTAACGGAGAATGTAGAGTTTTTAAATGCAAAGTTCTTTTCCTCTGGGTCTCTTAAGAGACTCATTCCAGCATCATTTCTAACTCAGATAATTTTGGATGTCAATTGTGTTTCTAATGAGCCCAGAAATTTTCATAATTATCTTTTTTTTTCAAAGCCATAATTATAGGTTCAAGTATATATTACAGACAAGAAACTTAAATAGCGCTTTGTGCATGCTTAGGCATTCTGCTTCTTTAAAAAAAAATTTAAAGAAGGCTTCCAATTATCCTTATATTACCATTCTTTTCTCCTTAAGGTAAACACTGGGGGTTGAGAATCTAATTGTCCCGGATTTCACCCCCAGTCTCATGTCCCAGCCCCATCCCCTACTCCTTAGGGCCGCGTGGCTTTTCCCACACTGGCTAAGAGGGGAGGCTATGAACTGGGACCAGCTCCCCATCTCTCTGCACAGTGATTGGCATGAGGTGGGAAGTGTTGGCTGGAGCTGCTCCCCAGTACAGAAGGCCCAGGCTAGACCTGAGCAAAGCTGGAGACCTCTCATGGGTGTTGGGCAGTGTGGCAGAGACTCCCCAGCTTAGCCTCCTCCTCTGTGCAAACCTGCTCCTAGCACTACTCCAGGGCCTGCCCTAGTCCCATGGCATGGATTTGAATTGGCACGCAGATTAGGGGCCCAGCAGGGGTAGGACAGGGACCATGACTCTCAATTAAACCATCCATTCATTCATTCAGCACTCACTGAGCATGGTCATGGAATTCATGGCCAAGTGCATCGCTCTCTTCATTCACACCTAATGTACGCCTGGCACAGAATCAGACACAGGGGATCCAAGAAAAGTGAGACTCAGATCCTTCTCGATCAGAGCTCCTATACTTCCTCAGAGTACCGAGAGTGTGGCATGACTCATGGCCCCACCTTGACCTCGGCAGGCAGAGAGAAGGGCTCTTTGATTCATCCTTTTTAATCTGGTCCCTACCTAGCAGCTTTCGGCTCTGAATCCCCATGCAGTCCTTAACACTCCTGGGTATT
This sequence comes from Myotis brandtii, assembly GCF_000412655.1. Taxonomy (NCBI): domain Eukaryota; kingdom Metazoa; phylum Chordata; class Mammalia; order Chiroptera; family Vespertilionidae; genus Myotis; species Myotis brandtii. Next base: position 7,506,762 of record NW_005357764.1, on the reverse strand, counting down.
TCTGCTTTAAGCTCATGCCAGGCGCTTTCTATGCATGTGTTGCATTCTTTTCACTTCAAAATTGGCCTTGTGTGTGGATGTTACTGCTTTCCCCATTTTCTGATGATGAAACTGAGGCTCAGAGAGGTCACCTTTGCAGCAGGCCACAGGTCTCTCATTTGTGCCTCTCTTCCCTGGATTTGCTTTATGTCATGACAGGCCATAGAGCAAAGACTTGTGTCCTCTTGGGTCAGGAGAGGCTGTCTCGACTGGGAAGGGGCAGATATTCTGCTCTCGGTGAGACTTCAGTGTTTTCTCTCTTTCCAAATGACTAAGGCCAGCCCCTCTTGCATCTGGGAGCTGCTGGGAATTTGTTTACTTTTGAATCCAAGAGCCCATGCCCTGGGAAGAAGACTGAGGCAGAAGCAAACGCACATGGCCAGCATCAGAGGGGGGACTCCTGGGAGCGCCTGTCCTACGGCTGGGGTCCAAGAGGAAACAGGCCGCCTCCAGCACAGGCAGAGGAAGAGGGTGCCAGCACAGCTGCCCGGAGGCGGGGCCGGCCTGCGAGAGGCCCTGTGGGTGGAAGGCAGCTTTGTCAGCATCCAGCAGGGGCTGAAGGGAAAGGGCCGCCCCGGCCTGCGCATGCATCGTGTGGCATACCGGCCTCGGGAGAGTCTGCTGCTTCCCCTCCAGCTCGCCATTCTGCAAAGCCAGCTGGAAAAGCCCAAGAAAAAATGAACCTCTGGTCTTAGGAGACTTACAAAGCTCCTTTCATTGTCAAACACATATTGAGAACACACTCTGTGCTGGGTGCCAAGTCTTGCTCTCCCAGACTTTATCTTCTCATAAGGGGAGACCAACAATAAGCAAGAAAAAACTAAGATGTGACCATTTCAGAGCGTGATGAGGGCTGTGAAGAAGACAGAGCAGGGAGATGTAGAGGATGGCTCGGTGTGAAGGGAAGGTTAGTGCTTTGGACTGGGCTCAGGGAAGGCCTCTCTGTGGAGGGGCCATTGAGTTGGCTCACAAGTGGTAAGGAGTAGCCAGCTAGTATCTGGGAAGAGCAGTCCAGGCAGAGGGACCGGCTAGTGTACCCACCCGGACAGGCCTGTGCTTGTGAGGAGCAGGAAGATGTGAATGCAAAAGCTGAAGGGCTGTGAGGAGGAGAGTGGGGGGTGGGGGGGTGGCTCAGTGGTCAGCTCCTGCTGGCTGTCAGGCAGATGTGAATTTCCGGGGAGCAAGAGTCAAGGCAGGGAGATGGGAGCTGATGGAGTTCTCATCTTAATATTATTTGCATCGTTTCCTGGAGCCCCTTCACATCCCTAAATACTTAAGTGATGCCTCGTTACAGGGGTGCTGGTTGCATCTTCATGTACCTCAAGGTGAAGACTGTTCAGATTGTTTGGCCCTCTGCAGCCCTCCCTTTGTGGACCCACAGCTGGGCCTGGGCCTCTGGAAGCCTGTGTGGGCGGGACACATCTCTGTAGCCGGTGCTTCAATACAAATCGTGAACACAGCACACCAGGCAGCCCAGGGGACCGGTGCGTTTCATCCAGGAGCCAAGAGTGTCCTTTAAAGTCTCTCCCTGTCTGTGCAGGCACCGTGCTCCTGCCCCACGTTGGGGCTGCCTGGCTTTCTGTGCGATGCCGTGTCCGGGAACAGACACCTGGCAGGGGTGCAAAGGGGAGCGGTGGCCTGGAGCTCACCAGCCACATTCTCTTCAAGTGTGTCTCCTAAGGCATTTGGTGAGGGCACACTCTTCCTCCAGAATGTTCCATCCCAATGAATTAGAAGCCTATAGGACGCAGGGTCCACAAGGCTGATCTGGGAGGTAGGGAGCTGGCGTCCCCACAGACACTTGGCATGATGTGCGTGGGAGCCAGATTCGGGGAGAGGGGCGGGGATACTGCCAGCCTCAGTCTGTGGATGGACTTGATCCCGACAGTCCTTCCTTTCTTCCTTTGCTCTAAGACCCTTCCTACCTCACAGGGCAGCCAGGAGGGAGGCTATGCTTCATTTGATTGGCAGTGGCTGCTTTGAGAATGGTGTTAACAGGGCTTCAGATCATGTCTTGGTTCAAGAGAAAAGAATGAAGTGATAGATTAGTGATGTCTGCCCTGAGTGTGGGAGAAGACTGCAGAGGCAGCCATGCCTTTGCTGCCAATCTATCAAAGCCGCCTGCCTCATTTAGCTGAGCATCTTAAAAGCTGCCAAGTCTCTTGGCAGAACCCGTCCCAATATTCCAATCAGCTCATATCAACGTGGGGCTCACAGGAAAGTCCCTACCAAGGATAACTGCCCAGCATTATCCTGATCCAATCCTTGCCTCTTATTGACTCTAAATTCCCTATCATATGACAATTAAAACAGGTTTCAAAACCCAGAATCCTCTTGGGCAGGCATTCTCCTCCATAGGCGATGAGCCTCAGGTCGCTCCTAACCTACCAAGCTAAATGGTATGAGTTTTAATTAAATATAAATTTAAAGAAAGTTTAATACTAAAGAACTCTGAACATTTCAAATTATTAAAATTCTAGTTGCACATCAAATGACGAAAAAACAAGTTGACTGAAGGAACCAATGAGAACACATCCCGAAGACGAACTTTTGAAATTAAGATGCCTTACTTGGTTTGAGCTTTTCATTTGACCTTAGCTGGTATTAGGGTCCATTTTCAAAAGAGGAAAACGTAAAGGTATTCAGAGGAGCTTTCCTCTTGGGGCCTCGCATTCTAATCCAAACCTCAGCCTGCAGCTGTGGTCGAAGACGGGCTGGATCAAATCCAGCTCCACTTGAAAATAAATACCCATCTCTCGGCTGAGTGGCGGGTTTAATTGGCAGTCACATTGCATGTTAACTGCTAGATTACTAGCAAACACAGCATGTCCGTGGGTGACTGCATTGCATGTAAATTTGGAGAGAGATACTCAGCTACCTAACTTTTTCCAAAGAAATGAAAACATGCCGACAGGGCTGGCTCCTCTCAGCTCTCAGGGGTGGGGTGGGGGGGGCAGTTGCTCTTTCCCCATGGCTTCTCCTGAGGGTGCCTTATATCAGCAAACAACCCTCTGAAAGGACAAAGTGGGATGGAATTCGTCAAAGCTAAACAAGCCTGCTTAACAAATCCATCAAGATTGCCTATTTCTCCACTTGCATGACCAATGGCTCAAACTAGGTTTAATCAGAAAGCAGCAAAGCCATTCTCAGGGCAGCGAGCTGACCCGCCATGGAGCACCCGTCCTCCTTGCTGGCTGCTCTGATATGGGGCCCACTTTCGGACCAACAGCTGACATGAGAGTAGTCCCCCTCTTTTCTGAAGATATGTCAGCTTGAATAACACGATTTGGGGGCCCACTTTCGGACCAACAGCTGACATGAGAGTACTGTCCCCCTCTTTTCTGAAGATATGTCAGCTTGAATAACACGATTTGAGTAGATCTTGTGTAGGATGCGGGATTTCTGTGAGCCCTCTGTGCTGCTGCGGAAGCAGCCACATTGAGCAAGTGGCAGGTGATCAGCGAGTACCACTGCTGGGCAGCAACCTTGTCCGTCAGTCCCCTGCCCTCTGCCTGGCACTCCCCTGCCTGCTCTCCGCTAACCCTCACACCACCCCAGGTGGTGGGAATCTAGGAATTCCCATCTTACAGTTCTGGAGATGCAGGCATAAATTCTACCTTTGGTTTTATTCATTTTGTGAAAATGTGGGCAGGAAATAAGGACTCTTACAAAATATCATGGTCTTTACAGGCTTGGTCATCAAGTTTACTTGTGGTTTTTCTAATTTTAGTGCTGACCAAAGTCCTGCATCCCAGGACCCCCCTCAGCCCTGGGCAAACCAGGATGGTTGGTCAGCCATTTTCTAAATGCCCAAGGAGCACACACAGGATGCCCCAAACAATGCCTTCCACCTCCAGGGAAGGGGCCGGAGCAACAGCAGGCTTCCCGGATGCACACCCCGCCCCAACCCCCTCACCCCGCGCCTTCTTGTGCAGCAGAACCGAGCACCAGGCTGGGGCCTGCGGAGGGTCCCCAGCAGGCAGGCAGGCAAGGGCCATCCATGCCTTTTATCACCCAGCCCTCAGCGAGGAGCCCTCCTCCTCACACTGCTCCGTTTAAGAGCCACAGCCTCTGAGTCACAGGAATATCTGTGAGTAAAATTTATGATTTGTGTTTCCACTGGAGTCAACCTTTTAACCCTCGGAGCACTTAATTGCCTTTTCCAGGTTTTGCTTTAATAACCAGCTTGACTCTTGCCAATTTTGGCTGAAATGAGAGGCATGAATGTGTGGCTGGAAACGGAACCTTGTTACTTGATACTTGATACAGCCTGTGCCAAATCCTTAATTCATTAAATTTGCTCATTGTGGCATCTTTTACTAAATGATAGTCAGAAATTTCCTTCATATGTAAAACTTCTAAACTCAGGGGTTATCCTCAAAGCTGAATTTTTATAAACATGCCTTCCCCTAAGACACACTTAGGGGGAACTCCTGCCTGTAAATTACAGGATGGCTTTGGAATTCTTGGTCACTCGTTCTCTCCCAGAGGAGCTCCGTCTTTCTACTGGGGCCTCCTGGGCCCCACATTCCACCTTCCAAAGTAAGCACAGAGTAAGGTGTGGACATCTGGTTCCTGTTTCTGAACACAAAATTGATCTGCTGGGTGATTCTTGGCAAGTCACTTAACCTCTCTGAGCTTAAGTGTCCTTAATCCTGGCTCACCAGACACCTCACATGGGGAGGGGGGCGGCTGGCCAGTTAATGAGCAGGTGTTTTACAGAGGGGGGAACGCAACAAATCCCAAGCAGTAGCAAATCCCAAGGAAAAGACTGGACAGGTGGGAGGGGGAGGGGAGATAGAGGAGGCTGAGAGTCATATCACAGCAGTAGCAAAATCCTGCAAAACACAAGTGGCCGGAAGCAGGGAAGAAGTTGTTTCTAGAATCGCTCCTATTTTATCCCACGACAATCAGACCTCCTTGCACAATTTCAGACTGTCTCACTGGTTCTCTGAGAGCTGGACCTGCCTCCACACAGTCTCCCAATTCCCTTCCCTTCGTGTGGGCTTTGTCCTTTCCTGAACAGGCTGAGTTCTGGGATTCTCTCCTTCTTTAATGTTTGAAGGCCTTCATATCCTGATGCTTCCACATGCCACATGCTCTACAAATCTTATCACATTCCACTTTATTACATCAAAGTTGAGAGTTTGGTATTATTATCTCCATTCTGCAGATAAGGAAAATGTGGCACAAGAAGGGTTGCCAACTTTTAGGAGGACCCATTCATCCTGTTTTTACACTGCATGTCCCTTATCCTGTGACACCCCTCAGTCCCAGGCAAACAGAGGCAGCTGGCCACCCTAGTTTGGATGCAAATGCCTGGCTGACACAAACAAGAGCTCCTTGCTCCTCTCCCTCCCCACCCTCAGCCCTAAGTCCAGAAACGGACACGAATTCCTTGAGGCTAGTGGCCACATCTTAATCTTTATTGTTTAAGAGAACCCAGTATAGGTTGGGACTAGGTTAATATTGGAATAAAATCATGCCTTTACTTCCATGGAAGAAGAAGAGGTTCCCCATAATAGCACAGCAAGGCTGCTCTTACAAGCTGCGTTAGGGAAATGCTTTGGGCCATTCAGCATGACAGAGTAGGCACTTTAGAGCTCCACCCTCCTTGTTCCTATCTACAGAAACATAAGTCAGCGCGACGGGACCTGAGGACCTTCATAATTTTAAGTAAGAGACACCTGCCATCCTTGGTCCATGTAGATCCTAATATGCTAATGCTACAGTAGAACTTTGGGCTCCGTGATATAGGTTTTAAACTTGCACATTTAGCTCTCAAGGCCCTCTTTTAGTGTAGACACATTTGACAATGTAGGTATGCTGTCACCAAGTGCCGGTACTGCCTCACGTGAGTCAATTCATATGAACACAAACATTGGTTGACATGTTTTTCACATGCCCTAGGTCTCAGAGGTTACAGTTGTCTGTAGAACAAGCTTGTCAAACTCGCAGCCTGCCGGCCACCAGTTTGATTGACATGCTTGCAGATGCAGCAGATCCGTGAGGCTTTGAGCACCCAGTTTCTGGCTACCAGAGGCCAGAGGACTAGTTTGGCTCATCCAATCAACTTAATGCAGACCACTGATCAGAGCCAGCAAAGCATGATGGATTAGGTGCCCAGACTCTAGAGTTGGATGAACTTACTAGCTGTGTGACCTTGACCTTATGTATCAATCCCTCTGAGTCTCAGTTTTCTCATCTGTATGATAGAGATAATAATACATCTTATAAGACTGCTGTAAGGATGAACTGGAAAATGTGTGCAAAGTGTTGAAACAGTAAGGAGTTAAAGAATGGTAGCTATTATTATTATTTCATCATATGGATGTTCATGGTCCTGTCAACTCCTGTTGACATTGATCCCCAATGAGGGCTCAGCCAGGCTCAGGTGGGGGTGGCAGGTGGTGAAAACATCCACCCAGGGTCCCACTTACTGCTCCCCTCACTGCACCAGTGACAGACACAATCGCTTCTCAATCCACTCATGCCGCTGACAGGGAAAGACTACCTTCCCAGTGAATCTCCTTGCATGGGATGGGCATTCACTCTTCATGCCGAGTGTTGGCACTTCAGCCTTTGTTTGCAGCATGTCTGTTATAAGCCTGCTTCACTATTCCTTGGATAACATCTCCATGCTCCCCATGGAATCGGTTCTTGAGCAATTTCTTTCCAATGGTATTATTATTTTTTTAAGCTGCACAGATTGTTCCATGACAGGCTTCTTCAGTGCTGCTGAAGCTCGTAATAGGCCCTAAGTAAACACAACGAGCACGATATCCATAAAAGCTATAAAAAAAGGCTTCAAAGAAGTAAGAAATTTCTCAGGAAGCCCAAGCACAGCAAGAGACACTCAGGACAGGTAATAAAAAAGAAGGGAAGAATCGTTAGTAAAAGCAGAAGAGTTCAAGGCCACTTCCTGCAGGGCCAGACAGCCCTGCGGGCAGCAGCTCCCGAAAAGATCACTGAAAGCAAAGCCAGGAAAGTACTGTCTGCTTCTAAGGAGTCTCCTGAGTCCTCCTGAAACTGGTCACTTGTAATCAAGGTGATCTGTGTACTAAGTAGGGAAGGGAATACTATATCTTTATAAAAACAGTACATAAGGAAATAAGACTTGTCCTAAATCGGCCTGAAAAAAAGGATAAAAGAAAGATTTCAAAAATACTTTGAAATAACAGTAGTGTTGGAAAGATAAAATGAGTATTTAAATGCTAAGCCTCTGTTACCTGGAAGAAACACCATGTTCCTCAACGTGGCAATCAATGAAGCATTTCTACGTGTAAATACTGCGATGCTAAGTGCTACCATAAAATCTTTGAGGATGAATCCTTCAATAGATTTTGACTGGCTCTTATAGGAAAACATACCCAATGGTTTGGGAAGCATGTAGGTGGTAAAGGAAGTGCTCACCTTCTCACTCGATCTGTAGGTAAATTTCTGAAGAGTTCTATAATGTCAGTCATTCCTCCTAGTTCCCTGAGGGCTCTCTACTGACAGAGAAATGACACCGAGACTCAGCTTCACATGTTCTGGGTAGGGAGGCCCTGGGTGGGCCAAGGCAGTCATGCTTTCTTAGTGGATTTTAAAAAGGTATCAGGGGCTGGGTTCTGCTGCGAACAGGTTGTTCTTATCAGGCTTCTACTGCTCTGTGAAAAGCCCTCTCTCTTTCTTTGGAAGTCAGAGCTTTAAGAAATAAATGAAGCCCTTCCCAGAGTGTCAGAAGATACCCCAGACAGCTCATCCATCCATCCATCCATCCATCCATTCATCCCTCCCT
>NW_005357764.1:7465722-7498830 GCF_000412655.1 Myotis brandtii | reverse complement strand
ATTCAACTGTGCATCTAACCATCCACCCGTCCTCCTGTAACCTTCACTAAGTGCCTGCTGGATATGTGTGAACCCAGGGAAAGATCCAGTGGCCCTGCCCTCATGGTGCTCAGTCTTATGAGGGAGACAAGTAGACAGGAAATGAGAAACAGGAGAAAAACTATAATACAGCATGCCTGGGTTGATCATAGAAGATCAACTAAACCATACAAGGAGGAGACCATTCTGAGACTTACATGGTAAGTGGCATTAGCCCAAGCCTGGCTCTCTAAGAAACTGAATGGGACTCAGTGTGGCTGGAGTGCAAGCAGCAAGGTGGGAGGCAGGGAGAGGGAAGGCTGGAGGGTAAGTGGGGCACAGCTGTTTAGACATTATGCCATTTAATCCTCTCAGCAACTCATAAAGATACCCACTATATTCCCCATTGTACAGATGAGGCTAATAACAAGATGACATGGTTGTTAAGTGACAAAGATTTGAACCCAGGTCTGTCCAATTCCAATGCTTAAGGAAATGAAGAGTATAAGCCATGAACAACTCCACCCAAGTTCAGCTCGCTCTGTTCTCAAACAGACCAAGTCACAGAACGTGCTACAGCTCCATGGGCAGTCACCTGAGAGACAGAAAGGTGGGAGAGAGGTAGGATCACACTAAACCAAGATCAGGTTAAAAATTCCCAGGAAAACTGTAGGACTTACTGTGTTGCTGAACTAGGGCACTCATGGCTGAAGGTAGACAAACAGTGACTGGCCTCATCCCCAGCATGTGGATTGAGTGGTGAATGGAAAAATATAGGTCATACACAGAGATGCCTACTCCTTCAAAGGTTCCTAGATATAGAACAGTTTCTGTGTCTGCCTAAGTTAGTTAAAGGCTGTACCTGTCAGTTTGAATTGCAAAGGTCTAATTTTCATTGTATACAAATCAACAAGAAAATGGCCAACAACTAAAGAAAATCAAACTAATATTGGTTAATACTCCCCAGATTAACCAATATTTCAGATTCTTGCATGTCCTTCTAGAGATATATTTTGCACAATTGAGCAGGTATGTAAATGGGCAATCCTTCTTATCACCCTCTCCCCCCTGTCTTTCCCCTGACCACAAACAAATGAGTTTCTACAAACCAACAAGAAAATGGCCAACAACTAAAGAAAATCAAACAAAGGCTATAATCAAAAGTTTGAAGAAAAGGCGATGCAAATTGCTTTTAAACATAATGAACTTATAATCTCACTAATGAAAGAGAATGCAAACTAAAACTACCACAAAATACCCTTTTTAACCTTGACATTAGGAAAAATAAAAAAGTTTAGTAGCATAGTATTGGCAAGAGTCGGGGGGAAACAGACAGGCTCATACATTGCTGGCAAGAGTGTAAACTGATCTAGCATCAATGGATGGCACTGTTTAAGTCTCTTCCACAATGAAAAGTGCCTGTATTTTTGGACCCTGGAATTTGACTATAGGATATACCTGCGCATGTGAGAAGAGAGACATCTACACTGCAGAACTGGATGTAATTGGACTGCTAACAAAATAAATGTCCATCAATAGTAAAGTTAAAAATTATGCTATACCCAGACAGTGGAACATTCTGCAGCCATTAAAAATGGAATAAGGAAGCTATGTATGTACTGATGTGAAATAATCTCCAAAATCTACTGTAAAGAAAAAGAAAAGCAACATTCAGGACAATGTGTATCATATGCTGCCGAAGTGGGGCTACCTGGAGCCTCTGTTGTGATTGATCATTGGTTAGAATTCCTCCCTCTGGTCAATCCTGCTTCCTGCTTGCCTTAGCAGATGTTGGTCCCGAGTGCACTCCCCAGTACACGTCCTGCCCTGCAATTGCCATCTCAAAGTCTTTTTCCACGGAACCAACCTGCTGCTGCCATTTGTAGTGGGGGAAAGTCAGGGGAGGGGTGATAAAAAGGATTGCCCATTTACATACCTGCTCAAGTGTGCAAAATATACCTCTAGAAGGACATGCAAGAATTTGAAATATTGATTAATCTGGGGAGTAATAACCAATATTAGTGTTTTTGAAATTAGCATCATGAGCATGTTACCTATTGACAAAATGAATGATAAATGAATTGACAAATGAATAACGTAAGGATGCCTTTAAAAAGTAGAGGCAGAGAATGTTTAAGGACAGCTAACAGATCTCCTCCTGCGGCATTCAGCATGGAGTCTCTGCCAGGCTGACACCCGAGATCACAGCACTTAAGACATCAGGGTCCAAGCCTGGCGTGAAGAGAAATGATTCTTATAGGGCTTCCCCACGTGTGTGTTCCATGGGGTTGTTTCCAAAACGCAGGCGTTATTAAGAAAGCTTGGACCCTCTGCGCTGGTCCCAGTTCTCCTTACAAGGACTGGAGAGGGAGGGTAACCGTGTCCTCTGCTCAGGAACAGTTTGATGATGATGATGGGCTGACCCTCCCACCAGGCCCATTTCTGGGAAGACATCTGAACGCCTGGCCTCGCCCTGCCTTGGCGCCGCTGACCACCCAGCTCTTTACCACGATTAGGTGGGGGTGCTTTTCCAGATGCTTCCTCCAAACAAAACGTCTGCCTCCACAACTAGCCAAGCCCTTCCTCACCCCATTTATGAATAAAGAACTGGAACATTCCAAGCTAGACCAGAGGTAAATTTCTCAGAATTGCTAAGTCAGCAGGAATGCCAGTTGGCAAAAAGGGAGATTGGGAGTGGAGGCATTTCCCAGCTCTTGAGGATCCTAGGGGACCAGTAAACACACGATGCCAACAATTCGGGGCCTAACCACACCGTAAAAATGCCTTTCTGAGGCTGGACTCTTCTCCGTTTCCTAGATATCTCGTCATTCCCAGACCTTTCCACCCACTGCCTTCCCCCAGTCTTTGGTAATACTGATTAAACACAGTATTTCCTCTACCGTAAAAATGCCTTTCTGAGGCTGGACTCTTCTCCGTATCCTAGATATCTCGCCATTCCCAGACCTTTCCACCCGCTGCCTTCCCCCAGTCTTTGGCCAATGCTGATTAAACACAGTATTTCCTCTGTTTCCATTCTGTTGGCAGCAGTATGTGTTATTGGGAGGCAGGGTCTGGGCAGTGGATGGCTGAGATTGATGCTGCTGGTGGAAGTAGTGTTAACAGTGGAAAGTTGTTCTGGTCAACGCTCCCGAGGCTTCCCCAGAGGGTCTTCGGGTCTTAGAAGCAGCCACAGCCCTCTGTGACGTGAGTCCCTTCTACCTCCCCCATTTAGCCATAGAATGCCTTCTCAGAGGCTGAATTGGTAAATGATGGTTAGTAATCATCATAATAACAATCTAGATATGTTGTACCTTCCCACTGAGTTCTGGTAGGATAACATTTTTAAAACTATAAAGGACTGTACCAGTGTAAAGTATTGTTGTGACTCTCTAGATTGGATTATTACCTGCTGCTCATTTTTAGAAATGAACCTGGCCATTTGGGAACTTGGGTTATATTTGTAATTGGACCCAACTCCTATCTCTCAAGAACTGACAGCTGGAAGCCAACCTCAGTAGCCTTGCCTCCTCTTGTTTTTGTTACTTCAAAGGAATGTGATTGATATACTAGTATATCCTATGAGAACATCCTCATGCAGCCAAAACATTATATGGTTTAGCTGATTCTCTTCAGTCCTTCAAGTAAAGGCACATATGTATATGTGCATGTCTATACACACATATGTGTATATATTAAGTGTGCAAGTTGTACTCTTTATGTGCATTTTATTATACATTAACTAGAGGCCCGGTGCATGAAATCTGTGCATAGGGTGGGGGTCCCTCAGCCTGGCCTGCACCCTCTCCAATCCGGGATCCCTCAGAGGATGTCTGACTGCCGGTTTGTGGGATCGGGCCTAAACCCGCAGTTGGACATGCCTCTCGCAATCCGGTACCGCTGGCTCCTAACCGCTTGCCTGCCTGCCTGCCTAATTGGCCCTAACCCCTCTGCCTGCCTGATCGCCCCAAACCACCTTTGCCTGCCTGATCACCCCTAACTGCTCCCCTGCTGCCTTGATTGCCCCTAACGCCTCTGCCTCAACCCTGCACCCAGGACCCAGGATTCTCTCCTCTGGCCGGCCGCGGACCCAGGATTCCCTCCTCTGGCCGGCCACAGGCACCAGGAACCCGGGCTGGCTCTCCCGGGCTGGCCGCAGCTGCAGGGGACTGGGGGTGGGCAGCTTCACCCTCTCCTGGGCCACAGCCACAGCTGCAGCCACTGGCACCCCCGGGGACTGCGGGCCGGGCGGCTTGTCCCTCTCCCAGGCTGCAGACACTGGTGACCGGGGACCGTGGGGAGGGTGGCTTGTCCCAGGCCCAGCTTTGTTAGGAAGGACGTCCAGAAGACGTCCAGTCTAATTAGCATATTACTCTTTTATTAGTATAGATTCTACCTCAATAAAGCTATAAATAATAAATCACTTTTGCAAGAGCTATGAAAAAAGGGTGAGGTTAGATGTCCAATCCCAGGACACCTGGCCAGGCTCTGACTGCCCAATAAATAATAAATCACTTTTGCAAGAGCTATGAAAAAAAGGGTGAGGTTAGATGTCCAATCCTAGGACACCTGGCCAAGCTGCCCAACCCACTGTCCTGTGTTCCCTCCACTTTGACTTGGCCATGGCTGGTCTTCCCGGTTAGCAGCTGGAGTTGCCTTGATACCCGAGAACCTGACACTTGAGATGAGCCACGGGTTCCAGCAGCAGCGGTCACAGTCCCACTCTGGTGGGGAGTCTCTCTTCCTGCCATTTAACCTGCCTGGTGACGGGCTAATGGTAAGAAATAAATACAAGGAAAGGCTCACGGGGTGTCTCAGGCGCTGATGACAGCTGCACAAAACCTGCTGTGGTTATGAGGAGTTCAACATGGTCGGCTCCTCGCTGGCTCATTTCAGGCCCCAAGCCCACATCACCTCCTTTCATGAGCTTTCATATCCCTCGGAAATGCTCTCCCTTTATATTCTCTCCATCTCTTCCCTGGATCATTTCCAGAGGGGTCTGTGATTGGGTTGCATACAAGTTTCTGAGCTTGCAACTTCCTTTTGGTCATAAATCAGCTCTTACACACTTACTTTCCCTGCTCATTGTTCCTCAGTATTAATAGCCCCAAATCCCAGGAGCATTTGAGAACTGCTCCAATTTTGGTTTGAAAATCAATTTGGAAGCTAGTGGTTGGCTTTGCTCAGACTTCCAATCCTTCTGAGGAGGTCAGTTCCTATAGATTGACCAAACCAGGGACGGGGGGAGAGGGGGGAATGGGACGGGGAGGGAGCTGGCCTGGTGAACGTCCCCATTTTAAAAGCCTCACAATTTTCTCTTGACATGCTAGAGCTCCTGTCTTAGTGTTTTTCTCTTAACTGTCTCTAAAATTAAAATGTTAATTCTGGAGAGAAAAAACAACACACAAACCCTAATGCCTTCTGTTGTGTGATCTGGTAGACAATTTAAAAGAATAGTTCATTTCAGGATAGGTCAAATTCTATTATGAAAGCAGAAGAATAAATATGAAATCCGGTTGTGTTTCTTAAAAAACTGATATTATTCTCAGTTTCTTGAAAGCATCTTTCTTCTAAATAAGCTCTGCGCCCCCCATCGTCTGCTGACATTCTGCAGGGAAGGAGAGACAGTATCGATCTCATTGCGGCTGATGAGGAAGGGCTCCCACCAGACAGGAGCAAGGACGCTGCCAGCGCACAGGTCTGCCCCATGCACACAGCAGACCATGGGAACACACATTCAGAGATAAAGGAGACAGGCCGTTGGTTGGGTTTCTTTGGGAAGACAAGAGAGGATCTCTTCACACAGCACATTGACTTAAAGTGGTCTGTACACCCAACCGGAGTGAGAAATGGAACTGATGATACATAAGCCTAGAGGCCAACACCACACTGGTGTCAGCCAAGCTCAGCCAAGGGCACCGTAGTTCACAAGCCGGCCTTTCTAGGGAGGGAGGTGAGGGCACGGTGTCCACCAGCTCCTCAGTGACCACCAGCCTCTCACCTTCAGAGCTGGGTTTGCCTGGGATCCTCCAGCCTGACCCGGGGCCGCCTGAGCACACCTTTGAGTTGCAAGCTTGAGTCCAAGCTTGAAAGGTATTGCTTTCCTTACTTTAGCTCCTTCGTCCTTCATCCTGCCCGTTGACATTAGAGTCAGGTTTTTCATCCCCCCGCTCCAGCTGGTCAGGGGTTAGCCCGCCGGTGGGTACCCACAGCCTGTGCCCCCTGACTGACCCCCAAGCCAATCCATTGTGCCATAGCCACAGGCTCTGGCTTCTCAGCCAAGGGTGGGGCTCAGGTACCACAGGGATAAATGATTAATTTAGAAGTGCCTCCCTGAAGCTCCCTCTCTGAGACATCATCAACATTTCAAGAGGTTTCATAAAGTCTCTGCCATCTGGGGAGAGAAGCTATTAATCTATTCATTAGTGTCAGACAACGTCTCTTTTGAACCTGATATGTCTAATTGTGGAAGAGAACAAAGCCTGGCAATTTCAGCAGAGACAGGCAAAGAGCATCTGCTCCCATGACGTCAGGACTTCTGCCAGAGGATCCCCCAAGGGGTCCCAGACTGTGAGAGAGTGCAGGCCGGGCTGAGGACCCCCCCCCCCCCCCCCCCCCCCCGTGCTCCCTCTGCCTCTACAGAATGGGATCCCTGTTGGGCAAAGTGATGATAATAAGATGCTAACATTTACAGAGTCCTTGCTATGTACTGCACACCATGCAAAGCATCATGCTTGCACTGTCTTAATTCTTACAACAACACTAAGAATTGAGTATTTTTATCCTCATCCTACCAGTGAGGGAACTGAGGCTCAAAATGGCAGTGACTTGCCTGAGGGACACAGCCAGTAAACCGCAGGGCAGGACTCTCTTGGGCCCTGGCTCCCAAGCCCATGCTCCTTCCCGGTGCTGTGTCCATCCCTAGGAAAGACTGCAGTGGACACCTGGGAGCCAGCTCTGTTCACAAACTTGCACAAGAGCTCACACATTGGATTGCTTGCCCACATGTCCCCCAGATTGTCCTCCTAGATGTATTTTAGATGTCAGTTTATATTTAACTTTTCTGGGTATCTAAATAGCTCATATTCAGTCTTCAGACCATAGATCTTGGAACTTCTCCATTTATAAACTTCAGAGTTTTGATGATTTAGCCATTATGATAAAATTCCTGGCTCCTTCTTAGCACTAACACTAATTAGCCCCAGATCTGCGCTGGGTGAGATGAGGTGCTGTGGGCTAGCTGGTCAATAAAAGCTCAGAAAAGCTGGCCTGGTTGATATTATCAAAGCTAACACTCAAATCTGGGCTCATTGCCCTGAAACCTAGCATGCCTTGTAAAACTGTCTACAAAGGCTTCTATACTGGTTTGTTAACAAACTTCTAGACTGTTGATCTCTGAATTGCTGGGACATCATTCTGGTCATGGAGGGAAGGTTTGCAAAATAGCCATGGCCATGTATGGGTAAGAAGTTCCTCTTTGCTGGGCTTGAACTTGTCCCTGTGGGGCCCAGAGAGACCTAATTCTGAAGAGGAAGTAGTGGTGTGGGTCTTCAAGCTCAAGCATGTGCTGCCTCCCCAGCACAGGTCGGGTGAGGACTTGCAACGCTGTCCTTCATCCCTGGGCCCCAGGGGCCACTGGGCTTAGGGCAGTGCACTCACCTAGATTCTGTGTATGTTCCTGAGAATTCCAGGCTTTTTTGCCAGCAGCCAGAGCACCTGAGAGTCAATGCCTGTAGAAGCAGCCCTCAACTAATGATAGGTGGTAGCATGGTGATAAATAGCTCCAGCTTCTTCACCACTTAGGTAGGACAGCTGAGGCATGGTTTGCATTATCTCCCTCAGTGTCCAAGGGGAGTGGCATCCAGGTGCTCACCAGGAAACCTCTTGATTATGTCCCTTTACCCCGTCTCCTTCCCTCCCCTGTCTCTCATTACTACTCCCCACCAGTGCTTCCTGGGATCACCTCCCAATTCCAGCTCCTGTCCAGAAGGGCCCTCTCCCTGCTCCAGGGCAAGAGAATCTCCTTTATTCTTTGTTTCTTAGGATGCACAACAGAGGTTGAGTGCTCAGCCTCTGGACAAGATAGGCCTGGATTTGGATCTCAGTAAGGCTCCTTACAGGTGGTGTGACCCTAGCCACTTAGATGACCTCTCACGGCCTCGGTTTTCTAAAAGGTAAAATGATGATAAGGGCATCTGCATCATAGATGGGTGTGATATACGTGCATGACAAGTTTAGCACTGTGCCTAGCACACATTGAGCACTCACCAAAGAGTAGCTGCCATCATTATTATTGTTATTATTTTATATTACAATAACCCAAGCACTTGTCTTCACTCTGTCACCAAGCTGTGACTTCCTTGAGAAGATAGAAACATGGATGAGAGAGAAACATCATCAATCAGCTATCTCCTAGCCCAGGCATGTGCCCTGACGGGGAATTGAACCTGTGACCTCTTGGTTCCTGGGTCAACACTCAACCACTAAGCCACACTGGCCAGATTTCCTTGAGTATTTCATCTCTGACTCCTCTCTCCTCAGACAGGTGATGCTCACAACAGACCTGTTGTATTAAATTGCTTTCTTTAGTTTTGCTTATTCCTGGATGAAGGCAAGGAAGGCTAATTACCCTGCATTTCTGGCTCTGGTTCACTCTTCATGTGTTAGAGTGCCTCAAGGACAACATCTGTGTGCATCCGCATTTATGTCCCTCTATGCCAGGCCCACAGTAGGTGCTCAATAAACATTTGCCAATTGACTGAAAGAATCTGGTATAAGTGTGCCTAATAGTGTCAGGTGGCTGCTAAATGGATGGAGCCAGAGCCTGACAGGGCTGATTCTTGAGATAAGACCTTACAGAAATTAGAAGGTGCCAGATTGTCCTCCTAGATGTATTTTACGATGTCGGTTTATATTTAACTTTTCTGGATATCTACACAGCTCATATTCAGTCTTCAGACCATAGATCTTGGAGCTTCTCAATTTATAACTTCAGAGTTTTGATGATTTGGCCATTATGATAAAATTCCTGGCTCCTTCTTAGCACCAACACTAATTAGCTGGGGTTTTAAACACCTGATTAGCAATCATCTTGACCACCATCATGACTGCTTGTGAGGTATTGAGACATCTTAGAGTGTGGGTGGGGCCACTTCTTGGTGCTGGGCTGCTTCACCGTTGGATTCTTCCACTGGCTGTCATACCTGCAGAGGGGCCAGGACTATGTCTTCATACCCCAGAGATTTAAGAATGGATTCTGTACTCAGGAAAAAGCTGTCATAAAGCCCATGCACTTAATTCCACAGGTGAGACAAGGGTCATCTCCAAGCCTTGTCAGAATCTGTAGATTTAGGATTGCCCGTTCTAGACCCTGGCTGCCTATCAGCATTAGCTGGGAGTCTGGGACCCATTCTGACTAATCAGATCAGAATCTCTGAGCTTGGACACAATCGGGGATGAAATGGATTCCTCCGTGTCTGCAATGTGCAGCCAGGCTGAACT
Source organism: Myotis brandtii (assembly GCF_000412655.1). Classification (NCBI taxonomy): domain Eukaryota; kingdom Metazoa; phylum Chordata; class Mammalia; order Chiroptera; family Vespertilionidae; genus Myotis; species Myotis brandtii. Next base: position 7,489,314 of record NW_005357764.1, on the reverse strand, counting down.
GAAACCCACTGCCATAAAGAAGTAGGTACAGTGTACTGGGTATGTCAAGAACTGACAGTGAGAAAAAAAGAGAAGAATGATGGCAATCCGAGAGGATGTTAAAAACACCTTTGTCTTAGGCCATTAGGTATAGGAGAACCACCCTCTTCTCCATGCTCCATGGCATGTGGGCCCCACCCCAGCAGAGTACTTGCCGTACTGAATTGTGCCCACTTTCTTTAGATTAACTTTAGATCATGAGTTCCTTGAGGGGAAAAAAAAACAACGGGTCTGATTCATCGTTATGCCTCTGATGCCAGCATTGTGTTGGGACAAAGGAAGAGGCAGTGAAATGTTTGTAGAGTGAGTGGTGAATGAATAGGACTTTCTACTCATGGATGCTCCTGAGGATATACTGTTTCAAAAAAGACAATGAAAGTGCTTTGCCAACTGGACGGAACTTCATAATGGCAGGAGTTTTTATGGCCCGAAGTCATTCATTCAAAGATGTTTACTTGGCACTCGTGTGTGCTGGACACCAAGCAGAGCGCTCTTAGAATAAAGAGTTGTAGATGCATAGGATGCAGGCGTGTGGAGACCAGGGCACCGAGGCCCACAGATGGAAAGGCAGGGGCATGTTTCAGAACCCACGAGACTGGCCAAGCTCAGGGTGCAAGGATTGGGCCATAAAGCTGAAATACAGGAGGAGGAAAATGCTGTTCCACGTTCTCCTTTTAAGGAACCAGACAAGGTACAACACCCATTAGAAAGATTTCCTTCCAAATCATTATACTTTTCCCAAATATCACAGGGCTGATATTATATTTTCTGGGAAGTCCACTCATGACAATGCTTATTCCCAGAATCCTGGATAAGAAGCTTAGTTATAGCTACACCTTCCATCCAAACTCCTTCCTTCACTGCGGTCACCACCCTCTCCACCTTCGGTCCTCCAGAATCAGCAAGGGGAGGCTAGGGAAACAGCTTTCCTTTTCCTACTAAGCAGCACCTACAACCCCCAGATCCTCACAACTGAAATAAAATCTCTTCCTGAAACTTCCCAGGGCCCTCATGTCCCAGAGTAAGGCCTGGTTTTCGGTTGTGGCTGTAGGTTGGTCCCTGCTTGAGAAGTTCCCTGAACTGCAGAAAGCATCTGAGGAGCAGGGGGACCTAGGCCAGGAGTGACTGGAATTGGATGTCAATCCTCACTTCCAACCTGCTGAGTCCTTCCTGAACATAAGCTCTTTAATGTGAACGATATCTGAAGACAGGCGATCACCAGGGTATTTTACTGAAAATCCACACCATTATTTCCTGGTCTAAAATGCATGGGTTACTGAAAATAACCCTGAATAAATGGAGAAGTTTTCTTCTTAGTGGCTCAGTGCACTTAAATACAATCTTGCCAGATCCTAAGGCAGTGATTCCCAAAGTGGGCGCTACCGGCCCCCGGTGGGCACTGCAGCGATCCAGGGGGGCGGTGATGGCCACAGGTGCATTTGGGGGCGATGAGTAACTGCTATTAAAATTTAAAAAAAAATTAATTTCCAGGGGCTGAGTAATATTTTTTCTGGAAAGGGGGCGGTAGGCCAAATAAGTTTGGGAACCACTGTCCTAGGGTAAGGGCTGTTTCCCAGGTTATGGATGGGACACTGAGATGGAGGAGTTATGAGAGATGGCCAGAAATGGTGGCAGAGTGGGTCAAGATCTCTATAGCCTGGATGTCACAAGGAAGGACCTGGTGTCACCTACAGTTCACCTCCGTGCCCAGTTCATAGCACATGATGAACAGTATGCAACCATGGAGTCCCCACAGCTGGAGTTCCACCAAACAGGGATGGCACCCACAGTGGGTTTAAGGCACTGTGTCTTCAAGGCATATACACATTAGAGGTGGAGAGAAAACTACCCAAATAACCACACCACGGAGAAGCATCCACTTAAGGTCCCATGAGAGGGTCAAGATGTAGGACCTTGAAGGAGAGTGAGAGCCTGCCTTCCATCACATTGGGAGTAGAGGGGTTTAATGGAAGGAAGTTCAGAAGTCTTAGAGGCAGAACTTGGGGATGAATCAGATATTTTAAAAAATAAAAAGAGTGCTTAAGAAAATTTGATATAAAAAAGTCACAATCCCATTTCCCATTGCAGCAGAGTATCCCCTGCATATTGGTCCATGCTCACCGCTGGCATTCAGACCTGTCCGGAGAGCTGTGGAGCAGGCACCAGGAGCATCAGGCAGAGCAGCGGCATCAGTAACAAAGCCGAGGTGTCAAGAGTAGTGAGTCTGTCAAAGTACCTGCCCCTTGGATTGTGACCCAGCCCAAGTCTGCCATGGACACCTGTCTAAGCAGGACAGAGCAGTTTCACTAAAATCACACGTTCCTACTTCTGCAGAGAATGCAAAGATACGGTGGCACTGTGAGTGTTCGCACAGACACAGGGCCATTTTGGGTGGAGAGCCTCAGTGCCTGGCAGGTGCCCCATGTCCAGTGGATGGGCATCACCCAGCCTGACAGGTGTTGGAGCCTGGGAAAGACTCTATGGGAGAGGCAACTTTTCTATCAAGGAATTCTTTTGTGAAGTCATGGAGAAGCGCTCCCAGGAATTTCTGAGGTCAGAATCTTACAGTAGCAGGTGGAGGTGAGAGACAGTCAAATGCAGGTTGGTTCTATAAAAAGTGCCCACGTTTTTAACCGCCCACAAAGGTAACCCAAGTAAACACAGCTTACATAACTATGTTCATCTTTGCATAGTCCATTCCAGTCCTCACTTACTGGCACACATAACAATCATAGTGTTTACTTTCCTATAATTTGCTTTTTTGAATTTGTCACTAAGTGACAAGTTAGGGCTGGGGAGATATGGGAGAGGGCTTTCCATGCAGATGACACAATGTGAATCTAGATCAGTGGTTTCCAACAGGAGGCAATTCTGTCTCCCAGTGGAACTTGAGACAATGTCTGGAGACATTTTTAATTGTCATGACTGGTCAGGGGATGCTACTGAGTAGAGGCAAGGGATGCTGCTAAATAACCTACAATACACAGGAGAGCCCCAACAGCAAAGAATTATCTGACTCAAAATGTCGGTAGTGCCAAGGTTGAAAACTCCTGCTCTCCAGATGCAGAGACCAGAAAATGTAATTATTTGAGTCATTGTAAGTAGCTAATTGGACTTGAATGTAGAATACATGCAAGGAAACCAGTGGGGGAAATAAGAAGTTAAGTTAGGAAAAATCCAAAAGGCCCAAATTTCATTCAGTGGGCAATGAGGAGTCATGGAAAAGTTTCTGGGATAGAGATGGAGGATTTCAGGGCTGACTCTTGAGGTCTTTGGCTCAAGTGACTAGTCAATGCCATTTACTAAGACACAGCACACAGGAGGAGAAGCTTTAGCAGTGGTTCTCAACCTTCTGGCCCTTTAAATACAGTTCCTCATGTTGTGACCCAACCATTAAATTATTTTCGTTGCTACTTCATAACTGTAATGTTGCTACTGTTAGGAATCATAATGTAAATATCTGATATGCAGGATGGTCTTAGGCGACCCCTGTGAAAGGGTCGTTCGACCGCCAAAGGGGTTTGGGACCCACAGGTTGAGAAATGCTGCTTTAGGGAGAAACACATTTAGGTATGGACATCCTGAGCATTCCTGGGAGCAGAGCACCAGGTGGCATTGCTGCACAGGCAGGGGGTTAGCTGGGGCCCAGGAGAGAGCTCCTGACTGGGAACCAGCTGGCTGGAGACACACTGAAGCTGCCACCATGGGTGCTATTGGAGCAACTGGATTGTAGAAAAGAACATGGAGGACACCCAGATGAGGACCCTTCAAGGACAGAGGAGAAGAGTGGTCACAGGGGGCAAAAGCTGGGCTATAGAGGCCAAAGGTGTAGGGAGGCCTCAGGACTGGGTGAGGCCTGGGTCAAAAGCTGCAAGATGGCAAAGAGGGGGAGAGCCAGGGAAAGCCACTTGTGCTAGGATTTGAACTTGGGTCTGTGAGCCCCTATCCCAGGGCTCTTCCCGTTGGCCACATCATACTGCCTAGCACAGCCGTGGGCAAACTACGGCCCACGGGCTGGATCCGGCCCGTTTGAAATGAATAAAACTAAAAAAAAAAAAGACCGTACCCTTTTATGTAATGATGTTTACTTTGAATTTATATTAGTTCACACAAACACTCCATCCATGCTTTTGTTCCGGCCCTCCGGTCCAGTTTAAGAACCCATTGTGGCCCTCGAGTCAAAAAGTTTGCCCACCCCTGGCCTAGCACCACGCGGATCCATGAACACCCTCTTGTTGGACGGCGGTGGGCTGGCCAGAGCTGCACCGGCGCAGACAGAGAAGACGATTAACAGTTACCAGAACAGAAAGAGCCTGGTGTCACAGGGAGGCTTTGTTCTTCCTTCCAACCAGAGGTGCAGGCCCTCTGGGGGCTACAACGACTGCTTCTGCAGCTGAGTCCTGACATAAACAAGTAAATACCGCTTACCTCCTACAGCGAAGTCCTCGGTTCCTCCTCAGAGTGAGTTGAGCTGGTGGCCAGGGGCTGCTAGAAACCTGACTTCATGAGCTGCAGGTGGCAAATGAACATCGGAAGAGATGCTCAGCTTTCCAGTGATTAGAGAAATGCAACTTGAAACAGGCACAAGATGCTGTCTTTCCTCCCCACAGACATGCAAAAATGAAAAGCTCCATAATACCGTGCTGCGGAGAGCGGCTGCAGCGTTTGGACAGGTTCAAGCCTGGGACTAATGAGAGGACATGATCCTCTCGTGGCAAAGCCACGTGCAAGTCCCAGCACAATTATAGCCAAAGGCTATAGTTGTAAGCTTGACCTTCTGGTCCAAACCTGTGGTTCCACGTGGCTGAGTGATATAGGCTGCGGGAGGTGCAGCAAGTAAACAAAGCTTGATCGGGTGCATGTAATTGAGTAGATTCAAAACCCACAAACAGTGGTTCTCAACCTTCCTAATGCCGCGACCCTTTAATACAGTTCCTCATGTTGTGGTGACCCCCGACCATAAAATAATTTTCATTGCTACTTCATAACTGTAATGTTGCTACTGTTATGAATCGTAATGTAAATATCTGATATGCAGGATGTATTTTCAGGGGTCGCGACCCACAGGTTGAGAACCACTGCACAAGAACATTGTAAACATCTTGACCATGCCCTTACTTTGCCTTGTGGAATCTGGCCATAAAATAAAGACTCGGCTTGCAGGCCATGGTGCTGTCTCTCCATCAGAAAGGCAGCGTCCCGCCTAGCCCCAGCTTTATTCTCTTGTCTGTCTTTTCTAAATCCTTCACTGACCCTCTCAGGTTCACCCATGGCCGTGCCAGCTCAGCACACCCTGCAATAGCAGGGATGAGGCGAGTGGATGTGCAGACACTATAAGTGGAAGGTACACAGAAGGTATGATCTTTTGAGAGGTCACCACCTACCAAAAACATCAGTGCGCTTACCCTTGCTCTTCCAAGTCCACTTTCAGGCACCCGTCCCAGAGAGTGTTCACTGCAACCTGTAAAGTTAAAAAGTTAGAGATAAATTAAATGTTCATCAGGAGAGAGCGCAATTTAATAGTACTGTGGTATCTGTAATGTCCGGTGTAGCTGTTGAAAAGAATGGGTCAGGTCTCCACACTGATAGGGAAAAAGAGTCAGGTTTTATTTTGAAGTGAAAAAGAGCAAGGTGAAGTTGTGAGACCATGTGTATAGTACAACTCATTATTGTTTCTATATTAATACATATTTGATACTCATAGAAATCGTACTGGGAAGATACACATGAATTGTTTTAGTGGTTACTGCCTGAGAGGCCCATGGGGGAAGGGAAGGAAAGGAGAGTGATACTTTTAACTTAACACACTCATATGCTGTTTGCATTTTTACAACCAGGCTGTGTCACACCTGGAATTTAATGCCTAAAAGGTGGCATTTCTTCTTGCCTTGGGCAGAAACATCCCAGCCTGCTCACCTTCCCCACGGCTGCCAGCTCAGAACTGGTAACCATGGCACAGAGACCCCGGAGTAACATTGTAAGGCTGCTCCCAGGACACAGCTGCCATTCCCATTTTGTCCCTGATGTACTAAGGGCAAGTCAACCTTTGGCCGTTTGGAGCTGCTCACAGCCACCTGGGCACCAGTGGTCTTGCTCTCCTCACCCCCACCTGCATGCCCATGTGAAGAGGGGAGCAGGCTGCAGGAGCTGCGTATCTGGAGATAGGAGAGTCCAGTAAGAGGAAAGTGACTTCCGGGCGTGCCTCTTCCTATAGACAACAGCATGGGGATGGGGATTCGGCCAGGGGCACACCCACACTTAGCAGAACCCACTTCTGTTAGGGATGACCATCAGCCTCATTCTTGGGGTCTGGCCTGGCCATGGGACCGGCCAAGCGAGGGGCATTTCGGGCTCTGAACCTTGAAGCTCAGGCTCACTGCTCCAGGTTCTAGCTAACATGGCTTCAGACTCATACTGGCAACAATCAAGAAGTCTTGAGCACTTAATCTGTATTAGACACTCGTCCAAGTCCTTGTTACAAGTGTGGTCTGAGGACGAGGCGGCATCAACAGCACCTGGGAGCTTATTGGAAATGCAGACTCCCGGGCCCCATCGCAGGACCCAGCTGATGTCTGCGATATTAAAGCTTGAGAAGCACTGTCCTCAGTACTTGGATCTATTAACTCAGCTAATCCTTCAACAACCCTCTGAGTCCTATTATTATCACCTCTATTGTGACTATGAAGGTTAGGTAACTTGTCTTACTTAGGTCAGTTGGACAGTAATTCCTTTAGGCAGAATTCTGCCAGTGGAACCCGCACTACCAACCGCCACAGTGCAATGCTGACTATGTAGACAGCATGGACACTAGCCTTTAACTTTATATCTGACACTAGTGAGTCAATTTCACCAAGATTGGCCTGATTTAAACACACACACACACACACACACACACACACACACACACACAAAACAGGTCTTTCAAAATTACAGAACTGAAGAACAGAGTAGTGATTGCTGGGGGCTAGGGATGGAATGGGTGGGATAAGAGGGTGGGAGTCACTGTGGTGTTGGAGCTGTTCCATATCTCCATTGTGCCATCGTCAATATCTGGTGTGATATTTTACTATGGTTTTGTAAGATGTTCTCATCGGGGGAAATTGGGTTAAGCTCCCAGAGGATCGCTCTGTACTGTTTCTTACAGTATATGTGAATAGCAAAAAGCTTTTCATTAAAAAAAAATTACTTCCTGCCTGGCCAGTGTGGCTGAATTGGTTGAGTGTCATCCCATGCACCAGGAGATTGCTGGTTCAATTCCCAGTCAGAGCACATGCCTGGGTTTTGGACTTGATCCCCAGTAGGAGGTGAGCAGGAGGCAGCTGATGGATGTTTATCTGGCATCGATGTTTCTATCTCTCTATCTCCCTTCCTCTCTCTGAAATCAATAAAAACAGCTTTTTAAAAAAATAAAAATTTTTAAATAAAAATTTAAAAAGTCCTTCTCCATAGCTAAATATTTCCATAGCTAAAAATTTCCAAGCTTAAGACTCTGCTGCATAAATCCAAAGTTAAATTTTATGCATATGGACCAGAATTGTGTTCCGATTAAAATATACACAATTAAAGGCCTGGGAGTGAGCGGAGATGATCAACACCAAGTGCAGTGCTTCAACACTTAGTTTTCCTTAGTTTCAGTGTCCTGGCTTACAACACACACACACACACACACACACCTCACACACACACAGTCTGTCTGTGAGTCATTTAGAAGAAAATAACCTAATAAAGCAGTATTGATGGAAAAGAACAAAACACGAGGGCTCCAAAGTGGGGAAACTGTTCCAGGCCTGCAGCAGGATGGGAAGAGCATCCTCTTGGCCGGAGCAGACCTCTAAGAGCAAAGAGCCAAACCAGAATCCTGCTCTTCACAGAATGTCGTAGGAAGAGAATTACCTGGTTGTTACAGTGCAGACAGAGTAATATTGGTTAACAGCCTACAAAAACACACGACCAATGGTGAACCCCAAACCTCGTCTGTGTGTGTGAGAGATGTTTGTTGCATATCTTTTATGTCTGGTTGAGCCAGTGGTTGGTCAAGTCACCTGAATTGGGTGTTTTTGTAAAACACTGGAAGGTTCTGCAGAGAAGAGAGGGCTCCCCTGGAGTCTGGTCATTGGGCTAATACATTTTGCCAGCTGGCTGTTGCCCACAGCCGCACTTATGGCATAAACCAGCACACAGATGTTGCTGACACTCCTCTCGAGGGCGTCCAGACCAGGCACACAGTCGGTAGCTCTTCATTTAGAACACAGTAGGGTCTGTTGGGCTACAGGGGAGCCCTAAAATGAGGATTGAGAGAGACCATATGGGGACTCCCCACTCCCAGTCTTTGCACGCCCGTCTGTGACGGATGTTTCCCACAGTGGCCCCTGCAGAAGCCAGCACCTAAATTGTCACCGACATCCCAATACAGAGAGACCTGCCTATGAGACCCCAGGAAGCCACCACATAGCTCTGTGCTTTGTGGCAACTGGAAAGACGGGCCTTTGTGTGAGTGGTCATTCCCAGGCACCCGGGGAGGCCCTTCTCTGCCGTGCCTGGGGACTGTGGTCTTTGTGGAATGGCAACCAGGAAGTCAGTATCAGCCTCTCTTCTTTCTACTCTTTCTATTAATATGGCTCCTTTTCCTTCAGATCTCATTGGAAGATGCTGTTTAGCTGAAGATTTTATTAATTCCATCCCATCCCTGGAAACACCCAGAAGACTGACGGATATGTCCCTGATGAGATCCACCACCGTCACAGGGGACTTGGACTCCACTCCAATGGCCTGACGCCAGACCTCCATGAACACGTACCACCAGCATCAAGCGTTGTGCAGTCCGTACTGCGTCACTTGTCCTGGTCCAGAGCATTCCACGCCCCAGCTGGTTTCGAATCCTTCCAGCACAGCACCTCCTGCCTTGTCCTGCGGCTTATTCTCTTGTCGCAATGCACTTGAATGTAAATGCAGGGGGCAGGGATTTCAACCGGGTTTGTTCATCACTCTTTTCAGAACATGGCCCCTGGTACACTGTATCTACTCAACAGTTCTTGGAAGACTGACAACCTAATACTGAATCTCAGAGCTGAGGCTTGGTCCTGCTTCTCTTGCTTGCACCTTTGCTCTTTGATCATAATGGCCCATAAAGAAATCCCTCTCTATCTCCAGAGCCCAAAGACCTCATCTCTTTTCAGCCTATGCCCTCCCCATGTTCACGGAGCAGAAACAGACATGCAGCCCAGGGCTAAGTCCACACAAGTTGAAGCCGGTCTGAAAGGTGACAAGACATATATATAACCCTATTGCCAAGGGTGGTTGAGAGATCATGGGTGAGAAATTTAAGGCTGAGACTTTCTGGAAAGGGCACCAAGGAGAGAAAGACCAAAACTCAGAGCTACACACCCAGAACCCACAGAGCCCGAGGCCAGGTGAAATAATATCCCAACACTATTCTCTGCAGACACAAAGGACAAGGAAGCTGACTGGTGGTTTTCTTTATCCCATAGCTCATGCCCTGATTATGCTGTCATGTGCCATAAAAATACAAAAGAGTTTGCATTTCACAAACATTCGACTGTCCTAAGTCTTGCATTTCCCGCAGAGAGTCCTGCTCCATCAGCATTCTGAGAAATGTATTTGCTCAAACCCGGGTCTGAGTTTGGTCTCTATAGTGAAAGAGTAAATTAAAAGGAAAATTCATGCATTTAGATGTTGGCTCCAAACTTTAACTAGCCCTGGTCACCTGCTCATACAATGTAGCTTTGCTAAGACCAAATAGTGACAGGATCAATAGCAGAATTGGTCAGCAGAAGGAAAGTGGCTGGTCTCAGCCTCACCTTTGCAGCACTCACCCTCTGAAAAGGGCATCCACCACCAAAATGAGTCCACATGCCCACTGAGGAGGGGGGTTTATGCTGGACCTCCCCCCGCCCCCGGAGGGCAGAGTGTGGACATGTGTTTAGGGCCCGGAAAGTTGCTGACCCTGACATGGAGGATGTATGTTTCCCATAGCTGCAATAACCAAGTGCCACAAATTGGGTGGCTTAAAACAACAGAAATTTAGTGTCTCACTATTCTGGAGGCTAGAAATCAAGGTTATCAGCAGGACCACGTTCCCTCTGAAATCTGTAGGAAAATCCTTCCTGCTTCTTACTAACTTCTGGTTGTTTGCTGGTAATGGAAATCTGGCATTCTTTGGCTTGCAGCCCCCTAACTCCAAATCTCTGTCTTTGTTTTTGTCTTTGTCATCACATGGCTTTCTCCCTGAGTGTCCCCTCTAGGGGCCCACCTACTCCAGTATGATCTCATCTTAATTTAACTACATCTGCAATGACTCCATTTCCAAATAAGGTCATGTACTAAGGTAATGGATTTCAACCTATCTATTTTGGAGGGGACACAATACAACCCATAACCGAGAGGGGATAGCCTCAGAACAAGAAGATGGTGGCCCGAAGGTTCCATGATTGGCAAGTACCAGTGACCTTGAGCTCCGAGAGAAACAGCTAATTGTGTGGGGGGGGGGGGGAGGGAGGAGAAGACCCAGGACCCAATGCTCTCAGCCTTTGCAACAATCTGATGCCCAAGCTGGGCACAGAAGTAGCACTGCTGCCCGTCCCAGAGCCCATGGGCTTGGACAAGGTGGCCAGAGTAGGCTGTGTAGCAGCACACCTTCCCTGAGGATACTGGCCAGTGTGGTCCTGACAGCTGTCACAGCCCAGGGGAGGGGCTGATAGGGCAGGAGTCCCAACAGGACCAGGATCAAATCCCCCAGCTTTAAAATCAAGATTATTTTGATTTAGGAGAAATGAATGTAAACACAGTTTTTAAACCTAACGAACACAGTGGTTGCAAATTTATAGACTAAGCATATTGCTTCACCTACAGTCACGCTCATTCCCATGCACTGCACAGGCCAGCCCTCGGGGCACAGAAGACATGCGCCAACGTGGCAAATGAGGTCAAAAATGACAGAAAGAGGCCAAATGTGGATGTCGGCAGGAAATAATGATGACCCGGAGAAAACGGTGTTGGTCCAGATTCCCTCCCCTCTAAATCCTTGCAAAAAAAAAAAAAAGTATATTAATAAAATAAAACTCCAAACCCCATCCCCGAGCGATAATAGAACACTGTGCCAGACTTCACAGCCGTGGGAAGGATGTCCGAGGCTGAGCAATTTGTGGACAGCATTTCTCGGCTAAAATTCTTGAAAGCTTGCAGAGCTCAGGCCAAAATGCTCTGGAAACCAAGTCCTGTGGAAAATGCAAACTTTATGAATCGCACATGTAGCCACAAAGCCAGCTCTGCAGCTCTGAGTGAAAAGACTTGCACAGAAATCTGTCCCCACACTGAAGACCACCAGGGCTGACAGGGAGCATACCAGGTCCCAGAGAGGATAGGGAGCTCACTCGGCCTTGTGGGCTTTTCTTGGCAAACTCCTGAAAATACAAGTGGAGATCTGGGCTGGAATTACACACGATAGACAAAGGGCCTACTTCCCTTTGCCTGAGGGGATGTGCACCCACGGGGTGAAATGAATCCTTTTACAGCTACTTACCCTTTTTGTTCCTCCCTTTTCCCACCTGTGAGATGGGAATCATAATAGAACTTATCTCAAGGGGTAGCTATGATATGAGTTAATATATGTGAAGCCCTAAGAAAGTGCCTGACCCATCAGAACAGCCAACATAAGTCCTCACCTGCAGCAAGCACTCCAGCACGCTGAGGTTTCAGAATCTCTCCCCTAAGCTGCATCTCTTCCAGCTCTCCTCCTAAATTTTCATACTTTACTTTATAGATCTCACATTTCCTTCCCACTTTGTCTCCCAACAACCTAGTCTCGACCTGGAGAGCTGCCCACTCACTGTCATAGGATCTAAGGACAGGAAAGGCCCTCCTCGGTCCCTCAGCTTCCGCCCCTGCCCCAAGGCAGAGCTCTATTCACACTGACTCCGACAGATGGTTGTCGTTTCCAGACAGGAAATATTTATAGAGCATCCACTCTGGGCCAGCCCTGTGCTCGGAACACACGCAGGAGTGGGGCAGGCTGAGCTCCCACAGTCTATGTGAAAGCGCTGGAAACTCAGACATTGTGTCTCGGTTTTTACTCTTCTCTGGAAGATTTCTTCTTCTCTGGAAAATCTCAGTTTTTACTCTTATGGCCTTCAATTGATTGGACAAGGCCACATTATCAAAGGTAATCTCCTTAAAGTCAATTAATTGTAGATGTTAACTACATCCAGATTAGTGTCAGATTAAATGAGTGGCTACCATAGCACAGCCAAGTTGACATAAAATTAAACATCACACACAGGCTCCTTTTTCCTTGCTCTCCCTACTTCATATCCAGCTTTTCTTCTTGACCCCAAGCTCTGTGACCTAAAGCATCTTCAATCCCACTCTGAGATGCAGAGAAATAGCTTTTCATTGACTTCTTCACCAGCTTCCACATTTGGATATGCTCTTCCTCCCAAAAAGAAATCTTTGATTCTATGCCATGCCTAATGGAGGAACTTTGTACCTTGTCTTCCTATCCAATTTATTTTAATTTCTGTGTTCTTGGGTGCCATCCACAGAACACCTCAGGGAGGTGCCACACCTCAGCACTCACTTCAGAGTTATCTGGGAGGATGTCAGAAAGACTGTTCCTGTAAAGGTGACTCGCTGGTAGAATTCCACTAGGACACTGCTAAAGAAGATGCCAGGACAAGATGCTGGCCCCAGGCACTTCTGACTACAGCATGCTTACAGGAACTAGGAGCCCAAGAAGCCCAAGAAGCCCAAGAAGCCAACCTTTGCATACCTAGGATGATTCCTATTTGGTCATAGTATATAATTTTTTAAAATAATTGTTGGATTTGGTTTTGTTTGTTGATTTTTAAAATGCATTTCTATTGATTTCAGAGAGGAAGGGAGAGGGAGAGAGAGATAGAAACATCAATGATGAGAGAGTATCATTGATCGGTTGCCTCCTGCATGCCCTACACTGGGATCTCTGGAACTTTGGGTTTAGGGTAAGAGTGGTCATATCCGGTCACTACACTCTTAATCTTACAATTATCTCCAAGTGATGGCCTTGATTCCATAAACATCTCAGTTCAGGGCTCACTAAGTGAAACATGTCTTGTACAAAAAACATTCCAAGAGATCCACAGCCTTCTCCAAGATTCCTGAGACCCTGGATGAATTGTTTATAAATGCTCTCTTCTTTTCCTCCCCGTCACCTCCTCCAAATAAGTCAAATCAAACATGTACTGAGTCCCTGCCTACATGACAAACAGTCTTCTCAAACTTGACTTTCAGAGGAGGTGCTGGGGCTCTACCCCTAGGAGCTTACCATCCCATCCAGGAGTGCAGAGTCCCACCCCTGGGAGAGTAGAACAACTGGTGCAGCTGCTAATGAAGGTCTATGACCCTGGTTCTTAAACTCGAATGAGCATAAGAATCACTTTGGGATCTTCTTAAAATGCAGATCCTGATTCAGAAGGTTTAGAGAAGGTTCAGAAAATCTATCTGCATTTCTAACAACTCTAAGTGATGCCAAAGCTATCAAACCATGGGATAACTTTGAGTAGCAAGGGTCTACAGTGAGTGGCTTGGACAACCAAGTGGAGACAGGAACTCACAAGTTCAGAGGACAAAGACCTAGAAACATCTAGGAAGTTGGACAAAGGCTCAGGCTTGCTAGTCCTGGAGCTAGGACTTAGTAACCAGGAAGTTTGGGAGGATGGTACTGGGGGTGCACCCAACAGTCTGCAAAGGAGGCAACACCTTCATTTCCTCCTGTTACAACCACTATTCTCTTAGGCCCTGACTTCTGACCCATCCACACCCTCCTCCTGCTCAGCAGACTCTATTTCCAGGAGTTGGATTAAGTACATGCTGTATGTCACTGTCAAGTTCCTCTTCCCACTCTGGTTCCTTCTCTGAGCCCTGAGGGCAGGAAAAGGATACTGCAGGAGGAACTCCTGCCTACTCAAGCAATTATGGGCCAACTGGAACAATGGGACTACAAGAAAAATGAGTAATCACAAGAAAAGGACAAATGATGAGAATGACCTCTGAAAATGACTGGCAGGGAAAGTGGGTGGAGGTAGGAAAGGCTCCATGAATTCACTCTATGTTTGAATGAGTTCTGGGGAGCTGTGATTTTCAGCTTCTTAGTCAGGAGTCTGGCATTTAGCTGCATGGATGTCATGCTTAGTCGAGTGGGCAAGGCTTGTCCACTCCTAGGATGCTGATGGGTACACACAAACAGTTCTCTTTCCATCCTGCCCACACAACCATCCTACCTCCAAATCACCCTCTATTCAGGACACACAGCAAAGCAAACCCGACATGCATTTCCCCACCCATTCAACAGCCCCTCGCAGTCTAGCCCCTCTTGGCTTTAGAGTCGTACCCCATGCTGTTGTGTCTGCTGGGATTCTCTGTCCCCGCTGGCTCCTCCTAACCCGTCAAATCTCAGAGTAAATCACCTCCGCAGGGAGGTCTTCTCTGACCACTGTGTTTGAGTCAGCCCTCCATCATTATCAGGGCCACCAGTCTGACACGATCACCACTGCCTAGGTTCACCTGTTTATGTTCTTTTTCCTGCCAGTCTCCAGCCACCATCAAGTCAGGCACCAGCACTGTACCTATTGGACACTCAACACACACTCAGTGAAGGAAAGAATGAAGCCCTATGGATTCATGTCCTTCTCTCGAGGGGTTCCCCAGCCAATTAACACTGGGTTGATCATTTACAGCAATGTTGTTGTTGTGTGGTGTGTGTGTGTGTGTTTTAATTTGTGTTGTTAACCATAGATTCTTCCTCTGTTCTAGAACAGTCTAATCTCAGAAACCTGAAGGCCCTCCACTTAGTGGCTCCTGTGGATGCTACCGTTGCCAGAGACCCAGAGTGAGGGCCAGTCACGGGCCAGAATTTGGTCCCCCATTGTCTCTGCTCATTTCCCCAAAAATTGGTTAGTATGGGGCCTTACTGCCCAGTTGTTTGGCACTGAGCAGAATTCAAAGCTGGCCACAGGGAGTCCGCAGTACTCTCTCCAAGGAGAGCTGGGAGGTCAGGGCTGCAGGCTTCAGCTCTTGTTCCTGGGAGAGAGCTGACGATGGCAGAGAAGGAGGTGGCCAGGCTTCTGGTTTGTGCCAGCTCTGGGCAGCCGTGGGGGAGGCCTCCAGGCCCCCAGGCAACGGCGCCTGGAAGGCCAGATCCCCCTTGCATTTCCCTGCCTTCCGTGCTCTTACTGCAGTCCTCACCCACAGGCAAAACGAGTCTTCCTACGAACTGTTTACATTCTTTCCATTTTTGCCTGTGTTTAGATCTACTAAAAAACACATCTTAAACATTTACAAGCAATCATAGGCCCTCATGGATTTCAAATAAACTTTCCTATAAACCAGTCAACTTCAGAGTCTCCATCCCCCAAAGAATCATAAACCCTCAAAGCTGGTAGGCCCTTAAAGATCCCAATATCCTTTATTATGGCTGGAGAAACCAAGGCCCCAAGAGGGCAAGGGCCTGCCCCACCTCACAGGCACTTAGTGGCATATCTGGGGCTGGAGCATGGGACTCCTGCCTCCACAGCCCTGCGTTCCCATTTCACGTGTGAAAAATCTGAGCCCACTACCACACTGCCTCCCAGGCATGTGGTTCTAGTTTTTAAGAGAACAAACTGATTTGAGGTTTCAAAATATTAATGTGCTTAAGGTTTGGAGAAAGAATGTTTGTTAAATGCACATTCTTGGTCCTCAGCCATCCCCAGCATCAAGCAGACTGGTTGTCTGATGTGAGGGCCCTAGGACTCAGTGGGTCATGGCATCTACTACATAACTCCAAGGCACAGGCCCTGAAAACTCCGAGAGTGCAGTGTAGTTCTACACTTTTATGGGGCAAACTTTTTGACTCGAGGGCCACAATGGATTCTTAAACTGGACCAGAGGGCCAGAACAAAAGCATGGATGGAGTGTTTGTGTGAACTAATATAAATTCAAAGTAAACATCATTACGTAAAAGGGTATGGTTTATTTTTTTTTTTAGTTTTATTCATTTCAAACGGACCGGATCCGGCCCGCGGGCTGTAGTTTGCCCACGGCTGGTCTAGGATGAAGCCATATGATGCCATGCAGGCCCTAAGCCCTCTGGGCTACCACCCACCCTCTTCACCACCACAGGCCCTAACCGGAAATTGAGCAAAGCTCTTTCTAAACCTCTACATTGGGACTTCCTAGCAGGGTTCCCAGGTCCAAGGCTTATGCTCCAAGGAGTCAGGTTTCAACAAAAGCGGTGGGCAGGGTGGGGAGGAAGGGGGGTTGGCTTGCCACAGTGCCTGTTCTTCAGAATACACTGGACCCTGGGCTGACTTGGAATAGCATGGAGGGCCAAGGCTGGCTCAGGAGCCTCTGGAAGCCAGAAAATGACCCCTTTCCAGCATGGGCTAAATGCAAAGACTTTGTGGTCCCCACTCGCTGCCCCTGTGCCCCAAAGCTCCTCTGTACATGCCCTAGGATCTGTCCTCCATAAGCTGGGAGGCTGAGGGTTGGTGGAGCTCTGAGAACTGACAACCTGGGCCTGGATGGTCTCCCCAAAACACAGAGATTTTAGATGTTTTTAGAGCAAAGTCATTGATTGCATCCCCAAACTCTGGTTGTTCCTGGCTCCATGGATGACTGCTGTGTTTGAGATAAGAGCAGATGCTGCTGCTAATCTCAGGGAGTCAACAGACCAACAGGAGAAGTCTAATAAAAATAAGTCTAAGTGTGATGTAGTGCCCTGGATTGGATCATGAAACAGAAAGGACACTGGTAGGGACAGGTGAGTACTGAAAATATCGAGGGGGTGGAGGGAGCACTTTGTAAAGTATATGGTTGTCTAACCACTATACTGTACACCTGAAACTAATACAAAATAATGTTTAATGTAAACTGTAATGAAAAAATACATTGGATAACTCCTTAACTATCAAATACTAATAAGTGTATATACATTGACTGAAGAAAAAATAACAGTGGTAGAATAACTACTAGAATCCAAATAAAATCTTGAGTTAATAATAATGTGTCAAAGTTGGTTTCTTAAATCTTGATAACTATACCATAATTATCTAAGATGTTAACATGAGGGGAGAGTTGGTGAGGGGTGTATGGGAAATCTCTGCACTATCTCTACAGCTCCTCTATAAATCTAAAACCATTCCAAAATAAAACATTTATATAAAAAATGTAACCACTGGTTGTGCAATCGCTATGTGTCAGTTATGGGACTGAGTACTTTCCATGCATTATTTCACTTTTTAAAATATGTTTTTATTGATTTTAGAGAGAGAGGGAGAGAGAGAGAAACATCGATTAGAGAGAAACATCAATCGACTGCCTCCTGCACACCCCTACTGGGAATCAAGCCTGCAACCCAGGCATGTGCCCTGACCGGAAATCAAATCAGCGACCGCTTGGTGCATGGGACAATACTCAACCAACTGAGCCACACCAGCCGGGATACATTATCTCATTTTAATCCTCTCCAAAACTTTATGGAAGCTGCAATTAAAATCTCCATTTTACAGTCAAGAAAACTGAGGCCAGATCTGCAAACATCCTGACTAGGCAGGCAGCAGGTGGCAGCTCAGAGGTCACTAGCACTTAGAGGAGCAGAGACCAGGCGGCCACCTGTACAACCCCGCATATAGAGGGATAGTTGGATTAGCTCACTAAATGGAAATCTGAATCCAAGTAAATATGAGTGATTTGCCATAAGCCCCCTGAAACCCCTTCCAAGTCTTCTGAACGCCGTCCAGAGCCCGTTAGAGAGGGCTTTTCCTCCCTGTGCAATGTCAGCAGCGAGTGTCGCCACCCCTCCCTGCAGCATGCAGATCCTTCCATGGGGAAATTAAATTCCTTCCTACTCTCCCCTCAAGGGCCTTGGAACACAGTCCTCAGAAGCTTACCAAGGGAAAATTCTTTCTTCCTTTTTTATACAAGATTTTTTTTTTTTTTCAAGACTCAAAACACTTCTTTCACACAAACAGAAAAGTCGCAGCTATTCCAAAGTGTCTGGTCAAACATGAGGCCTCCATTCATCTCACTGCCTGACTGTGCTCAATAGCCCTTGCCCTTCTTGTCCCTCCCTTAACCCCGAGCTTCACTGCGAAGAATTGCTGTCCAAGTCATGAGATGAAGGGGAAGGAGAAGTTCAAGCTCTCTCCCCAACCACCCTGTTAGCTAACATGGGCATCCTGTATCTGTGCTCTACCTGGTGCTGGAAATATGGATTCCTAGCAGCTGCTGGTCAAATAGGAGTTGCTGAAGAACAGACAAACCCATGGTGGGAAGAAGGGGATTTGTTCGTGGGGCTCAATGGACCCTGCCCTGCCCTCAATTTCAATCATGAGCAAGGGAGACCAGGCTGGCCTGTCTTTCCTAAAAACACTTCTCTAAGAAGAGTTATGATCACAGACAGATCTG
Organism: Myotis brandtii; assembly: GCF_000412655.1. Classification (NCBI taxonomy): domain Eukaryota; kingdom Metazoa; phylum Chordata; class Mammalia; order Chiroptera; family Vespertilionidae; genus Myotis; species Myotis brandtii. Next base: position 7,470,837 of record NW_005357764.1, on the reverse strand, counting down.
ACAGAACTCAGGAGACGTGGGGCAACTGTATGTCACAGCAACTCAGGATGAATTAGAATGAATTCAACATACATGGCAGGCTTCGCTCTTAGCGGCTGAATCCTCCTCATTAGGAAAGGTTCCCCATTTCATCCTCAAGGTTTTAACCACTTCCTAGTGGAGACTCCACGGAGCAAGGCCACAGCTGAGATGCTGATGGTCACTTGGGGGTATTTCAGGCTCAGTGAATAATTATGTGAACAAAATAACACAGCGTGGTTGCCAACAGCTATTAGACCTGTGAAAAATAACAGTGGAAAACTCAGTTGACTGCTTATCAAAGGGCCCTTATAGAAAGAAGGAAACCAGCTGTGGCTTAACTTCCGTAAACTCAAAACTCAACACAAAAAAAGCAAACAACCAAAGGAAAATCTGTCTACAAGTCCTTACCCATGGAAATTACTAGCACATCAAGGTTCCCGGTTGCCATTTAATTGGCCGTAAGTAGGATTCACTCCAAACTGGTGTGCTCCTGAGCAGGGCAGAGTCGGCCTTGGCTATTTTAGAATGGTGACAGAGCAATAGACACAAAAGTGTATCCCAACTGCCTTCAAATACAAGTTATTCCCTTTCAGAGACTGCACTCTGGCAAGCAAGTGCCTTCCCCTGCGTGTACTCCCAGCCCTTTCTGTCAACAGTTACAGCAATGGAAGGCCCTGGAGAAAGGTACCTCCCCACAGGTAAAATCAACGCTGGGTGACAGCCTCACTGTCAAGCTGGCCTCCCCAGAGTGAGGATGAGCAGGAAAACAATCTTCATTTCATCCTCTAATCTCCTGGGAAATGCTCCATGTGTTGTGCAAAGAGCATGACTTTGGAATCATATAGATCTGGGTTGGACTCATAGTTCTGTCATTCATTAGCTGGGTGGCCTTAAGGAGGTAACTCACCTCTCTGAGATTTAGTGTCCTCATCTGCTTTGGAGGGCCATGGTAAAGACAAGAGATAAAGCCTTCAGCACGGTGGCAGCCATGCAGACACTCAGAAGAAATGTTGGCTTTTCCGTGAATATTGGCAGGTGGCACTGCCCCACGTAGGCTAACCACCTGTGCAGCTGGAGTTTATCAGGTGTCTCCACCAACCACAAATCCTCACAACTCTGTCCGCTTCACAAAGTCAGATCTCCATAATCTCAGCTGTCTGAGTCATCTTCCATCACCTTCTCTCAAAAACGCCAGGTTCCTACCACACCACACTTCTCCTGAACATGCCCCTGCTTTGCCCTGATACTGTGACATTTTTGCTAAGGCTGGTCCTTTACTGGGGATATTTTTTCCCCATCTTCACTTGTTAAAATTCCATTGGTCTTCCAAAGTCTGTCTCATGAGTAGTTTCTGAAGAGCCTTCCTTAATCTCTTTATTAGAACAACCACTTTGGCCTCCTATAGCACAGTTTTATGTGTACTATCAATTGCTTATCAGAAAGGCTAGAATAGAATATCTCTTTTCTCTAATATCAGTTCTCTGGCTCTTCCATTTACTGGTGGATGGTCTTAGTCAAGTGACCTAACTCTCTATGCCCCAGTCTCCTCATATGTAAAACAGGATGATAATCATAGTGTCAAATATATAGAGCCACTAGGAGCATTGAATACAATTATAAAGGTGAAGGTGCCTGGCATATATTAGTCCAGTAAATGTTGGTTGCTGCTCTGAGAACTTGTGTGAGTAAACTGGGTTGCTGGCTTACTAGCCTGGAAGCTCCCCAAGGTCAAGAACTGTATTGCCCCACAGAAAGAACAGGGCTCCTAGCATGAGCTGGTCCATAAATATTGGCTGAATAGGACTGGACTTTTCCCTGGGGAGAGTGAACTCTTCGTAGGCTGAGACCATGTCTGCCCTGACTTCTCTGAACAGTGCTGAGTGGGAGGAGAGGGCAAGTCAGCCCTTCAGCACTGCAGGAGAGCGAGGCCCACGGGAGGCAGGTTATAATGGGAGGTGCCCTTTGCTGCAGTAATGGGGCCACATCAGCTCACCACATCCCATCCTCAGTCCCCCCTCACTATGGGTTTCTGTGAAACTATAGCCAGGTTTGGCCAAACCATTCTATTCTCACCCTCTGCCTTCCAAGCCAGGAAGAATCCATTCTTGTTCCACACCCACTCCCTGCTTGAAGGTTCTTCATATAGGAGGAGCTGAGTAATAGTCTGAGATGATCACCATAAAAGGGACTAGAAACTCAGCTTGGTCACCTCTTCAAGGGCCTCTGCGTAGAGCCCCACATTGGGCAGGGCCACAAATGCACAAGGAACTGGACTTCATTCTCATGCAGCTGTTGTCAGCTTTTCCCCACCGAAACAAGGCAGAAACATAATTGAGCAGCTGTGGCTGTAAAAAGAACCTGCTTCAGAACAATATGTCGTGTCCAGCAAGTATGTGCCGCAGGCCGGGTGATGGGACAGCTAATATATGTGATGGGAAATGAGTCCAGACAGTGCACTCCAGACTGTTCTCTGTCTGCGTCCCTGCCTGTGTGTGTGCATTCAGGATGAGCTATGCAGTCCCCTCTGGCTTCCTCTGGCCTGGGTCCCCTCCCTTGGAGCCCATTTGTGAGACAGTCTCTTGACAATATTGTAGAGGTCATAAGTGATGTGCTCAGTTCTGTGGATGGCCATCTGGGCCCCCTGCTGTTTTCTCTCTCCTTTTGAGCAAGAACCCATCAGATGCCACATTGGAATCATCAGGAGCTGCCATCATCCCATCCTCAGTCCCCCTCACTATGGGTTTCTGTGAAATTATAGCCAGGTTTGGCCAAACCATTCTTGCACACGTGTTGTTTTGAAAGATTAGCACAGAGTCCAATACAATATTTCTCTTGGGTTCCTCCTCCAAGCCAACAGAGAAAGAGCTATTTCCAAAAAAAATAACACATTATTAAACCAATGAATAAGAGCCAAGAAAACAATGTAGCTAGCGTATTTATTGCAAACAGCTTGTTTAGACTGCAAGTTGCAAATATACCTAATTCTACCATGGTTCCTCTTTGAGGAACCATGCTGAAGACCTCTTACAGACAGCAAAGCCAAGAAAACCACCCTAAGTGTGGGTCCTGCTCGCTGGTCAGGGGCTACCTAACACTGGACAGACACTCCTGGGTTCTCCCAAATCAGGAGAATTTTCTCCATGCCAAAGTGCTCACTCACTTGAGAGCAACACTCCTTCATTCCATGCCTTTGCCTTGAGAGTGACCATCTAGCCACAGCCAGCAGCACCATCCGAGAAGCTTCTCTCTAAACAAAGGCAACTTTCCCATGAGAAGAAGAAAAAAACAAATACCACGGTGACAACCTCCATTAATGGATGTCAGAACAGGCCCACAGTGTGTGAAGGTCCAAACCAATTTGATTTATGAAAACTAAGCAAACTTTCCAGTAGGTTTGGCACGTCCACAGCACAGGAGAAAGGCTTTAATTATACTGCCTGTGCTCATTAGACAGATAAGATCTTAGCAAGACAGGCCATGTTTTGTCTTCAGAAAAAAATGTAAACCCATCTGGCTCCATATTTTATAGTCATCAATAGCCTGAGGCCATGTGAAATACCCAAAGTTTTTATCTTCCCAGATCTGAAGGTGGAACAGAAGCAAGACATCAACTCGAGAGCTCTGGGCTGGCAGCACAGTGATGATGGTGATGTATTGGAGCATTCCTGTCTTTGCAGAGCCCCAGAGCCAAACACTGCACGTAGACTAGATAAAACACCAAAGTGTAAAAAGTCCAGGAAAGAAACAGCCCTGCAGTTTATCCCAGAAATGCCTCCTCTTGAGCAATCAATGCAAAGACGATGTATACTCTCAATGGTTCAGCTGACCCCTCTCCTGGGCCAGAAAGGACCAATGCTCTCTGGACACAAGACTGAGTAGCCTACGGCTTCTCAATGAGGCTACCACAAATACTGACCAGAGGGTCAATAAGTATTAATGAAAACTTACTGTGCAAGCGAAGGAGTTCCAATACCATTTGGGAGCCTATAAAATTGTTCAAATGAGAGTCCTTTGGAGGGAATATTGCTTTCTATTGAATCTCCACCCAGATGAAGTCCCCATAAGCCCCTCACCACAATCAAGACTCACAGGAAGAGCAACTATGTGAAACTTAGAAGAGTTTATTTACAAAGATACCCTCAGTCCTTGATCCTCTTTTCTTACCTCTCTATCCTTATTCCTTAGGATATTTTATTCATCCAAATGTTTTAAATATCTTGTAAAATCTATTTCTATATTTAGATCTCCATACCAAGCCCCTTCCTCAACCCCTAGATTTTAAATTCACCTCAAACTTAACATGTTGTAAACCAAGCTTCTGATCACTTGATTTTGTATATTGACCTTGTATTCTATGATGTCGCTAGATTTCTTTATTATAGTATTTTTTTTGTAAAGAGAGATAGAAACACCGATTAGAGAGAATCATTGATTGGCTGCCTCATGCATGACCCCCACTGGGGATTAAGCCCACAACCTGGGCACATGCCCTGACCGTGAATCAAACCATGACCTCCTGGTTCCTAGGTCAACCACTGAGCCCCACCCAGCTGAGCACTACTTAAGATTCTCACTCTCTGCCTATCCAGTTTAAAAGTCACAGTAACGTATACTTTTTGTTAGAAGAGGACAGATTGAGAGTAAGGACAGGAATATGAAAGAAACTGAAGTTACTTATGTTTAAGATTGTGTTTTGTGAACATGACACCATGTGATTGGCTCCCTTGGCATGATGCAGAGGAAAGGTCCATATAATGCTTAGAGTTGAAACAGGTACTTCATGATTTATATAAAGACTAGAGGCCCTGTGCACAAAAATTTGTGCACTGGGGGGTGGGGAGGGGGGTCCCCCAGCCCGGCCTGTGCCCTCTCACAGTCTGGGACCCCTCGGGAGATAACGACCTGCTGGCTTAGGCCTGCTCCCGGGTGGCAGAGGGCAGGCCCAATCCCTAAGTGCAGCCCCTGGTCAGGCTCAGAGCAGGGCCGATTGGGGAGTTGGGGCGCCGCCCCGTCATGCACAGAGCAGGGCGGATCGGGAGGTTGCGATGCCACCCTCAGTCACGCTCAGGGTAGGGCCGATTGGGGGGTTGGGCC
>NW_005357764.1:7428936-7465085 GCF_000412655.1 Myotis brandtii | reverse complement strand
CTGATCCTGGTGCTGGGAGGCATATTACCCTTTTACTATATAGCATAGAGGCCTGGTGCATGGGTGGGGGCCGGCTGGTTTGCCCTGAAGGGTGTCCTGGATCAGGGTGGGGGTCCCCACTGGGGTGCCTGGCCAGTCTGGCTGAGGGGCTGAGGGATGTTTTCCGGCTGGCAGATGACTAAAAGCTCCCAACTGCTCCTTGTTTTCTTTTTTTTTTTTTTATTCTGGGCCAGCTTTAGCTCTAAGGCCTCGCTGCTGAAAACATCGATACAATGTTGCGGTCCGGGGCTGACTGAAAGCCGGTTTCTGGGGTTTTGTTTAGCTTCTTATTTGCAACATAGTACATAGTTGCTTAGAGTTGCAGCTGAGAGGCCGGCAAGTGAGGCGGGGAACGTTGGAGTCTGCAGTCCCTGGAGCAAGGAAGCCTCATGTTCGCTTCAAGCTGCCTGGCTGCCGGCCGCCATCTTGGCTGACAGTTCATTTGCATAAGGATATGCTGATTAGCCAATGGGAAGGGTAGCGGTCGTACGCCAATTACCATGTTTCTCTTTTATTAGTGTAGATAGTAATGTGTGCACGTTATTGTATTTCATTAAATCTAAAACCATGTGATTGTAAGACCTCATTTTTGGTGCCTCGATTAAACTATGACATGATACCTCATCAATAGCCTCATGAAACACATGAATTGAGTCACATTATTAAGGCTTTAAAATATCTTTCATCCTATTCCTGAGCATTTGGTATTTATCCTACCTTTAGCAGCATGACTTACAAAGTGATACACAATCTGTTGCACATAACTCAGTAACAAAAATGAGCACAACCTCACCTACTTGTAGCTAACTTCCTTAGGTCTGGTAAAGCCTGTTACTCAAAGTGTGGTCTGAGCTGCAGCAAGACATCACCTGCGTGCTGGTTGCAAAGGAAGAATCTTGGGCCCCACCCCAGATCTACCACATAATTTTAACAAGATTTTCAGGCGGTTTGTTTGCTCTTTCAAGTTTGAGAAGCACTTCCATAAAATACTTTGTTGTTTTGCAAGAAAAAAATATAGAATTTTGGCTATTTCTCTAATGACAAATATTTGCTTACTAATATGTTTATTTATATCCCGCTGTTCCTTTTTTGTTTCAATGCCAAAGTGAAGCGTAATATTTTTAAACACATTCTGAATGTCAGTGAAACCAAAACACATATAGGTTTGTAACTCACTGAAGTGAAAATACAAATAGCTAAGAACAAGTGTTCACATGCATTGATGATGACAACATGTCATGACTGCTCCTAACGGTAACTGTACGATGTCACTAATTTCAAACATGTTAAAATAGGAAAAATGTGCATCCTAAAATTGATGAAATAAAGTGATAAAAAATATACTCATTCTTGATCTAGATTTGGGCTTTTCTGGCACCAGGAATCAAGTAGTGAATTACAACAATAAACACAATCCAAACACCCACTCAGTCTCTGTCATTGTGGCCTCCCTGTTCAGTAGAGAAACTCCTACTGGATTTCCTAACATTGACAGGAGGCTGAGGGTGCTGCCTTCACTAAGAACAAGGGGTCGAGACCTCTGACCACTTTGTAGCCAGGCAAAGTTTCTGTTGCTCTCCTAAGGGATCCTCCTGCTCTGCTGCACACCAGCTTTCAGCACTCTCACTTCCCTCTCCTGACGGAGAAGCATGGTAGGGAGAAAACTATGATGGAAAAATACATTTGCTAAAAAAGACTTCTCCTGGATTAAATAAAATTGCTATACTCCACACCCTGATCTTTAGCGTGAAAACACTAATGAGTTAGGGACCATGAATAAACAAGCCCCTCAATAATTTTTCATCCAATTTTCCCTAACTGGTTTCAGATACTGGAACTCCTTGAAACTGGTAACATCTTTGTGTCACCGTGTGCTTGATAAGAGTTAGAATAGTCCTTTCCAAGAAGTAACAGTAGAGGGAAAGACAAAGAGAGAATTAATGAACGTTTAAGTCCTGGGAATCCACCTCTTTCCACAGCTTTCCTTCCCTGGTTCAACATCAGCAGCTTACCTGGGCAGAATTACGCAAATACTCGGCATGTTGTATTGGTTGTTTCACCATTTTCAAAACCAGCATGTGATAGAAAGTTTATTTGTTAGTTATCTGTGTTGACCACATTGATGATAAATTATAGATTCTGAAGGACAGAGCTGGGATCAGTTTAACTCACCCTGCGTCAACTCCAAATCCAATAGCTATGAAATAGATGCCAGTCGACATGGATGCCATGAGTACCTGTGTTGGTTAATGGAAACTGGATTTTAAAGGTCATCTTTTATAATTTACCCTCTAGTCCTAATAGATGCTCCCACTTCCTCTTTCTTCCTCTGCACTTGGGCGGTGTAGAACTTGGAAAATTCTTCCTGAGTCCCATGGGAAGCAGACCACACTTCAACAGAGATGTACAACATGGTCTGGCTTGGTTAACAGTGGCCCACATGCTTCCTGGTGTGTGAATATGGTATTGCTCAACCTCGGGGATAATGGAAATTGGCACTGGAGTCTAACATCTAAAGACTTTGGCTACTGTGCATGCAGTAGATACAGAGAGTGTTTTTAATACAAGAACTATGGGCTTGTTCCATTCCACATGCTGAGCTATTGATCAGATTAACAATGGTGCGGCTAAATCTCCCGTCTGTCACTGAAACACAGGCAAGACTCCTGTGGACATGTGTGTGACAGAAGCTGTGCAGAGCTTCACGGGGAAAGTGTTCTCTGCTCTAAGAAGTCAGCCACGCTACTTGGTTCCTTTCCAAGCATGAACACCAGATAGAGCAAACCACAAAAAACTGCCACAATTTCCAGATGACAGCCATTGAGCCTTAAAATTTCATGTCATCTTTTTTGTCAGTCAGAAGTGACCTCTCTATAATTGGAAACCCTCAGAGCACATTTCCACCCCTATCTCATAGAACAAAGCACTTGACAGCATTCACTGACTTGTTTCTCTCCCTAACTAAACAGTAAGCCCCTTAAGAACCTACACCATATCCCATTCATTTCCCCACCGTGCCTAGCACAGGGCCTTCCACCAAGTAGATTTTCTATTGTATTTGTTAAATTAATTTAATTAGAAACATAGTGTGCTAGGTATGAGGTGACCTATAAGTGGACAATCAGGAGGTTGGTATAAGGTCATTATCTAAGACCAATAATAATTCCTTCTTTTTTACTGGAATCATTATCCTAATGTCCTGTATGCTTCTTAAAGATCTAGAAATAGAAACCAGAAATGAGAGTCGGGATAAAGGTACTGGTTAGTATGAAAGAATGACAGGTTCTGGTTTGATACAATTTTCTAACATTTACTTAGGGACGGACTTGCTTTGGCCCTCAAAAGAGGATGAAATCTGAGAGGCCCAAGACAGAAGGAAGTGTCACCAGGCTGTCAATGAAAAGACCTTAATGTTTCTCAATACCTACTAGTAAGCTAGGTTACAAGCTATGCTTGCTTTCAGGAACAGAATAGGATTCCAGACAGCAAAACGAAGAGGGCCAAGTGCAAAGACCAAGGTGCTGAGTGCAAAACCCAAAATGGTGATGGAGCACTGTGTGCAAAAAGGACTATGTGCAAAAGGGTGGAGTGCAATAGAAGAATAACTTCACATGCCTGAAAGACTTTAATCACTTCACATTCCAGCCTATAAATACAGAAGGCTCCTTCCGAGTCAGGGAGAAGGTAGCGTTACAGCATGACCTCACCCTTCTCCATTCCTTCATCAAATAATGAAGTTTCTGCTCTGCTTTACCAAACTCAGTCTTGTTCTATTGGCGTGAGTGGCACTAGGCAAAAGTACTTTGGTTTGGATCCCTGATCCAGAAAGGTCAGTAATAGAGGGTGAATGAAATGGGCCACCCCAAGAGGTAGTGAGTTTCCTGTCACTAGAGGAATTCCATTAAAGGCAGTGGTATGCACCATGTGGCTCATACTTTCTTGTGAGAGCTGGCTGCAAGTATCTTCCCAACTCAGCGTTCAGAGATGCTGTGTTGATAGCTTAAAATCAGCCATGGCAGGAGTATTTATACAATGGAAACTGGCAAACCATAAATCAAAACTTTTCTATTTTCCTCAGAGAGCCAGTTGTTAAACATTTACCACCACATCACTGATTAAAGGCTAAATGGCTAGTAGTACTGAGGAAACTTGTACGTGAGATCCTACACCGAAACATTGGTTGGCAAGATCATCTTTCAGGCTTCCAGCACCAAGTTATATTAGAAGCCTCTCTTGTCCAACCTGGAGAGAGAGGCCCACACCTGTAGTTGTTGCTGTTGGCTCTGCCACCAGGTTCCCAGGCCTGGTTACCCTACCCGGTCAAACTCTTTTATGCATGTCTGGCTCCCCAACACCAGCACCACCACTACCACCAGACCCCGGCTCAGTACCTGCAGCTTCAGCACCTGGCAGGCAGTCCTGCTCGGAGCCCCCAGTGGGCAGACTTCTCCGGCCTATTTCCTGCTCTGAGGCATGAGAGCTTTCCCCAGGCTCCACTGCAGATGTAAAGCAGCCCTTGATCCTCATGCTTGTGTGCCAGCAGAAGCTGGAGGGCAGGGTCACAGCCACTAGTGTTTTCCTGCAGATGGCAGGTGCCTTCTGAGGTCCACCTCAAGGATCCCATTCCCATAGGGAGCAGAAGCACATGGGGCAGGGAAGGATGGGCCCTGGAGTCAGAGGAGACACAGAGGCAATTAGCAGTTGTCACAAAACAAAGCTGCAACAGCAGCAGCATTCACTGCTTGGAGGACCTTGCTCCAGTTATTTTCCTTTGGTCTTCAGTCCCAATAGGCCTAGAGAGATGAATACCCCCAAGCAGCCACAGTTACTTGCTTTCTGTTTTCTGTGGTGCACAGCCCAGGCCTGGCATGCAGTGACTCAGAAAGTGTCTGCTGAGTGAGCAAACTAACTAGGCGGCCATTGGAGCTCTGCCTTGGGCCTGTCAGAGTTTACCTACCTTTGAGGACCAAAACAAGCCCATCTCTAGGAGGCCTTTCCAAACCCAGGCATTAAGCATACCGTCAACCCAGGACATCACCAAACCCCAAATTACTCCTTTCCCTTCTCAAAAAATCCTCTATTAGAAGTCAACCCATAATAATCCTCTACTTGGGCTTGTCTTGACTTCCTACACATGGGTCTTGTTTCTTCAGGGAGATCATGAGCTCCTTGAGGGCAGAACCCGAGCTTCCTCTTTCTCTAGTGTCTTTCTATGGTGTCTAGTTCAAGGTCAGGGGCCCCACTGTCCAGTGATGATTGGTCATTGGCCAAGTCCTCCATTAACAGGATCACAGCTCAGCTCTAGAAGATATTTAGCTCCTTCTTCTGAATTGCTTCTCCTATGTGATTTTTGGAAGAGGAACCTGTTCCTTGACTTTAGTAGGGTGCACTGAGTTGCAGGATGAAGCCCATGCCAGCATCATCTCCCCAGAAGGTAACAGAAATGGCAGCCACATTCCTAATGAGAAAGCAGCAGAGCCAAGTGCTCACAGCAACCCCTTATAACCAAGGTGACATAGGACTGGCCCTGCCTTCTCACCTTGCTCTTGGAGAGAAGACTGGATTGTATGAAAAACAGAGCCATGGGCAGTATACCCCCACAGAACAGCAACTGAAATAGTATAAAGTCTGTGGCCTTCCCCAATTCTAACGTAATCTCAGAAAACAGCTCAAACTCTGGGAGGAATGGGTGTGCTGTCCCTGTCACTAAGAGAATTTGGAAGTCACATGAGGAATATGTAAGCCTTTTGCCAACTTTGGATTTAAATTAGGTTTTAAATTCTTTTTAGAGCTCATGATGCTTATGCAGATTCTAAAACTGAACAAGCAAGATATTTGCTACTTCATTGTATAAAAATCTAAATCCAGGAGAATCAGTTCTTGTTGCTGATTCCAATCTTAGTACCAGGAGAGTGATTTGTTTTGTTCAGATGAATACTAGGCTTAGATCATCCTACATGTCTGTCTTAGCTTGGAATGCCATAACAAAATACCATAGACTCGGTGGCTTAAGTAACAGATATTTATTTTCTTATAGTTCTGGAGGCTGAAAGTCCAAGATAGGATGTCAGCATGGTCAGTTTCTGGGGAAAGGTCTCTTCCTGACCTGCTGATGGCCACTTTTTTGGTGTGCACTCACATGGACTTTCCTCAGTGGTGTGGGGGGAGGGAGGGAAAAAAGGGAGGAAGAGGAAGAGGAAGAATGAGCTATTTGAATCTCTTCCTCTTCTTGTAAGACCTTCATTCTTATCAGATATTACCTTATTTAACCTTAATTATCTCCTAAAAGCCTTATCTCAAAATACAGTCTCATTGGGGGTTAGGGCTTCAACATGTGAATCTGAGAGGCACACAATGCAGTCCCTAGCAATGTCTGTGATGAGTTTCACTATCCCTCAAGGGCAAAGTTCTTCCAAGACCATATATCTTTCTCATGGGAGGCAGGTCTGTGATTAATGCAGCCCACTTTCTTACAAGAAACTTATAAAAAATAATCTTCATCCACAGTATTTCATCTTCCCACTGCTCCAATCAGCTCCTCCCTCCCCTTGAAATCGCTATTAAACTGCAGAGATAATTACCCATATGAGGGCTGCGGTCCTCCCACATAAACTGAAGCCATTGCCATTTGTCACAACAGATCATTTCTGGAATTCTGACAGCCATCCTTGGAAGCAGAAAAAATGCTCATTTTCCTCACTGTGCCAGAGCTCCAGAAAGAACTCACCTCAAAATAGATGCTATTGAAGCAAGAGACACACGAGGAGGTACACAGGCTATCAATACCTCAGCCACAGGCCTCTCTTCCCCTTCCATCCTACTGACAACATGAGAGCCACCTCTGGAAGCTCTGTAATCTAAAACCATTAACTATTCATGGGGCTGGCAACCACAAATAGATAATGAATTGGATTGCTCTCTTTCAAATTAGTATAATAGCATTGTCTAGGAAATGATGATAAAACATAGTTCAAAATATTGGTTTGAATTCTCTTCCCACTATTCTGCTCAGGCTCCTCTCTCTGTTTTTCGCAATGTTTCTTCCTGGTGGTTCATAGACCATTGTGTTCAGTAACATGTTCCCAAAAACAAGGCTTGAGTGAACCTTGACTTGTACATTCACTCTGTTTCCAGGCCAGAAACTAGACTTTTCCTTCTTCTGTACCTCATAATCAATCCCTGAATTCTCTAAAGTTTACCTCCTAGGACCTAGATATCCTACCCCTAATTTTACTGATATAATTGACATATAACATTGTAAAAGTTTAAGGTGCACAAAGTAATAATTTAATATATGCATATATTGCAAAATCATATTTCTTGAATGGGCCTCTCTCCTACACTCCACCCACCCCTTCTCTAGTCCACACCACCATGTCTCCTCTCGCATGGGTACGAGCCCGCCTCCTGATAGGTTTTGGTGCCCCCAGGTTCTCTTCTGTAATCCCTCCTCCACATGGAAGCCTGAGTCATCCTTCTGAGACACCAAGCTTCCTCACCACTTCCCTGCAGGAACTCTTTTAGTGGCTCCCCACTGCCCTCAGGACAAAGCCTATTTAGTGTAGTTGGCATACATGGTCGTCTGTGACCCGGGCTCCCTGCCAGCTACTGAGGTCCCCATGGATCAGTCCTCCAGAGGATGCCAGAAAAGATGATCGAGCCACATAAAATGTCATCTTCAGGTTAGTCTTAGACACCTCTTTACTCCTAACCCTCCGGAGGTCAAGAACCACACAGGTAGAGGAGATCTTAAGAAACACAACATGTCGGCCCTTGTTTCCAAGCAGAAGACATCTAAATAACAGCAGGAAGAGGGCTGACATTGTCTCAAAGACCTCCCCTTCACTGCGTCTGATTTCAAAGAGTTCCTCTGCCAAACAGTGTTTTAGATAAAAAGAAAAATACCCAAAAAAGATGTTGAAGATGGCGGCATAGGCAAATTCCTATATTCACTGCCTCCCCAACCACATCAAAATTACAACTAAAATACAGAACAACCATCATACAGAACTGCGGGAAAGCTGGCTGAATGGAGTCCTTACAATTAGAGAAGTAAAGAAGAAAGCACACTGAGGTAGGAGGTGCAGAGGTGCAGAATGAGCTGGTCAGGCACCCATGTGTGCCATTTTTTTAACTGGGAGATCATCTCTGTGGAGGCTGCCTGGAGGAGCAAGGAGTCAGCCCCACACCAGACACCCAGCCCAGGGTCCCAGAGCTGGGAAAAGAAGGCCCTACAAGCAGTAAGAACTACGGGCTGTTAAAACCAGTGCGGATTGGGGCTCAGTGACACAGAGGCTGCCCAGCTGCTCTTCTTAAAAGGCTGGCACCACGAACTGAACTTACAAGGTCCCGCTTCCTCCCACTTCCTCTGAGCTTCAGTGCCGGGTGAGGCTCTGGGGGAACTCAGACACATACAAGGAGGAACTGGATTGTCTGGCATCGGGGCAGGAACTTGGGGGCAGCTTTCTCCCAGACAGAGGTGCTCACAGGGATTATTGTTCTCATGCTGGGACCTTCCTGGTTCCAGGGCTGACTGGCAGCCATTTCTGTTTGCTCTGCCCTGGTGATTCCCTGAGACCCCGCCTCATCCAATTTACAACCCCACCCAAGCTGTGTGCAGCAGCTTTTGCATATGAATGGCCTGTCCTTGATCAGGCTAAAACCTGTCAAATAAGCTGCAGCTGGATCAGAGAGCCCCAAACCTATCAATAAAAGGCCCCAGTCCCAGCACCAACACCAGCCTGACGTGCGTCAAAGCTGGGCCTCGTCTGGGCACTTCAAAACCTGATACAAAGAGGAGGAATCTGCAGATCTCTCTGTATCTCCTGCTAGGTGGCCCCAGGCAGTGGCTGACTTTACACCTCCCTGGAGACCCAAGAGCCAATGTACCCAGTGGTCAGTGTCAGACCATATCCGATTACAACTCTACATATCCATAGGCAACACACTCAAGGGGCAGACTTAGTGAGAACCAAAGCTCCACTGAAGCAAGTCCTGGAGGTCAATTCCTCCCAGTGACACCAACAGCAATCAAGGCTCAACTACAACAAGACTGTGCACACAGCCCACAAAGAGGTGCACCAAGAGTGTCCACCTCTGGTGATTGGGGAGGCTGATCCACTGGGCCCTATAGGACACCTACTACACAAGGCCACTCTATCAACTCAAGGAGACGTAGCAGCTCTACCCAATACATAGAAACAAACACAGGGAAGCAGCCAAAATTCAGAGACAAAGAAACATGTCACAAATGAAAAAAATGGAAGAAAGCAAACTACTGGATATAGAGTTCAAAACCATGGTTATCAGGTTACTCAAGAATCTTCTAGAACAGCGGTTCTCAACCTGTGGGTTTATGACCACCAAACCAGTATTATATGAAATGCTGAAGGGTACTCTTTAAGAAGAGAAAAAAGAAGAAAAAGAAAAAGATAAAAAAATATGAACAACAAAATGGCAACAAATACATATCTATCAACAATTGAATCTAAAAATCAAACAAGAAATCTAATAAACAGAATAAACAAGTGAATAAAATAGAATCAGAGGCATGGAAATGGAACAGACTTATGATTCTCAGAGGGAATAGGGGGGTGGCTGGTGGGGAGGACGAGAAAAGATCAAAGATCTTATATGCATATATGCATTACCTATGGATACAAACAATAGGGTGGTGAAGGCTTGGGGTAGGGCGGGAACCAGGTGGAGGGGAGCTATGGGGGGAAAATAGAGGGATATCTGTAATAATATCAACAATAAAGATTTTAAGATAAGAAGAAAAATACCCTACAGGAAGTTACACCCATTTAAAATTGACACTAATGATTGGATTGAGAAACTTTAAGTCTTGTGACTGTTCTTCATATAGGGATAAAATACAAAGCAACCTCATAGAATAACATTTTAAGTGAATTATCCTCCAAACAGATTCTCCTCTCAGAGTAGCCCCATTGCATTCATCTGCAATTACAGTTGTCATTTGCACAATATGAGAATGATTTTGACAGCTATGTTGATCTGGGGAGAAGTAAGGGGACAAGTTGAGCAATACCGATTATTTCTGGAAAATTAGGCATTTGCTGGGTCATCCTTGAGTTTTCAGCTTTGAATTTGGCCTCAGGAAGCATTAAGTTGGCCTGAAATCTTTGTAAACTGAGAGTCACTAAAGTGCCAGTTGCACAGAGTAATACTTGAGCTGCCAAACAGACGGGAGCTGTGTGGAGATGAAAGGCTGCAAACATAGCCAAAGCACAAGCCTTGGCTCCATCTCTGTATCTTAAACATGAACGTCACATCAAAACCTAAGCCCACTTGCCAGGAAAATCATCAGTCCATTAATGGAAACAGTGCCTCGAGAGAGCTGACACTCTCAATGCACGAGACAACAATGTTTTAAATCAGCAGTTCTCAACCTGTGGGTCGCGACCCCTTTGGGGGTCGAACGACCCTTTCACAGGGGTCGCCTAAGACCATCGGAAAACACATATATAATTACATATTGTTTTGTGATTAATCACTATGCTTTAATTATGTTCAATTTGTAACAATGAAATTGGGGGTCACCACAACATGAGGAACTGAATTAAAGGGTCGCGGCATTAGGAAGGTTGAGAACCACTGTTTTAAATGAAGAGGCTCCACTTTCAAACTACTTCCCTCCCTCATTTTCCACTCTCCATTCTCCTAGATATTTCTTTTTCCCCCCAGTGTTTTCCAAGCTTCCCTCAGGGGGCTGGTACTCAGTTCTCAAGGTCAAGTAGGAGTTTTCCATTAGAAAGAGCCAGACACGAAACCTTTCTCCTGGGACTACAGAGATGGGAAGCAGCCGGCAAGCCTGTGTGTCCAGTGAGTTGGCTGAACACAAGTGCACTGTTAGTCCAGACAGGCTCCATATT
Organism: Myotis brandtii; assembly: GCF_000412655.1. Lineage (NCBI taxonomy): Eukaryota > Metazoa > Chordata > Mammalia > Chiroptera > Vespertilionidae > Myotis > Myotis brandtii. The sequence goes on along the minus strand of NW_005357764.1, from coordinate 7,454,151 downwards.
GGCTGGAAGATCACACCTGCAGAAAGGTGTCTGGCCTGCCTGCCCCAAGGTCTTAGCCATATTCTGCCTGAGTCATTCTGCCTGAGTCATTCATTCCTTGGCATTAGCATGATCTTTTCCCAAGTCCCAGGTAAGAATAAATCCCCTGGTGGAGAGGAGTTCCCAGCAGGTTCATGTCAATGAATTGATCAGATCAAGAATGTCTGGGTTTTGGTACTTGTGACAGTCACTGTTGACACTTTGCCATTCTCAGGTCAATCCCATGGCTTCCAAACGCAAGCTCCTGAAAATCTTTGTCCCAGGGCTTTCTTTGGCCAGTGAAGTCTGCTCAGTCCATTAGTAGAGCGGGCCTGAATCCTGGGGAGTTAACACCTCACCACCACCAGCAGCAGCCCTCAACCCTTGGATGGGAGTTGGAGGATCAATACCCCAGGTCCCTTACCCCTTGGCTGTGATTACTCTGCGCACCTTCTACACTGTCTCCCAGAGCTCTCAACTCTGCTGCACCCTCAGCTGCCCAGAGAGTGAACCTGCTGGATGGCAAACCTCTGCTGGCTTCTTTCCCTTCCCTCTCTTAACTTCTCACTCCCAACCCCAACTGCCCAGTGTCTCTTGGGATTAGAAGCCAAATCTATATGACTCCAAAGTCCAACATCTTTCCACAACACAAGCTGACAATCGCCCCCTCTGAGGCAGACAGTAAAGCCAGGCGTGGAGTCCCGTCCTCAGAGCCCATACTGTCCTCTGAGTTGACAGCTTGCCAACAGGTGCTGCATTCTTGGCATTCCAGGCCTGTGTTCTGCACTCAGATTCCAACCCAGGTGTTTGGCTGTATATCCAACGTCCAGGAGGTCTTTTTTCTGTTTGTTTTTCTTTATGCTGAACTGCATAAAAGAGACTATAGTGCTAGGGATTCTGGCCCTGGGTGCCCCTTCAAGTTCATTCCTGCTCTGAATTTCTGTGAAATGGTCTGTAGCAACCAAGGTAGAATTGGAAATATAGTGAAATCTCCTTCTTTAAAAAGCCACAGCTTATTGGTTATTCTAATTATTGGGGACTTTATGAGAAGAGACCACAGCTTAATTTTGGAAATTAACCTAGCACCAGCTGCAGCTTCCTGGCCCCAGAGCTGTGGACATATATCCTTGTCTTCACACATATGCTCATCTGGACATAGGATGGTCTCAGGGGCCTGAGGCATGCAAGATGAAATCCCACAAATCTCCATTATTAAATCCATGATATATTTCAAATCCCACCCTCTATCTTGGTAATGACACCTCTGACATCCCTCCAAAGTAGGAGAGAGGGCGGGCGGGTAGGAGGGAAAGAGGGAGAGAGAGTTCCTTTTTGTCTGTCCAGATCCACCAGTCTCTTCTCTGCCATATCCTGGGAACTGTGAAGGGTGTCCATCCTCTAAGACAGGTCTCCTCCTGCAGCCCTCCCAGCCCACAGAGGGGACTCTCAACCGTTAACTGGTGTAAATCTGCCCATATCCTGAGGCTGCCTTAAGCCAGTCCAGACCCCCTGGGATGCTCTCCCCAGGCCACCCCAGGGGCCCAAATCTGATCTTACTCCTCTTCCACTCTCCTCCCCTCCAAACTCTCCGTTGTCGCTCTCCCCAAGCAGGACTATGGAAAGCAAATTCAATCCCAGGTAGGCTTCTCCATCAGAGGGTAATCCAGCCTTAAACAGGGACCTTCTGAAATTCTGCACTTGCTTATTACAACCTCTCAGGGATTATCCAAGGTTCCGCAGGGGGTAGGCTGACTCCTTCTGCAGTTTTAGTTCCTCCATGGAAAGGGGTTGGGAGTTTTCACTAAGACACAGATGAGCAATTGGGTATTTGCAGTTATTCAGAGGAACTGGAAGCCTTAGACTCCACTTCTTAACTCTGAATGTCTTTCATGAGTAACATCTCTACAATCATCTCTCCACATCCTACCAATTCTTCTAAACCCAGCCAAAAGCCACCTTCTCTAAGAAGCCCTCCCTGATTCCCTGTGCCAAAGGAGGCCTCTCGTCCTTCACACTTCTCTGTGCCGGCTCCTTGGGTGGTGCCTCATGTCACCCTCACTTGTGTGCATGCCCCAGCATTCTCAGTGTGCAGTGGGCTTAGGGCAGGCAGGGACTGATTCTTTGTCTCTGGCCCCAGTCCCTACTCTCAACATCGATATAGAGTCATCTTGCTGCCAAGAGGTACTCAGTATATGTTAAAGGAAGGAACATGGGTACAGGAATAACTTTTCAGGTCCCACCGTGATAGGAGTGGAAATGGGCAGGCATTTCATGAAACTCCCCACCTCCAACACAAACACCAAAATATCCTATATATGCACAATAGAGTAATACTAGAAGTGGGCAGGCTGCTGTACTCTCTGCCTATTCCACAACCAGCTCACTTCTTCAGATGTTGACTCCTCAGCAAAATGGAGATGGAAGAAAGAGTGATGAGGAGGAGTGAGGGAGAGCCTTTCATCAGCCAGGAACCAGTCAAAAAACAGGGAGTACTGTAATAGATGGGTTTGGGTACAGAGAACAAGGTACAGCAGTATTAAAAGAGCAGAAAGGCCACATAAAGGAAAATGAGGCAACCCAGAGATTAGCAATCACAGGAATCTTCTACCACCCCAAGCTGGAAGGACATAAGAAAGAGGAGGCATTACCCGAGCCCTGAGCCAAGGCCACAGGCAGGAACTGAGACCACAGAAGGCAAGGCTATTTATTTTTTTAAAAAGTGGAACCACAGGAGAGATGTAGCCATGGCCTTGGGTACTGCCCTAAACAGAGAAGGGCAGACATGCCCTGGCTTCTTCCTACTTCTCGCCATCTAGTCTCCCACTAGTGCCTCCCATTGGCCAAACATAGCCAGAAGGCAAGGCGGCCTGAGCAGTTAGCCTCCCCGTGATGCCAACCAGAGCAGGAGGTGAAATGGGTCTGACAGCAGCAGTCCAAGGAAGAGCACTCTGCTCTCATTTCTTCTGCAACAAGCACCTGCCCTACTCTGCCATAGCTCTGGATTATCCTTTCTCCCTGGGCTCCTCGTGCCACCACATCCCTCCACCCCATGCCAAGCCAGGCCATGAGTGGGGACTTCTTCTGTGAGTCTGTTATAAGAGGACAACCAACCATGCCAGGGAGGGTGGCTGGCTGGACCCTAAATATCAGTCCCTGGTCAAGGGCAGGTCTGGCCTGGCCAGTCTGGGAATGGGGGTAATGCAGGCCAAAGGAATCACTCAAGCTTGGCGATATGCTCAGGAGAACTCAGAACTGCCCAGCTTCCTCACACCCACCCCAATCCACACACTCCAATGGGTTCACAGCATCAACTCTCTCAGGGTCATATGGTTGACTTGGTCTCTCAGGTCTTGTTAGGATGCCTCTAATGCAGTGGTTCTCAACCTTCCTAATGCTGCGACCCTTTAATACAGTTCCTCATGTTGTGGTGACCCCCAATTTCATTGTTACAAATTGAACATAATTAAAGCATAGTGATTAATCACAAAAACAGTATGTAATTATATATGTGTTTTCTGATGGTCTTAGGTGACCCCTGTGAAAGGGTCGTTCGACCCCCAAAGTGTCGCGACCCACAGGTTGAGAACCATTGCTCTAATGCATCTTCTAATTCATTCTAATGAGAGCCACTGGAGTGATTTGGTCCACAAGAGGGAGGAATGAGGAAGCCTGCTCTGTAGAAGCAAACACACACACACACACACACACACACACACACACACACATCTGTGTTCACATGGATACACACTCATATACACACATGCTGAACATTTTTCCAAAGCCCCTCTTAAAACTGATTCTTTTTCCCCCCTTCATAAGCCAACGCTTTGACATGAGGGCCCAATGTTCTAACATTAAAAAGCTACTGTTCCACCAGAAACACATGTCAAAATCTGGAAACCAATGACCAGTAATATTGAGACAACCAACCCCAATATGTTCTAGTAAGCAGAGTTCACATGCTCATGAATATTTACAGGAAGACATGGAGGAAATCTCACTTTGCCAACAACAGCTGGGTATTTAAAAGCTTTGCTTATACTTGAGCATCTGCCTCGGGAATTTGACATGTTAAATAAACTCATAGTTACCCAGGTTACCCAAACTTTCATCAGGGAAATGGAAAAGGATTGATGAGGGCAGGTAGAACCTGGCTCTTAAAGTCTCAGCTTCACCATCCTGGGTAGTCTTATCCCCACTCCACCCCAACTTCTTTGAGGTTTTCTACATCAAGGTTCAGTCTTGGTTTTGGATTTGCCATTGATGTTTGGAGAGCCTGAGGCTGTACCCAAACCCACAGTTAGAAACTCTCGGGCTGGTGGTGGCAGCTCAGCTCATACAGAGAGCATTGTTCTCGAGACTTGGGAAGATCCACCGTCTTAGTGACCAGGGGAGTGACTTACTGGACTGGACACATACTCAGACTTTGCCAGCCCTTGCTCCTCACCGGGATCTAAAGGCTGACCCAGTGAGACTGTGAGGGTCCTATGGCAGACAGTTGTCACAGCCATCATGTGCCGGACAAGGAGTCTGGTTTGTTCCTGCCTCCCGTTAGTGACCTTTCCCCCTTCCACCCAAAAAGGACTTAAAATGCCTTAACCCATCAAATCCCATCAAACCTGCCATCAGGCATGTTGGATTAGATGCAAATCGACAGAAACTAATCCTGAGCCCCAGAACAGAACTCCCCAGTTGAGGCTTTAGGGGTCTCATTGCATCCTACAGACTCCATGAGAGCAGTGATCTAAAGGTGAGAAGGACACTGACCAGCCAGAGCCTGGGCAACTTCCCTGGAAACATATTCAGCACTCAGTGGGGAATTGTGGCCTCTTCAGTCCAGTCCCAACAGCCCTGCCAGCCTCACTGCCTGTTGTCCACCCGACACCCCCCTCATCTGGCTCTCAGAGCCCCTCAATCTTCATGACACACAGCTTGGGTTTTCTTGTGCTGGCAGCCTTTGTGCCTTTGCCCATCCATGCCTTCCCTCCTTTGTAAGGTCCTTCCCCACCTGGAAAGCACTTACCTTTAAGGACTAGTCGATCCTCACTCTGGTCTCACCCTCACTCCTCTTGCACAAAGTGAGGCAACCTCTCCTTCCTCTGATGCCTAATGGCTGCTACAGCCCTTGTCTTGTGTAAAAGACAGTGAGGATCTTTGAGCACATGGACAGAGAACCCCACAAGGACAGAGACCAGGGGTGTGTCACCAGCCAGGCACACTTGGATTCCACAACGCATAAAGAGAAGCCAAGTCACTTTATCACAGCAGCGCTTCACCACCAAACTTGGGTGGACAATTCTCTTCCACATTATCTGACCTGTTGGCTACAGACATCTCCTCCCTCATGTGATCTAACCAAGAAAATGCCAAGTCAGTCATACTAGTCAAAAATTCATTCTGTCTAAAGACTCAAATAAGCTTCAAATAAGCACCAATTTTTGGAAGCTTTTGATAAAACCTCTTTTGGCTTCGACAAATTGAAAGGATTCCCCACCTTGCCCCTACTCATTTAAGAAAACCCATAGAAAAATACAAATCAAAGGGCTTATTCACTTTACAAAAGGTGGCATAGAATTCCAGTGCCCAGAATAGCACTTCTCAACAGCCAGCCCCATACCATTGTCACAATTATTGCCGTCATCCATTTACCACCTGTGCCATTATTAATTTTATACTTTTTTATATTAACATTAAAATGACTGTCTTATTTAAATGTAGCTTTACCTTTCAATGCATTTTATTTTTCCTAATATCCATTTAAATTTTTAAAAAAATGACTGACATTTCTAAAAGTGTATACAACCTAAGATCTTTTTGTCTACCACTCAGGTCACGCACGGCTCTGCTTGCTATGCAGCAAAACGTCAACACTTCTGCTCACGTGGTCAGGGACTGGGCACAGTGGGCACAACGCCTGGCTCCCGGGCTCTCAGGATGACTCGTCTACCCTGCCCAGCAGCTCTTGAGAGCCGGGCTAAAGACGCCCCTGTAAGTAGAGTTTGCAAACACTGGAAGGCAGAAGACAGCAGGTCAAAGCCAGGCTTTGTGTTCATTTCAGGGAATAACCACACCCGCTCCAGGGTCTCACCCACTTGCTTTCCATCCTCTGAGTGGCTGATGCAGACAAGAGAACCAGCGCAGGAAGCCTTTTCTCACAAAGATCCTGGGTGTCTAGGGTAGAGACCACGGCAACAACAGGAACAATAATGACAACCTGTAGCCCTTGAAGTCTTGCTGCACAGGTGCCAGGCACATTTGCTCAGCACCTGGCACCACACACCACACACCGAAAGGCTGAGGGAGAACAGAAAGGCTTTAATAATTATAACTGATTTACAGAGCACCTCCTCTCTGTCAAGCTGGGATAAACTCTTTGCATACATTTGCTTATTTAAGCCTCACATGGCCTTTCAGGTTGCTTATTACTATCGGGAACTTGTTTACAGAATAGGGGCTTGAAGCTGACGACTGAAGTGAAGGCACAAGCCCAAAGTCATATGGCTCCTTAGTGTTCCAACGGCAGGGGGTGGCCACACCCAGGCTACTGGGCTTCCACATGAGCCTTCTGTTATCTTCCAAGCCTATGAGACTTCCTCCCCTAGCCGTGCAGGTGTCCTTGAGCAGACACTATCCATTTTAGAGTGGCCGGCAGAGACAACATTCTTCCAGGCCATGAGCACCATATGGATGGGGAAGCACCTGTCTTCAGAATTTCCCACCATCTGTTCTGGACAAGCAGCCAGGATCCTGGGGTTAGGCTAGGTGAGATGGGAGTAAGGGGAGAGAAACCTCAGCCAGGGAATGGTATCAGCAACCTCAGGGCTTCCCAAGAGCAAACTCTTTATGCAGCAGGTCAAAGAGGCTTGGCCACATACTTCGTACATGACTTTGCCCACATGGCCTATTTACATGCAGGCAATACGTTGCAGTAGGTGCCTCGGGGCTCAGACCTCGCTTGTGCCTAGCAAGGGGAGTCTCCAGTTGGGGGCTATAAAGAAGGGGTTCAGCCTCTATGAGAAGTCCTGGCACCCTGCAAGGCCCCACACATCCTGCCTCCCACCACATATGCCTGTCCACCCTTACCCAATTTGCTCCTCTACGATCTGATTTGGATATATCTATTCAGCATCATTGATCTTTCCATTAAAACTGGACCATGGTCTTTTTATTATTACCATTTTAAAATACAACTTATTTTCTAAATCTCTTGACCAGTCTCATCTGTTTTATTCTCTTTCAACTAACCGTATGCCCTCTCCTAAGGTGTCCCTGCCTGCACTAATTCACTCCTTTAACTTTTTAGCTCCACCCTCTGTCTGCCTATAAAAATCTTCCATGTTGTACAACTATCTCATCAGAGTGACCTTCTAATTGCTAGATGGGATGCTGCCTGATTCATAAATAGCTTAATAAAGCCAGTTAGGTCTTCAAATTTACTCGGTTGAATTTGTGATTTATTGTTTTTCTTAAATATATTTTTATTGGTTTCAGAGAGGAAGGGAGAGGGAGAGAGAGACAGAAACAGTGATGAGAGAGAATCATTGATTGGCTGCCTCCTGAGCGCCCCACACTGGGAACGAGCCCGCAATCCAGGCATATGCCCTGACCGGGAATTGAACCGTGACCTCCTGGTTCATAGGTTGATGCTCAACCACTGAGCCATGCCAGCCAGGCACCTGTTTGTGTTTAACAGCATTTCTCAGCCACATGATTGAGTTGTAGGCTTGATCCCTGGTGTGGGGCATGCAGTGGGCAGCTGGTCGGTGATTCTCTCTCATCACTGATGTTTATGTCTTGCTCTCCCTCTCCCTTCCTCTGTGAAACCAATAAAAATATATTTTTTAAAAATAAAGAGAACAAGAGTTGGGTTGGGGTACAGGGGTTGGAAGTGGTAGGTGATGAGCTCTCCTCCCTGTATCTCATCCTCCCCACGTCCCAGCTACTACAGTGTCAACAGGACATACTCTTTTGTCGAGGCATCCATGGACCTGAGCGCCCCTTCCTAACTCTGAAGTCACTCTGAAGGGTCTAAGCTTTTGTCTGAACCTGATTTTCTGCTTTTAGCCTGGGGATAGTGATAGTGGAAAGAAGGGCCCTAAATGAGTAGACAGCATTTCAAATAATGTGATGCCTCTCTGACCTTATTCATGCTCTCAAAATACTTTTAAGAAGCATTACAAGACGAGATTGAAAACTGGATATACAAGTTTCATTATGGTTGAGGTGGAAAGTTTATATTGAAGGCACTCATCATTTCTGGAAATAACAAGGTAAACTTCTGACTTTTACACATAATGTAGACAAGAAATTGCAATCCAATCAATCAGTTAAAGACATGTTGCTAATCCCTTAATCACTGACGTTGGTGGATATTTTAATTTTATTCATGGGGCAAATAAGGCTTGTGTGTGAATAAAAATGAAAGGCTTATGAGTATAAAGACTATTGCTAGTGCTCCCCTGCTAAACAGTGACTTTCTAGTTACCTGAGCTGAAAGATTCGGAAGTCAATAGTACAAGAGAGCACAGTACAATAACTTAAGGTACCATGTTTTGCCTATGAAGCATAAGTATTTGAACATTAGCATTATTGTTTCTGAATGGGTAGTTTAAGTGGCTTTGAAATATTAACTCATGTTCTTTTGGGTATGATTGAAATATTACACTCAATCTTTACCCCCTGGAGAAAACACACACAAATCCTTGTGTTCTATGAGACATTTAAAAAATCTCATTTCAATATCTTGCTTCATTTAACTGGTACCAGGTCTGTGATACAATATGTTGCAGTTGAAAATTTAAGATTTCCATTCTGTTCTTGGGAGGAACAGTACACAAGTACACTCCACTTTTCCTACTTTCTCTAATAGTTGTAAGTTGAAATTTATAAATTCAGAAGCAGAGCTGGAAACCTAAAGAGGTTTTTTTTAAAGAGAAAGTTGTTTTTGCAAAGTTTAGGTTTTATAAGCTTGTTATTGGTTAAGTATTAAGAGATACTAAAGCAAGATTCATTGCTTGGACTTCCAAGAACAGGAACTCCTTATTTATCTAGGGACTATGTACTGACAATCTAGTTTACGGAAGTCTGTCTTAGCTGTAAAAAAATATATTATTATTATTATTATTATTATTGGAAAACAAATCATAGGCAATTATATACTTTCCCCCCTGAATACTGCATTTACCAACTTCCCAATTAATATGCTGTTATTGTCACATATTTTAATTCTACATGTATTTTAAATCTCATCAGACATAATTTTATTCAGTCAACATTTATTAATGAACCAATATGAATACATTATTACCTAAAGTCCATAATTTATTCGGATTCCCTTAGTTTTTACCTAGTGCCCTCTTACTATATTCCATGATCCTATCCAGGATTCTATGTTACATTTAGTTGTCTTACGTTTTTAGGCACCTCTTAGCTGATGTTTATTTCATGATTAGGCTAAGGTTATGGACATTTGGGAGGGAAACCACAGAGGTAAGGTGCCATTTTTATCATGTCATATCACACTATCATTATGACTTGACACTTTTGAACCTCGATCATTTGACTGAGGCAGTTGTTGCCAGGTTTTCTCCACTATAAAGTTACTTATTTCCCCTTTCCACACTTTACTGTTTGGAAAGAAGTCACCATGCACAGCCCACACTAAGGAGTAGGAGTTATGCTTCTCTTTAAGAACAGAGTATATACATAAATTATTTGGAATTCTTCTGCATTGGAGTTTTATCTCTTCTTTCCCATTTATTTTGTTATTTGATCATTTATATATGTTGTGGACATTTATTTTATACTTTGATTTATAATGCAATTTTCCATTATAACCTTATTTTATTGCTCAAGTTATTCCAGCTTTGGCCATTGGGAACTCTTGCAGTTGGCTCCTTGTGTTCCTTTGATATAACACCATCCTTGCAGGTTTGTTGTTGTTGTATATGTGTTTTTTAAGCACCTCATTATTTTATGGTACTATAACATCCTCCACCAGGTTTATTTTGATTATTTTCTGTGCCAGTCCTAGGATCAATAATTTCTCTGAGGAGCCCTGGTTCCTTGTATTGGATAATGGTATTAGAAATCAAGACCTGGCTCTTTCATCTGACAGAGCAAGAACATATGTGTATACTAACCTGTGTATATGTGCATACCTATAAAGAGTCTACAGTATATGTGTAACTAGCATACAGGTAGTGTAACCATATGTTTCTATATTAAGCTAAATATGAGTTCATAATCTGTGTTAACAGATGAGACACACTAGTATGCTTGTTTAACTTCCTTTCCTTGCTTATCTGTAAACTCCCTCTTCAACAGTGAGACACCTGTTCCAACTATCTGCCATTCAGTTATGTAATTGTTCAATTCCCATGTGCATGTATAGCAAATTCAGAATTGTTAACCTGTATTCTGTAGGACACAACTTTACCAACCAAAGAACAGTGCATATATACAGTTTCTTTTGTTTTCAGTCTTACAGACTTCTTTCATTTCCAAAGTTACTTGGGTCAGCATCTTTTCCCTCCACCCTCTTCAGTGAGACTTGTTCATACATTTGTATGATTGAATTGTTTTGGTTCCTCTCTCATTAAAATAGAAATCCGTTTGTTTTGTTAAGTTTTACCCTATTTTCTTCTGACCTATGTTCCAATTCATTAACTCTCTCTTCAACTGGGTTTACTGTACTATTAAAACCACTGGACTACAGGCCCAGCGGGGAGATCCCATGACCCACAACATGAAGCTTGTACTGTTTTTGTTAAGTTTTGTTATTTGTTAATGTATTGTTTTTACTTAATATTTGAAGCATATATAGCACTTTGGTTTTAAGCACAACAACAAATCACTGGGTTCTTAATTTTGATTACTGTATTTTTCAGTATGTATTTTTCAACTTGGTTCTTTTTAAGTTTCAGGTTTCCTGTCAAAACTTTCAGTTATGCCTATTACCTCTTTGAACATATTAAACATATTCTGTGTCTATGACCTTACTTTTTGCATCCCATGTGAGTTTGTTTACATTGTATTTTTTTCTCTTTGTTCACGATCCCTTTTTTCTGCTGCCTGGTTGAATTTTTATTGAATTTCAGAAATTGTATTTGAAAAAATGTCAGGTAAAGTGATGTCTAAGGTAGTCTTCCTCTAGAGAATATGTATTTTGTGGGAAGCTAGGGCTGTTAGAAATCCTAGATAACCTTAATCTAAATTCAAAGATTGAGATGATTTGAAGCAGGACTTCTGCTATTGTATTTATTTATTTATGTATGCTATATAGCTCATTTGGGGTAACCCAAGCCAAAACATGGGGAGTTTCCAGGGCCCATCTTTCTTGGTGTACTCAGGACTCTGACTTTTGTCTTTCTAATTCAACACTATTAAAATCTCTGTTCAGCTTCTCAGTTACCTTATTTTGAAAGTGACTTGTACTCAATGAATTCTGTAAAAAGAGGTGGTTAGTTCAAATGATCCATAAGACCCTGAAATAGACCCTGAGGGAGAACAGGACTACAGGCCCAGCGGGGAGTTGTGCTTATACATAGTTCCTACGTATTTCTATTTTAGTCTTAAGGCTAAAAGTGTACATAAGAAACATTGAGAGCCAGTGGGTAGTGGAGTCCTAAATTGCATTGGTAATAGTATTCCAGGCCAAAGGACTACCATCTAAGTCATAAGGCTAGAGGAAGATCTTAAAGAAGTCTAGAATGTCTGGAAGGCAGGGAGCAAAGAGGAAGTGGGGCATCAGTTGGGTTGAGGGACATGCAGGGTCCAGACTATGTGGCCATGGTAAAGATTCTGCCCTTCATCCCAAGGACAATGGAGAAATCACTGAAGGGGAATGATAAAATGGTGAGGATACTGTATCCCAGAGATCAGCTAAATATTGCCTGACTCTCTTAATAACAAAAATAAAAAACCTCAGAATTATAATGTTAACAAAGACTCTGCCTCTTGACTTGGTCTTATCTAAGATTCTGACCATGCAGTCAGATAAAGTCACTCTCCTACTTAAAACTATCCAGTGGCTTTCCACTGAATATAGAATAAAATCTAATAATTCCTTACCACAATCTCCAAGGCTCTTCCTATACATCCTACATGCCCAACTTACCTTGCAACACCCTTCTCCTCGTACATCATACTTCTATAGGGGCCTTATGTCTGTGTTGTGAACATGTCAAGACCATTTAGGTCTTAGGCACTTGCTACTACTGTTGTCTCTTTCTGGAATACTCTTCCCACTGTTTTTCTTCTGTACCAGAGACTGTGTGTGATCAGTCAGCTTGAACCCCTCATGTTATCTCCTCAGAAAGTTCTTTTGTAATCATTATCATTATCGTCTTATTCCTTCTCATCCTCTGAAATTGTTCATTAATTTTTGTTTTGTTAATCTTCACCCAAGGATATTTTTTCCATTGATTTTTAGACAGGGTGGAAGGGAGGGGGAAAGACAGAGAGAGAGAGAAACACTTTCCTTGAGACTGAGCAAAAACTGGCAACCCAACCAAAAGACCTTCTTCTTCTTCTTTTTGAATATATTGACTCTTAACGAATTTCTGATATTGAGTGATATCACCTTTAACTTTGGAAAAAAATGTATCTACAACTTCTAGTTAATTCTAAAATCACTTCATTTTGCTTCAGATAATTGAGGGGCATGTACCAACATGTACCAAGGAAGAAACTCTAATCCAACATAGGCTTTTAAACAAGTATAATCCCTAGAAAATGTTGGATCCTTTTACTGATGAGAAAAAGAAGACTTGGAGAAATAAGTAACTAGGCTGAGGTCATCCAGATACTTATTGGCAGAAGTAGATCTTTAGAAGCAGTTTCCTGGGTCATACACAATCATTGAGGGAGACAGTCATACCTTAAATGCCAGGTAAATACTGTATCTATTCTTTGTTCCACAAATTGTATTGAGATGCTTTCAAGCCTTCATCAGATAAAATGGCCATTATGTTGCTATTAACCAGGTTTGAATCCAGGCATTTCAGATCTAAATGCCTCCTTTCTTAAACTCCACTCTGTTATTCACGGATCAGGAATTGCCTATGGACATAGGTCCAGCATCATTTGGACCAAAAAAAGCATCATTTGAAAAAAATGAAATGATGCTTCGTTGCAGAGATACTAACACATATTCTGCATTATATTCCTATTATTTGGAGTCTAAAAGCAAAAAAACTCTTTAATTACTCTAAACACTGTGACCAGAGCCAAAAACTAGCAGATGAGTATGTAGATGTCATGGTTTGATCATAGGCATTGTTAACGTAAAATAATTCAAACCTGTAAAGAATTTTTGTGAGTTTATTTGAGCCAAACTGTCAACAATTGCCAGGAAGCAGAATCTCAAAGGATTGGGATAATGCTCTGGAGAATGGCAGTTCTTCACCTTGCTTTATGCATTACAATAAAAGGTGGGTTACATGAAATCCATTGGTGATAGATTAGGGAGGAGAAAGCAAAGTGGGGAAACCTCTGGGATTGGAACAAAAGTAAAATGATAGACACATACTTCTTTTACTTAGAGGTGGGTGCAGGATAGTTAACAGTCAACAATTAACATGATAACAATAACAATGAAGGAATTTATGGTCTCTGTCCAGGCACCCAGACTCATTTGGTTGTGCCCTAGAATCCGGAAAAAGGGAAGTTACAAGTTACCCTGACATTTCACAAGGATGTTATTTTAGATGCAAAAAGACAATTGGCTCAGTTAAGGTAAAGATTGACCTTTATCAGGGAAGATACTGGTCTAGGATATGACTACCCACTATAAACTGCTTTTAGTTAAAGTTTTAATTTAAGACCATCCTTTGTGGTTACTTTAGGTCTTTGAGTTTGCAAAACTGCCATGCATACCTTCCCTGAGCTAGTCAGGTTAGCATGTGGCCTTTTTTTTTTTTTTTTTTCGTCCACACTTCCCCCTTTTGGTAATAAATCAATTCAAAGGATGCATTGATGAACAACATTTTGGTTAGATAATGGAGTCCCACGATGCTAGGAAGGCTCATTCCTAGGAAGTCTCAGTATCAGCATTTGTCTTGCTGAACAGGGTGGACCACTGGGGATGGGCAAGACCATAACCTTAGATGGCATTCAAAGTCGAATTATTATTCAAAATAAAAGGCAGGTAAATGGGAGGCAGTCAGATCCTATATGTCCTTGTTAAAAAGTATTCTGGATCATTTCTAATTTTTGAGCCACCATGATTCAAGTCTTTTGCTGTTTGTCTTGTTTTTCTGCATCTAATATAGCATTTACATACCAGAAACAAAAGTAACAATATTAAATCAGTAACACCAATTAGGAACAGAAAATGTCTAATACTAGACAAGAAAGGGTCTGAGGGGAGTAAGTATCTACTATTATCCAAAAGTTGTAATTTTTCTTATGGATAATTTAATCTATTCCTATATTTAGACAATAGTCATCTAAAATACTCATCTAGATTAGATCTATATATAATTCTACCAGGGGAATTATTACAGAGGTTTCTTGGAGGGGTTTGTCCAAGATAGGTCCTTTATAATAGACATAGCCTGAAAAAAAAATGTACCAAAACTTATGATAGTAGAAGACCAACAGTGTGTGATCAACAAAACATTAATTTCATTATCATAGCTGATAATCACAATATCATTGTCTAGTAGATGGAAAAGATTAGCAGTTAAATTTTTCATGTCTAATAAAGGGAGGAGTCTGGGGAGACAGATGTTGTTTCCACTAGGAAACCAGAAGGAGGATAATAACATAAAAATCATTTTATATACATTCAATCAATAACAATTAGGTGATATAAGAACAAGGTTTGAGCAGCAGCAATTTGTGAGCATACAGGCCTTGTTGACATCTTGGGATAGCTGTCTACCTCCTCCGTAGTCAGCGGCTTCTCATCCTTGAGATGAAAACCAGTGTCAGAGACAGGGGCAGATGTCCATTAGTGTTTAGTCACCTGATAAGGCCCCTTTAACAGTGTTGGACATAGTCTTTAATTAATGTCTTTCCCAATGGACAAAAAAATCTCTGGTTGTCGTGGTCTTTGAATCTTTGTCTCTTCGGAGTACTGTGAAATGAATGTTACTAGTTTATTAGTTCCTATAATGCATGTCTGCTTTTTAGTTTTCCTTATATTTGGGAAACAAAAGATTTAAAAATCAACAATATTTTAAATAGAGTCATAAGAATAATTATTCTCAATTCAGTTAGTCCCATAACTATTTTTGCTTATCCTGATTATTTGTCAGTATTTCTGAACGAAGTTATTCCTTGAAATTCTATAAATCTTCATCCAGTACAAAGATATGACCTGCTTAGAAGCCTGCAATTTAAGAGTAGGCCAGAGTCTTTTTCATGGATTTTTCTAAAGATATAATATACCTGCAAATGCATCAGAGTAAAGCAATGGCTGTCCATGAACGACAAACCTTAAAAGTGGCATGGTTATAAATTTGATTATAATGCAATTGATAAAAAAAAAACCTTTGCTTTTCTATCAGATATAACATTCCAAGACAATTTCTTGGTAAATTATAATTACTATAAAATGACATTGAGAATAATACAAAATCGGTATATATTTAGATTCAATATATAATTTCAGCATATAAAGAACAAATAGTATGTAAGATTTTAAAACGTGGCACATAGCTTAATGGAAGGGTGTGTTGAGCATTAAAAATAATTCATAAACTCCAAATATATGAAATGCAGAGTATCACTGGTAGATGCCTCCCTACCCCCTCCCACAGGGCACCATCACTTTTGGCTTGTATGGTATCCCTGACCACACACCTGCTACCCCTGAGTTTCCTATTTGAACTTTGCTCTGAAACTTTGCAAGTTCCTTTCTAGAGCAGGCTGAAATTTCTTTAACATTCATTCTAACAAAATATATGTATATAAATAGAACATAATTTTATTAATTTTTATTTGACAAAGCTTCCCACATAATTTCAAGTATATTAAATAGGCCTTATTTATTTATTTATTTATTTATTTATTCATTTATTTAAAATTCTTCATTGTTGAAAGTATTACATTTCCCCCATTGACCTCTCCCTGGCCATCCCCACCCCCTAGCACAGTGATGATGAACCTCTTAAGCTCGGCGTGTCAGCATTTTGAAAAACCCTAACTTAACTCTGGTGCCGTGTCACATATAGAATTTTTTTGATATTTGCAACCATAGTAAAACAAAGATTTATATTTTTGATATTTATTTGATATATTTAAATGCCATTTAACAAAGAAAAATCAACCAAAAAAATGAGTTCGCGTGTCACCTCTGACACGCGTGTCATAGGTTCGCCATCACTGGTCTAGCACATGCCCTCAACCCCCTACTATCTGTGTCCATGCGTTATGCATATATGCATGCATACAAGTCCTTTGGTTGATCTCTTACCCTCTCCCCTCCCCTGCCTTCCCTCTGAGGTTGGACGATCTGTTCTATGCTTCTATGTCTCTGGCTCTATTTTTGTTCATCAGTTTATGTTCATTATATTCCACAAATGAGTGAGATCATGTGATATTTATCTTTCTCCAACTGACTTATTTTGCTTAGCATAGTGTTCTCCAGGTCCATCCATGCTCTTGCAAATGGTAAGAATTCCTTCTTTTTTACAGCAACGTAGAATTCCATTGTGTAGATGTACCACGGTTTTTTAATCCACTCATCTGCTGATGGACACTTAGGCTGTTTCCAAATCTTGGCTATTGTAAATTGTGCTGCTATGAACATAGGGGTGTCCATATCCTTTCTGATTGGTGTTTCTGTTTTCTTGGGATATATTTCTAGAATTGGGATTACTGGGTCAAATGGGAGTTCCATTTTTAATTTTTTGAGGAAACTCCATACTGTTCTCCACAGTGGCTGCACCAGTCTGTATTCCCACCAGAAGTATAAGAGGGTTCCTTTTTCTCTGAATCCTCTCCAGCACTTGTCATTTGTTGATTTGTTGATGATAGCCATTCTGACAGGTGTGAGATGGCACCTCGTTTTGATTTGCATCTCTTGGGTGATTAGTGTCTTTGAGCATATTTTCATATGTCTCTTGCCCTCTGTATACCCTCTTTCAAAAAGTGTCTCTTTAGGTCCTTTGCCCATTTTTTGATTGGATTGTTTATCTTCCTTTGGTTAAGTTGTGTGAGTTCCCTATAAATTTTGGAGATTAAACCCTTATCAGATATAACATTGGCAAATATGTTCTCCCATGCAGTGGGCTTTTTTGTTGTTTTGTTGATAGTTTCTTTTGCTGTGCAGAAGCTTTTTATTTTGATGTAGTCCCATTTGTTTATTTTCTCCTTAGTTTTCATTGTCATAGGACCTGTATTGGTAAAGATATTGCTACAACATATGTCTGATATTTTGCTGTCTATGGATTCTTCTAAGATTTTTATGGTTTCCCATCTTATGTTTAAGTCCTTTATCCATTATCCATTTTGAGTTTATTTTTGTGTATGGTGCAAGTTGGTGGTATAGTTTCATATTTTTTGCATGTATCTGTCCAATTTTCCCAACATCGTTTTTTGAAGAGACTGTCTTGACTCCTTTGTATGCTCTTGCCTCCTTTGTCAAATATCGAGCATAATGGCTTTGGTCAATTTCTGGGTTCTCTGTTCTGTTCCATTGGTCTATATGTCTGTTTTTGTGCCAGTACCAGGCAGTTTTGAGAACAGTGGCTTTGTAATATAGCTTAATATCTGGTATTGTGATCCCTCCAACTCTGTTCTTCTTTCTCAGGATTGTTGCGGCTATTCGGGGTCTTTTTGTATTCCGTATGAATTTTTGAAGAGTTTGTTCTAGGTCTGTAAATATGTTGTTGGCATTTTAATGGGGAGTGCATTGAATCTATAGATTGCTTTGGGTAGTATGGACATTTTAATGATGTTTATATTACCAATCCATAAGCATGGTATATATTCTTCCATTTGCTTAGGTCTTCCTCTATCTCTTTTTCAACGTCCTGTAGTTTTCTGAGTACAGGTCTTTTACCTCCTTAAGTTTATTCTTGGGTATCTTAATTTTTTTGTTGCAATGTAAATGGGATTTTTTTTTTTAGTTTCTCTTTCTGTGAGTTCATTATTGTTGTATAAAAAAGCCACAGATTTCTGGGTGTTAATTTTGTATACTGCTACATTGCCAAATTCATTTATTAAGTCTAGCAGTTTTTTGATGGAGTCTTTAGGGTTTTCTATGTACAATATCATGTCATCTGCAAATAATGACAGTTTTACTTCTTCTTTTCCAATTTGGATGGCTTTTATTTCTTTTTTTTGTCTGATCACAATGGCTAGCACTTCCAGGACTATGTCAAACAGGAGTGGTGAAAGTGCACATCCCTTAGAGTTTTAGGACAGGAACAATGGTTTTAGTTTTTGCCCAGTGAGTATGATGTTGGCTGTAGGTTTATCATATAAGACTCTTAATATGTTGAGGTATAACCCCTCTATTCCCACTTTGCTGAGAGTTTTTATCAGGATTGGCTGTTGGATTTTGTCAAATGCTTTTTCTGCATCAATTGATATGATTATGTGATTTTTGTCTCTCAATTTGTTTATGTGATATATCACATTTATTGATTTGCGGATATTGTACCAGCCTTGCATCTCTGGAACAAATTCCACTTGGTCACGGTGTATGATTTTTCTAATGTAATGCTGGATCTGATTTGCTAGAATTTTGTTGAGGATTTTAGCATCTATGTTCATCAGAGATATTGGCCTGTTCTCTTTCTTTGTAGTGTCTTTATCTGGTTTTGGGATTGGGGTAATGCTGGCTTCATAGAAAGAGCTTGGAAGTGTGCCTTCTTCTTGAATTTTTTGGAATAGTCTGAGGTGGATAGGTTTTAGTTCTTTGAATGTTTGGTAAAACTCCCCTGTGAAGCTGTCTGGACCAGGGCTTTTGTTTGCTGGAAGTTATTTTTAATATTGCTTCAATTTCATCGGTAGTTATTGGCCTATTCAGGTTTTTTTATTCTTTCTGATTAAGTTTTGGAAGCTTGTATTTTTCTAACAATATGTCCATTTTGTCTAGGTTGTTCAGTTCGTTGGAGCAGAGTTGTTTGTAGTATTTTTTTACAATCCTTTGCATGTCTGTGGGGTTGTTACTTCAACTCTTTCATTTCTTATTTTATTTGGGTCCTCTCTCTTTGTTTCTTGGTGAGCCTGGCTAGAGGTTCATCAATCTTGTTTATCCTTTCAAAGAACCAGCTCTTGGTTTTATTTAAAAAAATAAAAATAGAACTTCCATTTGACCCAGTAATCCTACTTCCAGGAATATATCCAAGTAAACAGAAACACCAATCAGAAAAGATATATGCACCTCTATGTTCATAGCAGCACCATTTACAATAGCTAAGATTTGGAAACAGCCTAAGTGCCCATCAGCAGATGAGTGGTTAGAAAACTGTGATACATCGACACAATGGAATACTATGCTGCTGTAAAAAAGAAGAAATTCTTACCATTTCCAACAGCATGGATGGAACTGTAGAGCATTATGCTAAGCGAAATAAGCCAGTCAGGGAAAGATAAATATCACATTATCTCACTTATTTGTGGACTATAATGAACAACATAAAGTGATGAATAAAAACAGAACCAGAGTCATAGAAGCATTGAACAGACTGTCCAACCCATGAGGGAAGACGGGGGTGGGGGTGGGGAGAATGAGGGAGTAAGAGATCAACCAAAGGACTTGTATGCATGCATATGAGCATAATCAATGGACACAGACAGTCGGGAGGATGAGGGCATGTGCTGGGCTGTGGGGGTTGCTAGGGAGAGTTCAATGGGGGGAAAAGGAGACTTATGTTATACTTCAAATAACAAAGAATTTAAATTTTAAAAAGTACAGATAATATGTAAGATTTTAAAATGTTGCACATGGCTTATTGGAAGTGTGCATTGAGCATTGGAAATAATTCTTAGACTCCCAGTGTGTGGACAATAAATATTCAGAGTACCACTGCTGGATGCCCCCTCAGGGAACCATTATTCTTGGCTTGCCAGGTGTCACTGACTGACACATACTACCCCTGAGAGTTTCCTGTTGGAATTTGGCTCTGAATCTTTGCAAGTTCCTTGCTAGAGCAGACTGAAATTTCTAGAAAAGCCATTTTAATCCTATATAATAAAAGGGTAATATTCAAATTCACCCTAACAGCAGAACGACTGGGAATGACTGGTCACTATGACACACACTGACCACCAGGGGCCAGACGCTCAATGCAGAACATGCCCCCTGGTGGTCAGTGCGCTCCCATAGGGGGAGCTCTGCTCAGCCACAAGCCAGGCTGATGGCTGCTAGTACAGCGGTTGTGGTGGGAGCCTCTCCTGCCTCCTCAGCAGTGCTAAGGATGTCTGACTGCAGCTTAGGCCTGCTCCCCGCTGGCAAGTGGACATCCTCTGAGGGCTCCCGGGCTGCCAGAGGGATGTCTGACTGCCAGCTTAGGCCCAATCCCCAAGAGAGCAGGCCTAAGCCAGCAGGTGGACATCCCCCAAGGGGTCCCAGACTGCGAGAGGGCACAGGCCGGGCTGAGGGGACCCCCCGCCCCCGAGTGCACAAATTTTTGTGCACCGGGCCTCTAGTAAAATATATGTGTACACATAGAACATAGTTATTATTATTAATTTTCATTTGAGAATTCTTCCCATGTAATTTTAAGTATATTAAATAGGCCTAATTTAGTTTAAAAACGTTTCTTTTATAAGAAGAGAGAATAAATCCTTGAGATATTTCAAGGCCCATTGGAATGACTCTAAGTCATCTCCCTGTTAAAAAGTATCTTAAAATTTAAACTTTGGGAAAGTTGTCAAATATACTTAACCAAAAAATTATATTATAAATTATTTGTAAATCTTAGTAAAAGAAACACATACTTTATGGTATTAATCAAACTTAAAAACAGTTTTGATATTAAATATTTTGTTCAGACTGTAGTTTTGCTTAATTTATGTAAGTATTTAATCTTAGACCAATAAAAGATTATATCTTAGTTATGGAGGCTGAAAATTCACCATACATAATACACAGATGAACACATACCACATAAAGACCATACACATAAAGACCATAATTCGAATTCGTAATTTTTGCAGAGAAAACGCAAGAATTTTTTTCTCAACAATGAATTTCCATACCTCATGCATTCTATTATCACAACCATGTAATTTCTCCCAACTTAATTTGAACTTTTAACTCTTAGAAGTCTCAATTTCCAATAATAACCAAAATAAAATAAAATAAGTGACCAGCATTCCTTAGATTGACATTTATGAACACATTTTAAACACACTCTCACTTTCAAGAAACACACCTTGAAGCACAAGGCATTTTATTAATAGCTCAAATCCATTTTACAGAACTTCGGCAATAAAGACAAAAGCAGGCAAATTTACAGACTTATCTAGCAATCAATGTTTCAGTATTTCATGTTATTTCAAATTATCTAGAAATTCAATAACCTTAATTAAAATTCACGAATTTAGAAAGGAATAGTTGAAGTAAGTTAAAAGTGATTTGTTTAGGTGGCTATCTTCCAGAGATTTGTATTTTAAAAAAAAATGGCCCAGACCAGAGTTCCTGGTATTTGCATTACAAAGGTCCTAGGACTTTGGAAAGCCAATTATCTATGAGCATTTTGAGCTGAATAGGGGAGGTTTGGGGGAATGTAAAAGGATTTAGTGGGCTTTGATATTCTGGAGCCACACACCTCTGACCCTGTAAAGAATGCATAGCAAAACAAGGACAGCACTTTTTAATTCCTCAAGGATTGGCAGATGTTGGCAAATGACTAACAAATTCACCCATTTTGAAATGTTTCTATTTGAGTTATCTTTTTCTCTTGGTTTTATTGATCTTTTGTTTGTTTGTTTTTTGGTCTCTATGTCGTTTATTTCCACTCTGAGATTTATTATTTCCTTCCTTCTGCTTACTCTGGGCTTTTCATGTTGCTCTCTTTATAATTCTTTAAGTTGTAGGGTTAGATAATTTAATACCATTTTTTTCCTGTGTTTTGTTTTTGTTTTTGTTTTTTGTTTGCTTGTGTTTTTTTTTAGGTAAGCCTGTAGAGCTATGAACTTCCCTTTCATGACTGCTTTCACTGTGTCCCATAGGTTTTGGATTATTGTGTTTTCATTGTCATTTGTTCACAGTGAGAACCACTGTCTCCGAGGCTCTGTAGCAATTACAGAGAGATCTAGTTCACAGGTAGCATAGAGCTGAGTGCCATTTCTGACTCGGAACAGTTTGCATATATAGAAAAGACAACTGATCTAAGAAGGCCTCATTCTCCATTTACTTTCCTGGGAATGTGAAGAAAAGTTTAGCTGCAGGGTAGCACCCCACTTAATGGTGCCATTAACTGGTCAAACCTTTGTCCCATATGCACTTGAGAAGAATGTATATTCTGTAACTTTGAGGTGAAATGTTCTGAAGATGTCAATTTAATTTCAACATATTTCTTTTAAGAAGATAGAATAAATCCTTGAGTTATCCCAGGTTCTATTGGAATGACTCAAAGTCATCTCTCAGTTAAAAAGTCTTAAAATATAAACTTTGAAAAAATTGTGAAATATACTTAACCAAGAGGTTATATCATAAACTCTTTGTAAATCTAGTTAAAAATATATTTTATGGTAATAACTCTAAAATATATTAATCAAATTTAAACCGGTTTTAATACTTAAAAATGTTATCACATGATCTCACTCATTTGTGGAATATAATGAACAACATAAACTGATGAACAAAAATAGATACAGAAACACAGAAGCATTGAACAGACTGACAAACCTCAGAGGGAAGGCAGGGGAGGGTGAGGGAGGAATCAGAGGCAGAGCAGCATCGAACAGACTGTCAAACTACAGCGGGAAGACCAGGGAGGGTTGGGGGGAGGTGGGGTAAGAGATCAATTGAAGGACTTGTATGCATGCATATAAGAATAACCAAGGGACACAAGACACTGGGAGGTATGGGAGGCTAGGGGAAGATCAAGGGGAGAAAAAAAAAAAGAAGACATATATAATACTCTTTGTAATATTTTAAGCAATAAAACAATTTAAAAAAATCAACTGAAGGACTTGTATGCATGCATCTAATCATAACCAATGGACACAGACATAGGAGGGGTGAGGGCATGTCCTGAGAGGTGGGAAAAAGCAGGGAGAAGTCAATGGGGGAAAAAGGAAACATATATAATACTTTTAACAATAAATAATTTAAAATATATATTTAAAATTTTGTCCAAACCACAGAATTCTGCTTAACTTATATAAGTATTTAATCTTTTTTTATTAGGCCAATAAAATATTATATCCTAGTAATGCCGTCCAAAGGCTGAAATTTACCACACATAATACACAGACCACATACCACATAAAGACCATACACATAAAGACCATAATTCGAATTCGTAATTTTTGCAGAGAAAACGCAAGAATTTTTTTCTCAACAATGAATTTCCATACCTCATGCATTCTATTATCACAACCATGTAATTTCTCCCAACTTAATTTGAACTTTTAACTCTTAGAAGTCTCAATTTCCAATAATAACCAAAATAAAATAAAATAAGTGACCAGCATTCCTTAGATTGACATTTATGAACACATTTTAAACACACTCTCACTTTCAAGAAACACACCTTGAAGCACAAGGCATTTTATTAATAGCTCAAATCCATTTTACAGAACTTCGGCAATAAAGACAAAAGCAGGCAAATTTACAGACTTATCTAGCAATCAATGTTTCAGTATTTCATGTTATTTCAAATTATCTAGAAATTCAATAACCTTAATTAAAATTCACGAATTTAGAAAGGAATAGTTGAAGTAAGTTAAAAGTGATTTGTTTAGGTGGCTATCTTCCAGAGATTTGTATTTTAAAAAAAAATGGCCCAGACCAGAGTTCCTGGTATTTGCATTACAAAGGTCCTAGGACTTTGGAAAGCCAATTATCTATGAGCATTTTGAGCTGAATAGGGGAGGTTTGGGGGAATGTAAAAGGATTTAGTGGGCTTTGATATTCTGGAGCCACACACCTCTGACCCTGTAAAGAATGCATAGCAAAACAAGGACAGCACTTTTTAATTCCTCAAGGATTGGCAGATGTTGGCAAATGACTAACAAATTCACCCATTTTGAAATGTTTCTATTTGAGTTATCTTTTTCTCCGAGCAGCGGTTCTCAACCTGTGGGTCGAGACCCCTTTGGAGGTCGAACGACCCTTTCACAGGGGTCGCCTAAGACCATCGGAAAACACATATATAATTACATATTGTTTTTGTGATTAATCACTATGCTTTAATTATGTTCAATTTGTAACAATGAAAATACATCCTACATATCAGATATTTACATTACGATTCATAACAGTAGCAAAATTACAGTTATGAAGTAGCAACGAAAATAATTTTATGGTTGGGGGTCACCACAACATGAGGAACTGTATTAAAGGGTCACGGCGTTAGGAAGGTTGAGAACCACTGTCTCCGAGGCTCTGTAGCAATTACAGAGAGATCTAGTTCACAGGTAGCATAGAGCTGAGTGCCATTTCTGACTCGGAACAGTTTGCATATATAGAAAAGACAACTGATCTAAGAAGGCCTCATTCTCCATTTACTTTCCTGGGAATGTGAAGAAAAGTTTAGCTGCAGGGTAGCACCCCACTTAATGGTGCCATTAACTGGTCAAACCTTTCCATTGTCCACTTTATAGTGGGGCCAGGCTATGTTGCAAAAGAAGATTAGCCTTTCTTCTTGAGGGACCCCGAGTCAAATTTCTCCCAGTTGAAGAGTTTGTACCCCAAAAGAAAAGGAGACTCTCAAGGCCCTGTGGCCTGGTTCCCCAACTACAGAGGCATGTGTAGCAAGCTGAGAGTTAGGCATCTCTGCAAGTCTATGACCTGTTTGGGCCATTCTGAGTAGGGCAGGTCCCATATTAATCATGACTCAAAGTCATCTCTCAGTTAAAAAGTCTTAAAATATAAACTTTGAAAAAATTGTGAAATATACTTAACCAAGAGGTTATATCATAAACTCTTTGTAAATCTAGTTAAAAATATATTTTATGGTAATAACTCTAAAATATATTAATCAAATTTAAACCGGTTTTAATACTTAAAAATGTTATCACATGATCTCACTCATTTGTGGAATATAATGAACAACATAAACT